>NC_134454.1:90035489-90361288 GCF_030867145.1 Opisthocomus hoazin | reverse complement strand
GATAATTAACCTCTAGGATACACCTAAGTACACACAGAACACTTTGACATCAAGTGGCGAAGGGGGATGACAGGAGAGAGGAGGGCCAGGTTTGTCTCGATGTGTGAAACTCAGTGTTTCAGAACTTCCCAGAAGAAGAAACATTCTTCTGCACGAGCTATTGGAGTTCTCTATTGGAAGAAAATCTTTGTGAGCTGGGTTTGCAAGTCATAAACCCATCACAGAATTCTATCAGATAGCTAAAAAGCATAAAAAACCAAAACTTTGATGAGCAAAATCTTTACTCTCCACATATTTCAGTCTTAAGAAGAAAAATGAATAGATTTGGTTTTGGATTAGAATGATTTTCATTCTCAGGGTGATATGGAAAATGGGATTTGAACTCTTTCATCACATAGGTATTGAGAATGCTGTGGTAGATGGACAAAACGTAGTACCAAGTGTCCCTCTTACTGAACTATTATCTTGCCCAATACAGAATTACTAATCTACTTTAGATTCTTTCTTGTCATAGCTCCACACTGAGTCATGTCTTCATGAAATCTTTTTCTTTGGTTCTGCATAAACTTATGGTTGGTCGAAAGAGCCAAGCGCGCAGCACCAGAAACTCAGCCTTGCTGCCTTTATGTGAAGCAGGGAAGTAGCACAGCAGAGACCACCATCTCATGCAACGCAGCCACCTCGCCAGCAATCCAGCCTGACTCCTTGGAGAGGTCCATTAGCTCAAGAGTACCAACCTCTCTCTCCTTTTGATCCCCCTACCAAGATCTCTACATGTGCTGGGCCACCGGACGCACGCCACAGATGAAAGATCTCAGCAGCTGGGTGGGACAGCAGAAGCTCTGTGTGTTGTATAGCAGCAACAGGCTGGTGTGCAACCGCTTCCATCAATGTCCACCAATGCTCAAGGATGCTCACTGACATCCTCTGTGGGTTCTTGCTGCCTCACTTCCCCCGCAAATGGAAAATAGGACTAATCAGCAGCTTCTGTGCTTGAACAACCTCATTACACCTTTGATACGAAAGCTGCCTTCAGATTAATTGGAGCCTGGCCATGGCTCAAAAGCCAGAGGTTGGCCACCCATGAACTATTTCTTCAAGGCAGTTGGGACTGGGAGATACACGGGCTGCAGTGGAGGGCAGCGAGGCGGAAGGAAACGCAAAAGGTAGCAAGTGGAGCCATGGTGATCTGAAGGGCCTTGGGGCATCTCTCTGAACATCTGCAGTCACCTCGGGCAAAATCCTGTCCCTACTGAAGTAAATGGAAAATTTGCTGCTGACCTCAAAACGGCCAGAATTTTGTCCAGGAGCAGCTGGGCTTAGTGCACTGAGTCCCAGGGTGTGCACGCTGCCGCAAGACGGGGCTCTGTCCCACCGTGGGCACCTTGCTGGGCCCTCTCCACCCAGGGCAGCTCACGGAGGTTAGCGGGGCTTGGGAATGTATCACGAATGCAAACCAGAAGAAGGGCCAGAGGTTTGCAGCTTTCCCTGCTCGGTTCTTTGACGGCGAAATTTTTCTCGGGGGAAAACTATTTTTAATCCAGTTGGGTTTCACAAGTGAGTGCTTTAATGGTTGTGCCCAAGGTCCTTAGTCAGTCTTAATCTATGTTACAAAATCAGCAAATGTGGCAGCTCACCAGAGGTCTGTCTGAGGCAGCCTCTCCGCTGAAACTGCAGAGAAGCAGAACATCAGCGCTGAGCTGGAAGGGGCCATGTGTGCTGGTAGCCCCCGAAACACCGCCAGCCTGCTACCGGGACAGCGATCCAGCAACCCAGCTATCGTTCAGCAAGGTCGGATGCAGGGAGCACGTGCATGCCAGGGCACGGGTTTGATTCCTTGGAAGCCCTAGCTCCTCTCTCTTTGCAGAGTTTGTGGACAGCTCACATAGTCACTGAGGTGGTGGCCTGAGAGCAAGTCATCGAGCAGTTCTGGGGCTTATGTCACTTGACGAATATTCTCCTTTTGTTGTGAATACAGCGATGCTTTGCCTCTTCGTCTCCTTCTGTGGATCTTGAACTCTTTTCCAAGCAATAAATGTGGTCTTCAAACAGCCCTGTGAGGAAGCAGATACCCTGTCCTTGGTACAGAGGAGAAAACCACGGCAAAGGAAGGACAAAACTCAAACCGTGTTGCTGCTGCATGGGATGTTGGCTGTTTCTGCAGCTGAACTGCAGGTTCGGAAACCAAGTACATGGTTAAACTTATAAATCTAAATCATCTTTGTAACTGCAGAATGAATGACTTTAATCACACAGATATTTATTACATAAATAATACTGTAACAATATATCTGATGATTTATCCCTTCATGCTGACAAATTGCCCCTAAATGACTTGCCTGAAAACACTCATGAAGTCCATCTGCCAGGGAAGAGCACAGGCTGGTCTCCTGAGTCCTCGTCCCGTGGACTGACTGTAAGACTGTCTTCTTCCAGCCGAAGGCTTCATCAATCATCATTTAAGTCAGCTTGGTGGTTGGCTTTCTAAGGCCATCCCTGACGATTTATTCCTACCCTTCTCTCTTCAAAAGCTTGCAGACCGTGGCTTCTCAGACGTTTGCAGAGATGTGCTCTGTGCCCCTCGGTGCTTTCCCTAACGCTCACCCTACGAGCAGCCTGATGCTTGCACCGCCGCTCTCAGGCAGGCGGATGGCAAGAGCCCTCCCGGGGTGACCCACGCTCGGACGCACCCGTACCCGTTCCTCCCGGGATGATGGCAGTCAGCAGAGCTCCTGCCACGAAGCAGGCGTTGGGGTAGGACTGGCGGAGGGGAAGAGAGGACGCCGGAGTATGTGGAGGGCACCGGCCAGGCGAGGGGCATAGGGGTCTGGAGGGACACGTCTGGGTGGAGGATGCTGCTGAGGGCAGGGGACAGCCCGAGGGGTGGGACAGGTGGCCCATGGCACTGCTTTATCCCTTTTCCCTCTGCTGTCCCTGGTGTCAGTTTGGCTTTCTGCTTGTCAGAGACGTGCCTTTCATGTATCATCTTCAGCTACACCAACTCTCATAGTTCACCTTTATTCTCCAGTTTTCTGTCTCCTTTCTTGTCCTTTCAACTCAGGATTGCTTTTTATGTGGTGGTTTTATTTATTTCCACACTTGGGTTTTGTTTTATTTATTAGTCCTCTCTTAAAAATCACTGGTGTTAATTTTTCCCACACTAGTGCTTTTAAAATACGGCATCTCTGTGCATGCCCTTGTAAGAAAGTGATACAAAGCTGAAGTCAAAGCATTAATGGTAGGATTTGCTCGTCATTGATCTCATTCTGCTCCTTCTGAAATCAATGAGACTGGGTTAGGCTAATGCTGAGAAATTCTTGGGAAAAAAGTGCCTCTGACTGTTGCGGTAATACCACACGGTTTGCTTAGCGTGTTCTTAACGGTCCCAGCTCCCGAAGGCAACCGATGATAAAAGCCTGAGGGATTTTAATAACAGCAGGGCAGAGCTTCAACTTATGACCTCCGGTGACCTTGGAGAAAGAAGGAAAATTCAAATAACACAATATAGTCTGCCTGGAATCCTGCAAGTGTGCAGATAAGGTGCTCAAATTTTTGGCAACACCAAAATCCCAGCCAAAACACTTGGCTGTGCTGGGTGTGCAGATTCCCACCTGCTCTTCGGGGTGCAGCATCCTTTGGGAAGAGCTGGCCAGGGGGTTTTTCCCAATGGAAGCTGGTCCTCTTCCCTTGCACCTCCTCCAGCAGACCTACAGAACAAGAGACAGATTCTTTATGTAGGAGCTACCTAACCTGTAGCTTCCATTTTTTGAGACTTCTCATGGAAAATAACCTATGTTTGTAGCAAGGAGGAACCTGGAGGTTTATCCTGGGGACGTCCAGCAGCTGTGGCAGCCGGCGTCCTGGAAAACCCACCTACTCCCAAACACCACCCCGGGCGCTCAGCAAGGGCAGAACAAGCCCTGGTGAGGAAGGAAGCCTTTCCCTGGATTCATCCTCTGTGAAGTCTTCACAATGGTTATTCTGAGCGCCAAGCGCAGCCCTGCGGGAGGTTCAGCTGTACCTCCTGCTTTCCCGCTTGCCTCTGCCAGGTGAATTTTTGTATGTGCATCACAATATTAATAATAGCATCGGCTCGGTGTTTTACTTAGCAATGGTCTGCATCCCTTAATGAAGCAGTCTCCAGCTTCTTCATTTGCTCTTCTTAGTAACCAGATTATTGATTTGTAATTTGTCACAATCATATGGCTTGGTTACTAAATGGGAAATGTTTAAATCAAGCAGCAATTAATGCATTGTAAAGCACTTCAGGTAATTGTGTAATAAGCAGCACATTACCTAGAGTAGTAACACATTTTACAGCTAAACCAGCAGGAAAAATAATGTTTTTTGCCAGGTTATTTTAGGGTGTGAAGCATGCTGTTGTGGAAAGGCAGTGTGAATCCATATTATGCAGAAATCAATGGATACCCATCTTTTCAGACTACAGTAGGAGCTGTGTGACAAGGGCACAGCATTTTTCCTAATCAAGCAGGTTATGTGCAAGCTAAGAGTCAAGCTGAGCTTGCTATATCCAGCTGTACTTTGTTTGCTACTTAATGGAGCAGGTCATGGTTATAACACCCCAAAGAAATCAGCTCGTCTCAGCCCGAGGAGCACGGAGAAAGTGTTGGAACTCCAGCGGCTCTGCATTAAATCACTCCTATAGGTCATCTGCAGAGAGAGGACTCGGGGAAATAATCAACGAGCGTCGTTCTGCTGCTGGCACTTCAGGCTCGTCCCCAGGGGAGGCAGTCTCTGAGTTTAGGTTGGGAAAAGCAATACAGCTAAAGAAACAGTTATTTACGCGTTCTGCAGTCCCTGGCAAACTGGCGGGCAGCGGGCTTGCAGCTCCCCCTCCTCTGGGCAGAAGGACGAGGAGTTTGTAAAGCAGGTTGGCGTGGGTAGAGGGTGATGTACGGCTTCGGCGTTACAGGTCCTGGGGTCCCCCAAGCTCCCCCTCGGTGGGGGTTGCTCCACGCAACACCCGTCTTCTCGCTGGCTTCCAAGCGTTCCTTAGGATCGAAGATGGACCCAATTTCACATGACAGCAAAGATGGCAGGGGGAGAGATGGTCCTTAACTCCCTCCCAGCAGTAGAAGTCATTGTGGGTAGGTAAAGCACAAGCTGATCCTCTGGCTTTCACGGAAAATCCTTCCTTTTTAAAGAAAAAATCGGATTTCAAAGACATACTCCTGCAGCATATCATATTTGGCCTTCCTGAAGAATCATCCCAGTTCTGGGACTTTAAGAGGAAAGAATAACCCGTACATCGTGTTCGCTCCTTTTCATGGCGCTCCCGGTGAGCTGCTGACCAAAGAAAGTGCTAACCATCATGTTTTCACCTTTAACTTTGAAACATGCTGATCACATTTTCTGCTTCAGCCTTCTTCTCTCAGCTGCTCGTGTATTTAGTTTATTCAATTCACGGCAGCATACAATAAAAATCAATAAAAAGCATTTATTATAAAGTGCCAAAGATTAAAATAACTGACTTGGCGATGCTATAAAAACATGGGTCGCTCAAAGAGAGGATGCACACTTCACACGAAATATGATTTATGCTCTGCAGAGGGGAAAAAATCCAGTAAGCAGAAAAGGAAGTTTTATTGTCTTGCCAATGAATCACTGTCCTGCTTTAAAGAAAGTTAATAGACATGAAAATATTAGTTAGTAAAACTAATTTGGCATTTCATTATAAATTTAACTTTTGTAAACAATGCTCCTTTTTCCCTGCTAGCAATAGTACCTTCAAAACTTTCATCAGGTCAGCCAAGTAGCTGCCTCAGTTTCTCTGATTCCCATGAAGTTAATTCCATTTTGCTCATCCGTTTTACGTGTTGACACGTTTCCAAGCGCATCCGCAGCTCTGGGCTGCAAGCTGGAGTGACACCGGGGCTGCGACCGCAGCCGAGGGGTCCCACGCCACAAATCCCATCTGGTGTCCAGAGCAATTAGTCTGTGTCTTACTCCGTGGGGCAGGACCCCAGCGCCCGGGAGCCCGCCAACCGCCCCGTGCGAGCTCCTCTCCTCCCTCCTGCCGGTGCTCCCTCCGTTTCACACGCAGGAGACCCCAGCCCCACTAACGTCCCGCCGCGTACAGCACGCACCTTGCGCAAACAGACAGCTTCTTTCGGTTGAGGAAGACGAGTCTGAGTCGCCGACACCGCTCGGCCGTGCGCCGCTGGTTGGGCACACGGGACTCACCGCTCCCACTCTGGGAAGCGCAGCCCCATTGCCCAGCGCGGGCAGGCAGAGCTTCACGCCCTCATCCCTTTCAGCCACGCGCGGCCGTGGGGAAAAGGTCTGGCCTTCAAAGCCATCCCCACCACCCGGCAGGAGCCGGGGGGTCCCAGGAGGATCTCGGGGCGCTGCCACCCCGCGGGCGCAGCCCCCCAGCCGCCCTTGCAGCAGCCACGGCTCACACCAGGCTACGGAGGCAGCGAGGACGGAGCCCCGGCGTCCTGCGTCTCCCCTCGGTAGCAGAGCAGCAGACCCCCAACCGATCGGGCAGATGCCTTCTGTGCACGCCGTGGCACGATGAGGCGGAGCCGTGAAAAGCTGAAGCCCTGGCAGAAGCAGCACGACGTCTCAGCTGCATGATTAGCTGCTCGATGGAGAATTTCACAGGCAGGTGTGAGGTTTGCTCAGCTTAGCGAAAAGAAGAGGAGAGAAAGCTACTGTAGTTTGTTGCAACAGGCAAACTGAAATTCATTTAATTTGTGACTTGCCGTTTTGTCCTATAAACTCAAATACTTATTAACACTGTAAATATGCCTTTTTACTGGCTTGCTGACAGCTCACATGCTTTCTGTGCTGTCTCCTTAAACATTTATGAGCATTCATGAATATGCAAATTCACAATCTAATGTCTGCAAAATGGTCGCAACTACAAATGCTGTGTTAATATTTCATACAATGATGGGAGCAAATCAACAATCATAAATTTTGAACAAATATGTTGCTTCATTAATAACTAATGAGGCAGTGCATCGAGCTCTGGATTTGGCATTTAATAGTAAAAGTGGTGTTTAAAAACAGTTTATCAGGCACCGCTCTCGTTTGAGAGAGGGTGAGAAGCCTCTGTGGCTTACAGGATGGGAAATGTTGGATTCGCACTCACAGCAAGAGAAACAGAAGCAGAGTTCTGGGTGCACCTCCACGAGTGACTTCACTTTACCAAGGGTTTACTCGCTTTGGAAGACCAAGAGAACGGTCTGACTGTGCAGCACTCACCGCGAAGCCTTGGCGGTCTGCCCGTCCCCGCGAAACACGGCTCGCATCCCAGGCCTTGCTTGGAGACTCCTGTCTGAGGTTTCAGCAAAGCTTCGGTGGAGGACCTCATTGTCCCAGGCTAAGCTGCGGTGAGGCTGGTGCCCTGCCTTGGTAGCCTTACTTTGTTTTACTTGCTTTACACCGTTCCTCTGACCGTGATTTAATTAAAGCCTCTTTAGTGTTTCGTTACGTAGAACCTACTCTATTCCTCCAATGAGGTTAGCAACATGGCATTTTTGAGTTTTCCTCGCAGCGTTGAGTATTCTCTCTGCTTTGATGGAAGGTGGACCTCCGTGCTTCTTCCAAGGTGCTCAGTGTCTACCAAAACATCTCCTTAATCTGACTCTTTTTGCCCGGGCCAGCAACGCCAGCTTCCTCGGCGCTGCTGTGCCAGCAGGAGAACATACCTGCGATTCGTCTGTTTATTTTTTCTGCCCCCTTTTCTCCCACCTTGCTTCTGGAGTTTGGATAGCTGGGGCTGCCGGGCGAGCGCTGGAGATCAGATGCATTCCTGCAGGGCTGGGCCGGCGGCTGGGGAGCTGCCTGCAGATGCGGACTCGCCTCCCGAAACAGCCACCTTGTTTCTTTTCATGTCCACGTCCTTTCTCCAGGAGATTGCGTAAACCGCTCAACAGCAAAGCGCGACGGGGCAGTAAACGTCAGGGGAAATGGATGGGGGTCAGGAAGATGGCTTCTTTGGAACCCGTTGGTTTGTTTGAGGTTGACCAAAGCACAGCCAGCTCTGCCGTTTATCTCGGGGAGGGGAGGGCCGCGGAGCTGAGCAGCGAGAACTTGTTAAAAGTCTCCAGACCCTGTCAAAATGCCTCCGTTTTATGGCTTTCAGTCGAAGGTTGGGGGTTTTGATGAGGTGCATGAGCAGTGACCTCATAAATTGCTCTATAAAGCGTAAACATGATTTCGAAAAATTCTGTTTGAAACCCAACTTTAATAACCAGTCAAACTTGTTGGAATTGCCTTAAATATTTATGTGCGTGGCATGCTCTCTGCACAGCTTGTAATTATAGAATATTACTTCTCTTTTTGTGCGTTTTTAGGCTGTGCTACCACTAGCTTTTGACACTTTAATTTAAGCATAGTTAAAAAAAAAGAAAAGGATAATTTCTTTTTTCCACCTTAGTATAAAGATAAACCAGCAAAATCATTCCTGCATTTGCGGGTACAATTTCAGTTTTTAGCTATGTTGATAATTTACTTTTGATGCTAATTAATTACAAGTAATCATAAAAACAAATTAAAAGCACTATACTTGCAGCAGGTTTTTTTATGCTTATGAAATAATGCATCTTTATGCATCTGTTTACTTGCTATGTAAAAAAAATGTAATCTATATTCATAGGAAAACAACTTTCGCACTCAGCACCGGTGCTGTAAGCCGTTACCACTCACATGTTTTCAGCTGTGTTTCCGTTCCCTAGCAAGAGGGCAGTCCGGTGTAAAACCCCAGAGTCCAGCAGTTTGGAAACGCGTGTTGGAGGTGAAAGCCTGGGATTCAGTGATCAACCATATTCACAGACAGGCTTGGGAATATGGATTTATAAGGAAGTGCGGCTTATTTATAGATAAACATGCATCCAACACGACTTCAAATCAATTAGTAGTTTAAAAGTAGCTCATGCTTAAAATAAATTATTATAGGTGATCGCTCAAGGCTGAGCTTGGCAGGGTAGGAATACGCTGGCCCAGGGCACTGCTTGCAGCAGAAGGTGGGGCCAGACCCTGGGCGTCCCTTCCCACCTGGGCTTTTCTGTGCCGTGAAATCCTCTCTGTCTTGAAGGTTTTATGAGGGAACGGCCCCACTTTTCATCCAGGCTTCCGTCTCAAACAGCCCCGGAGACGGCTTTGAGGTGGTGCTGTTTGTGTGTGTCGGGAAGATGGAGACGTGGATGTCGTCTGTGTCCTGATGGCCCTCGGCTCCGTGATGGCTCCTAGTCTGCTCATGCAGCTTTCCATATCTGTTAAATAGTTTGTGGGAGCAGATAGAGACTCGCAGATAACCCGCGGGTTTCGGGTCGATGCAGCTGGTCGTTACGACCCTCTGGGATCTCGCAGGGAGGAAGAATCAGAGCCAGTTCAGAAAACTTCCTCCCGCCCTCGCCAAGTCTCAGAGCTGAGTCACCAACAACTCATTATCAAGACCTAAGTATTGACCTAATTTCTGGAAGCAGGCCTTGAATTCCTTGGCAACTTCCAATATTAAGGAACAGAAGCTTTTATGGGATTAAATGTGAAAATTAATAGAACAATGCCATACAGTCATCTCTGCAGTACAGAATTCAGTATGAAATTAAATATTTTTGTTACGCTTCCCCATAATTTTTTTTCAGTTTTCAACTTGGTGCAAAATTTTGGGGTTCAAAGTTCTGTAAAGAAAAGCGTGGAAAGGTCTGGACGGGGTGTCCTGCGCTATGGCAGCTGAGAAATCTGTTGCCTTCACCAAACCCAGCTAGACTGGACTTTCCCAGCACTTTCCCAGCAGAAAGCAAGCTCTTGCTCCACACCAGAACTGGTGACCTGGTTTCTGGTCTCCTGGTGGCTATGGAGCTGGAGGGTACCTGTCTCTGGTTGCCCCATGCCATTGTCAGAGCTCAGGTGGTCTGCATGGACAGAAGATCGTGCACCAGCTTGAACAGTGGCAAAGGTTCCAAGCTGCTGGAGCTGGTGGACTTCATCCTTGGGGATTTAGACCCGACCATGGCAGCTACAGGGCTGTTTGCCATCCTGTTCCAGAACCGGGAGGAGCAGCCAGGCCAGGCTGTGCCGGAGGCAGTCCAGGTGTGGGTCAGCAGAGCTCAGGCCATGGGCACAGCCTGTGTGGTGAGCACACACCTTCGGCAGGACGGGCCAGCGCAGGACTGCAGCACCAAATCGGTTTGGCAGGTGAGAAACCGTACCCAAGGTGTGTGAAATCAGATGGGAGGGAGCCCAGCAGGGACACTTGGGCAAGAACCATCAACTGGATGAAGAGCATCTGGTTGGGGAGGAGTTGCTTAGGTGTACAGGGAAAGAAGAGGCAGGTGGGACGCAGCCGTCGAGGACCGCGAGGTGTCTCAGAGAGAGGCAGAATCTGTCTTCCAGGCTCGTGGCAGGTACTTGGAGAGGACGGGATTAAAACGCAGCGGGAGAGCTTTGCTGGCCATCAGGGCTGGTGATGGCCGTGGTGAGCATGAGAAACAGGTTACCTGGGAGGCTGCGGCAGCCTTTGGGAAGAGCCAGCGTCCGTCAGGAGTCACAGCAACGCTGGGCTTGGGTGTCGGAGGGGCCTTTCAGGAGTATCTGGAGGTTTATTCCCTTTGACAACAAACATATTTGGTTTGGGTGTTTTCTCTGGCATTGGTTTCACAGAAGGGCCGAGCACTCGGACCTCTCTCACGGTGGTGGTGTCTTGTGTTCTTCAGCAAGCCGGGTAATCAGGCTGCTAGCAGCGCTGAGGCTGTGAACGTCTCCCGTGGAAGCTGACCATGTCTGCTGATGGAAACCAAAAGAAACAGTCAGAAAAAAATCCTGGGAGCACTTTGGATTAGATATTCTGTGTAAAATATCTGAATTTCCCCTGTGTTTGAGGTGCTTAGGATGGCTATTACATATTAAACAAATATAGAGGGCAATATGTATTACACGTGCACTTTGCTACAGGGTTGTTGGACCTTTACATGCAGTCGCTGCCTTTCCTAATGACTTGCCATATAACAACTATCCAACGGCTGTCCTAACAAACCTAGCAAGGTGCATTGACATGCATGCTCATTGTATGTTCGTTATTAGCACCAAGGACGCCAGGGAGGTTTAACTATACCATAGATGTAGATCTAACCAAATACCATAAGTGTTCAAGCTCAAGCAACACGTTTTTGTTAATCAAATGATACTGAATTAACATACTGTACAATAATTGCCTTGTTAAATTTAAATTAAAACCTTGTTTGAGAGACATAATCTGGAGTGTGACTCACTGTTCTAACCACATTTAGATTGTTGTCAGTACAATTAGGATTTTGAATTTACAAATTGGGTTTTTTTTTGTTTTTAATTTAATCAATCACTATAGCAACTGCAAAATCAAACAGGAGATGTTCCCCCTTCCAAGTCCAGTTTGTTGTACTTACTCCTCTTGCTGGTGGAAAAGCAAACTTAAGAACTTTCTGAAACTCAGCCATTTCAGAAGCTTAGCCAAGCCTCCGGGCCTGGCCTCCTGAAAGCCGGGTCTGGGAGACGCCAGGCCCTGTGAAAGCCATCGCCCACCCTCCAGGAAAAACCAGTTTGCGCCCGGTGGTGAAGCACAGCGACGTACAGAGATCAGATGGCGGCACGCATCGAGCAGGCACGGGGCTGCTGTACAAAGCACAGCCCTCAGCCAAGCTGCTGCTGGCGCGGGCACTGCTCAAAAACGTGGGTGCTGCCTGCCCTCCCCCTCTTTCCCTGCTCCGTCGTTCAGCGGAACAAACAATAACGGCACCCTCGACTTGCCCAGCACATGGCAGTCTCAGATCTCCCACCCCGGGAGAGCTTCCCTGATAACGAGGGGGAGTTTCTCTGTGTTTGAGCTCAGATTTAATGTGAGGTGGCCGGGGAGAGGGCGAAGCTCCTGAAGCGGGTAACGACCGGCAGCGCCCGCGTCGCCCGGCTCTCCGCAGAGGGGCTGTGTGCTCTGCCGGGTGCGGCTGGCAGCAGGTCTCGAGGGGACAAAAGCTCTTACCAACTCTTTATTGAGTCTGCCTACGAACAGAGGAGAAAGGGCAAGATCAACAAAGGAACCGATTTTCCAGAAACAGTTTTCTTCAACAAACAAATTCAGAAGAAACCACAAACCTTCTCTGCGCTGTAATTCCCAGCCAGGGAAAGCGGCTCCCTCCACTTGGGAGGGAGCTGGAGAGTCCCGGAGAGGTAGGGCTGCCTGTGCGGAGAGCCCCAAGCCCCCAAAACGCTCAAAGAGATGTCTACAGCAACTCTGCTTCGCTCACGGGCTTTGTCCCTACGACGGAGCTGTGCTCCCCATTTGGGCTGTTGGTGCGCCTGACCTTCTTCCTTGACTTTCTGCCTGGCTGTCTGTCCCGTGCTGGCTTACAGCTCGTGTTGGAAAAGCTGTGAGAAAGTCACTCAAAGAGAGGAAAATTCCCCTCCTCGCCGGTGCTCGAGGGCTGGGAAGGCTCCCACACCGGCACTTGCTCCTTGCTCGATTGCGTTATGTATTTACTCAGTTTGTCCGAGAGTGGAACACGCCAAGGGGAAAAAAAGCAAGTGAATTTTTCCTCCAGAATAAAAAGTATTTGGGCTGGCTTTGAACCTTAACCAAACATTCGAGCTGGTTTATACAATGTGCAGCTTAGTTTGCTTGTGTGAGCGAAGTTAAATATTATAGAATTACATGAAGTTCATTATTTTACCGAAGTGCAGTTGGATGAAGCGTTTTTAAGGCTGCAGAGCAAACACATTTCGCACAGCACGGCTTTAGCAGCGATTAACGCCGGTCCTGCTTCCTGACACACTACACCAGCGCTGCCGAAGCCAGGGCAATTACCCGGTGCCTCGCCCGCGCCTGAGCAGACCCCAGCGCCCGCGCCGCCGGCACCTGGCACCATTAATAATCCCGTTCACTGAACCCTTTATTTGTACCCTTCCAGGTTGAGACGTTGACCTCAGATTTACAGGTGTACCTTAACGAGGCACATGTTGCAGCCAGATGTCCTGCAAACAGATACCACATATATATCCTGGTACAGAAATAATCCTGAAATATTCATTATGAGGCACGCTCATGAGATCTGCCTTGTTATTAGAGTACCAGTCTTGCACGTCAGCCGGAACAGATGGAAAAAACTGGAAAATGTATTTAACATTCCTGCTAGTTTCTTAAAAATAATTATCTGATTAAAAGTGCCAAGTGCGATTTTCATTTTTCCTTATTCATCGTACTGGCAAAAGTGTAGTTAACTTGGCAGTGATGCAACGCCGCGGAGCTGTGGCAGGAAACGTAAAAGGAGCAGGCCAGCGAGTGAGTTCTGCCTCCAGAACACGGGATTTAAATACCGTCCAGCCTCATTAATTTACAACTGGGGCTTTGTGCAATAATCATAACACATAAATTACACATTAGGCACCCTTCAATCACAAGAAATGCGTCAAAGTTATTCTGCAAGGAACAGCTAGGGAAACAAATGGTGGTGCACGGCATGGAAATGGCCCACGAGGACTTCTCCTGCAGCGTATGGTCTGGGGGCTCGCCGGGGGCTCACCAGGGGCTCACCGGGAGCTCACCAGCGGCTTACTGGGAGCTTGCCAGGGGTTGCTGGGGGCTCACCAGGAGTTATCAGCCCCAGAAAGGGTCAGTGTCTTGCTCAGGAAGCAGCCACCACAGTGGATGGTCCGGGACGGAGAGACAGGGATGGTCTTCTGGGCAGAGAGGTGGTGTGGTGTCACTGCCTTGGGACACCAGCTGGCTTGTTTGTAAGTGCAATGATATTTAATCGGCCATGAGCTTATTGAAAACTTTCTTCTTTTCCTCCTAGTAAAGTGTTGGTGGTGTCCGTTAGTACGTCAGAAACCACTGAAGACAAGGAAATATATACCTGAATTGCAATAAAAAGACTTGGTAAGTCTGGTTTTAAGTGCACGCAGCTAAGGTGGGAGCGATTTCACCGAACACTGGGCAACTTCTGCATCTGAATCTGCTCTAAGCGCTCAACGTCCTCTGCAGCCAGCGGGGTGAAACCAGCCCTTGGGAGCGAGGTTTGGGTGGTCTCCATTCGGCACCTGCCTGGGGACGAAGGGCAGGGTCCCCCGGGTGCTCCCAAGGAGAGCAGGCGGATGCAGGTGGCTGCGCGGGATGGAAACCCAACAACTGGGCAGATCCCATCCTTGCTGTCAAAGGTCTTTGAAAGAAGAAGGAGAACCCCCAGGTGAACATTCCAGCTCTCGTGTGCGGCTGAGAGATGTGGCTGAATGAGATTTGATCTTATTTTTGGCAAAGCAACAGCCAAACTGTGATTCAGGACCGCGTGTTACCCAGGCCGCCTTTTGCCTTTGACTTCAACTTACGTTTAACCCAACGAAGATCGTTGTCTTTCTCAACAAACACCTGTTTAGAGTTTTTTAAATGTCTGGTTCCCAAGAGTTGTGTTATAATAAGGCAGGGGTTTAATTGCATTGAAAGGAGAAAGAAAAGGTATGATTTCTAAAAGGACAGAATACTTATGATATTTATGGACCCATTTAACACACTGCTTTGGTTTAAAGAGGTGGGGATTTACATGTGTTAAGTGCTCCTACAAATCTCCTTTACCCTTTCTTGGAAAAGGGCAACACAATAATAATTGTTAAATTTATGTGTTAAGACGTCTGTACTGTAGAGCTCTGCACATCAGTAAGCTAAGCGCAATAGACTATCTGCCTCCACGTTTTAGCCTTTAACTACCTTGATTGAAATGCCTGATTATCCCGTTACCTGCCTAACGGAGCGACTGCCGGCGGGCGCTCCGCCGCACGGCGCCGTCTCTGCCGGTTGTGCCTGGCAAGGGGCTTCAACGAAGCACAGGAAGCTTGGATGTCTGTCTGCTGGTTAACGTGAACGAAATTTAATGGCATTGCCAGCACACGGCGTTGTCATCTGGCAGGCCACCAGCGCTGGAGTGGCCACTGGCACTGGTGGTGGAGCCTCTGGGGTGGGTGAGCACCGGCCGCACTGGTGCAGCCTCGCTGGTGTCGGGCGAGCTCCTTCCAGCCACAGCACCCAGGCCGGAGGGTTCCGTTGGATGGACCAGCAGGGAAGCTCCAGCTCAAGCTGCTCCAAGCCCCAGCGGGGTGCTGAGCCTCCGCTGTCCCGCCAACGCCCACGGCTGATGTCACCCCGAGTCGCTCACGGCTGCTGCGCGACGCTGTGCTGAAGCACGGCAAGGCACCAGAGCAGATCTTCCTCCACCAGCGATAGAAATAGGCTGCACGAAATGTCAGAGATGTTAAATATGGTGCTAATTGCTGTTTGTTTATTCTTCTCCTGAAAAACCTTCAAACCAACTGAAATGAACCCTCAATGAACTTTTATCGCTGATAACACAATCTCTTAATTTAGATGCCTGTAGATGAGCAGGCTGGGAAAAGGCGCTCGTGTTTATCTTACCCTGCGCTCAGTACGGAGCCCTGGAGAAAGTGTGTTTCTAAAGGCACTGATAGTCAGACAGCCTCCTCGGGGAGAACGGTGTGTTCCCAAATGAGGCTTGTTATGCTGATATTTATCACAGTTTGATTTTCAGAACTCCTGAATATGTTTGCTTTTCGTATTTTTTCCGTACTCTGCTGACTTTGCTGCTATTTCGAGCGACGTTTCTCTGCCGAATGCGAGAACAGGGCACGCACACACCTGTGAAATCCACGTCGCCGGGAGCCGTGCGGTACCTGCGTGGGGACGCTGCTCCCCGCATCGAGCCGGCGCGAGGCACGATGCCCCCGCGCTCCCGGTCGGCAGCCGGGGAGGGACGGCTGGTCTGCATGGGGAGGGTGCATGAGAAGGGCTGGGCTGAGCCCCGCTGCCCAGCCAGGCCAGCGCCCGCCGAAGGCCAGCGGTGCCGCGAGGGTTAATTAATTGTGAGCTGGGCTCCTGAAGGCATGATGAGCGATCGCATCAGGACTTCTCATTGGGCTTATATCTGTATCTCTCCATTGTGTGTGTGTGTATGTATACATATATACATATATGCTCTGTAAACACGCAGTAAATATTTGTATAAAATTGATTGAGTTATCACTAAGCTTGATAATATTATTTAAGCTGTTATTAACCCAAAAGCTAGTCTGGATCATGCGGATATGACCGTGGTTTTCACGGTGCTGTGGGCACCAGAGAGGACATGAAACAGAGAGCAGTGTACTCCTGCTTTGAATTTAAAAGGTCGATGCTAAGAATCCGAGTGCAAGCCAGCTCCCCAGCTGCGGGCGCAGTTTGGATGGAGGATACGTACCCTTACTTCAGAGCAATGGATGGCAGCACTTCAGATTTCAGCTCAAATGACTGCAAACCAGCTGGAAGTCGGAAAAATCGGGTAAGTTATTAATAATTCCTGCACTTAGGCAGCCTCCAGGTCTCTCACCAGCTGTGGAAGACCTGTGTGTGCAACCTCCAGCCCAAGGTTCCTCTGATGCCCTCTTGAGCTCGAGCCGCTGGTGGGAAGCGGAGAGTGTCTGCCGCCTCCTTCGACACAGACTGCTCCCAGGTGAGGGAGGCGGCCCAGTTATGGCCATTTATGGGCACAAATATTTAAAGCAAAGGAACGATGAATACCCATCTGTTGAGGCCCCATCTGGAATACTGTGTCCAGTTCTGGGCTCCCCAGGTCAAGAAAGATGAGGAGCTACTGGAGAGAGTCCAGCGGAGGGCTACGAGGATGATGAAGGGACTGGAGCATCTCCCCTACGAGGAGAGGTTGAGGGAGCTGGGCTTGTTCAGCCTGAAGAAGAGAAGGCTGCGAGGGGACCTTATAAATGCTTACAAATATCTGCAGGGTGGGTGTCAGGAGGATGGGGCCAGACTCTTTCCAGTGGTGCCCAGCACACAGGACAAGGGGCAATGGGCACAAACTGAGGCACAGGAAGCTCCAGCTGAACACAAGGAAGAACTTCTTCCCTCTGAGGGTGACGGAGCCCTGGCCCAGGCTGCCCAGGGAGGTTGTGGAGTCTCCTTCTCTGGAGATATTCCAGCCCCGCCTGGACGCGGTGCTGTGCAGCCTGCTGTAGGTGACCCTGCTTCGGCAGGAGGGTTGGACTAGATGACCCACAGAGGTCCCTTCCAACCCCAACCATTCTGTGTGATTCTGTGATTCTGTGATTCTGTGATTCATCCTGTGTCAGATATGAGGTCAAGTATACAGAGGTCCCTTCCAACCCCAAACATTCTGTGATTCTGTGAAGTTAGTATACCAAAATAATTATTATCCCTTGTCTATAACCCTTCCCAACTCACAGTAGAAATGATACCCTCAGTAAACAAAATATTGTCTGATATTTGTCTTCTTCCAGGGTGTCTGTACGTAGGGCTAACGTGCTTGCCTGACTCCCCGCGCGTGTGTGCCGCTCCGCCGTGCTGCAAGCCGGACAGCCGAGCGAGCGCGAGGACCCTGCACCTTCTGCAGTTGTTTTGGCACTTGCTTGCTCTGGATTTTTTCCCAAACTCCGAGCAGGATTTCTGAGCGCTGAGCTCATGCAGTGGTTGTTTACCTGCTGCTGAGGACAGCGAGGCACAGCCTCTCCCCGCAAGCCAAGGCCTGGAAACTTCCTTTATCCAGAGATAAGGGCGGAAATTCTCCTCGAATCCCACGGCTCCAGAGGCCGCGTCGCTGAGAACACGCTCTGCCTCGCGGAGAGCGGTGAGGGAAGGGAAGAAAGCCGGCGACGCTGGCCTTGCCGCGGCGGAGGGGGGCACGGCAGCGTCCCCGCACGCCAGACCACCTCCGCAACGGCTCTGGTGCTCGAGAAAGGGGAAGCGAGAGGGGGACAAGGTGGCAAAGCCTGCTTTCTCCCGAGGGAGAACGAGCTGAGGGGTACGCCTGGGAGTGCGGCAGGGGTCAAGGCTGTGGAAGGAAAGGTATAGTTAAACGAAAAGAAAACGTTGGCGCAACAATAAATGACATGGAATAAACTTGGCCTGCAATCTAGAAGATATTTCCTAACCATTGCACCGCTTGGGTCTTTGCAAATGCCCTTTAAAACAGCAATAGGGAAAAAATTCTATCATCGCCCTTAAGATGGCTCTTGATAAGCATTTACATACAGGGACATGCGCTAATTACTGGGGCCAGGACTTCAAGGCTCAGGGAGCATCTCCCAGGTTTTGTTCTTTTCCTTTCCTGTATATTTTTGCAGTATTTTCTGCTCCCGTTTCTTGTGCTGAAGGCTGCTCTCCGGTCAAGTCCTGTCGTGCAGGGGTGGGAAGCAGCAGTGGCCCAAGCAGCGTCGCTCGCTGCTGCCTGCGCTCCCTTCGCCGCTGCCAGCACGGCCACCGAGCCCTCCATGCACGCTCCGTCCTGCTCACCTTGCTCTCTCCTAGCGAGGGGCGTAAGGACAGCCCTGCACATGGCTCCTGGATCCCTCCTCTGCTCCCTGGTGACAGAGCACTGAGGATCCCGCAGAAATGGGGACAGAAGGCACTATACCCCCCTGCAGAAGCTGTTTCTGACAGAGGTGTCTGACGGAGCGGCTGTTCCTGATGTTTCTTTCTCCCGAGACACGTCCTCTTTTCACAGGCATCGAGTCTGTGGACATTTCTACGTGGCTGCTCGTGCAGTAGCTCCGAGGAGGTGACAAACCTCTGGAGACCCCGTCTACGGCATCCACGCTGTGCAGGTGCCATCCCAGGGCACACGCAGCAGGTCTGGCAGCACTGGCTCACCAAACAAAAGCTGGAGCAGCAGACCTGGGGTGGCTTTGCTGGAGGTGAAGTGGCAGCCCCTCACTCCCTGTGTCCCCCCTGAGCTGCTCTGCCTCCTCAGGGACCCTAATTCCAGTGGCAAAGGCACGGGCTGGGGACGTTCAGTCCTCTCCTGCCTCACCCCTGTCCTTGTCGTGCCGCTGCGCTTCCTCCCCACCTCTGCTCACCTCTTGCCATGCTTACCACATATATAAATTAGTACATATACATTTATAAATGCACTGTGTCTATGCAAACACCTCAATACCTAGTAGAGTTAAGATTTTAAGGCAAAATCATTGCAAGGATGTCGAAATTATCCTCATTATAACCCTCTTCAGGCTGGGGAGCTGCGGGTGAGACCTACCTGCTGGCTGGGTGTGGGGACACGCAGGCAAGGTACGGCATAGCCTTGGTTTCTGTCTGCTGGCAACATTTCCCCGCTGAGGAAGACCTTGCATCGATGGTGGCTTTGAAAGCCCCCAGGCTGCTGGGGCCACGGTCGTGCTGTGCCGGCTGCCCTGGGGCGGTCGCCCGTGCACAGGGACGTGGAGTTGGGGATGCCCTCGGGGTTTCGGACCCTGCTCTACCTGGTGAAAAGGCGGTGTAAAACGCAGCTAAAGAAAACATTTGAAATGTTTGGAAAGTCAAAATGCTTTAAATTCAGTTATTGCACCACAGCAACAGCAAGCACGGTTAGTTCGCACGGGGTGGCCGGGAGGAAAGCTGAGGACCGCAGGCTGCGGCCGTGCCAGGGGCGGTGCGGGAGCGATGCAGCACCCATGGGACCCGGTGCGTGTGCGGAGGTTTGGGGGCCAGCCCGGGGCTGGGGGTGCGTCGTCGGGACCCCGTCCTCCTGCTGCCCCCAGCTGCACAGTGCCCGTGGCCGGGCCGCTCCCCGGGTGCTCCCGCCAGCTGCGCGGGGTGGTGGGCACATCCCTGTGGACGCTGGGATCCCGAGCGCTTGGTGGGCTTCCTGGGCGCTTCTGCGATCTATCAGTTCCCATTCCCACTCTCTCCTCTTTTCAGTTTGCCTGTTTATCTGCAATCTGTCTATTTAAATTCCTTCTAAACAAGATGGGAATATCTTTATGCCTGTTTGTAAGAATATTCTGCATCCATCTGTTATTTACATCATTCATTTTCCTGAGGTGTCTCCAACAAATCCTGGCTGGATGCTCTGTATGTGTTATTAATAAAACAGCTGTAAAAATATTAACTGTACGGCCTAATTGTCAGCCCTGATTAAGAGCCAAATTTATCCCTGAACGGATGCTTGAGACACAGAATGTGGCTGTTCTCCAGCTCTGACCCTTGCAGCTCGCTCTTTGCTTTCCTCTTTAAACACTTCAGCTGCGGAGCTGCAAAGCAAGCCCTCGCCCTCACCCCGCCGCATTCCTCCCAGTTTCTCTGCTCGGAGTCACCGGTGCTCCTTGCGCTCTCTTCCTTTGCCACTTGTCCCTTGCCCTAACGCAGCATTACCAGCAGCGTTTGACCTCCGCGCCGTTCGGCTGGGGTGAAGCGGCAGCACTCCAGCAGCGTCCCGCTTCGGACATCTGTCAGCGCCAAGCAGAAGCGCCCTGTGTTTTCTCCCCGTGCGGAGGAAGGGAACCGCTTTTTCGTAGCCCGACTGTGAAAGTTCAAATCCCTATCGAAGGGCCTCAGTTTCCCTGCAGGGAAAACCGGGAGGTGCAAAGTAAATTTCGCTGCTTTTTTGGGGGAGCTTCACCTTCGGGGCGCACCTTGACTGCGCCTGGGCCATCGGGACCGACACCTCGGACCTCTTTGCTGCAGGCTCCTTTCTAACAGTTTTTTGGTGTAAAAGGATACTTCTCCCTGTGCCTCTCCCTGCCCTCCCCTGTCTCTGTGCCAGCCGAACCTGTCACAGTTTGCTGGAGAAATCTAAAAATACGTCCTGTTTTTGGAAATCATAGAACCAGAGAACGGTTTGGGTGGGAAGGGACCTTTAAAGGCCATCTTGTCCAACCCCCCTGCCATGGGCAAGGACATCTTCACCCAGATCAGGTCGCTCAGAGCCCCGTCCAGCCTGGTCTGGAATGTTCCCGGTGATGGGCCAGCGACCACCTCTCTGGGCAACCTCTGCCAGGGTTTCACCACCCTCATGGCAAAAAATTTCTTCCTTGTATCCAGTCTGAATCTCCCCTCTCTTAGTTTAAAACCACTACACCTTGTCCTATTGCTACATGACCTACGGAAAAGTCTGTCCCCATCTCTCTTACAAGCCCCCTTTCAGTACTGAAAGGCCACAACAAGGTCTCCCCAGAGCCTTCTCTTCTCCAGGCTGAATACCAGGGTTTTATCCTCAAAGATTTTATCTTTATCCTTAAATAAATGGGTTTTATCCCTGCAGGGCTGTGCCACACACTTGAGAGACAAAGCAGAGCTCGGTGAGCCGAACTCTGAAGAAGTTTATGGGAAGGGAGGTGGCACAAACCTGGCCGCGGGTTCAGCCACTCACTCCCAGATTTCCCTCATCACCCCCAAAAGGAGCTTCCAGGCTGCGACTCGGTGCTGGATAACGCGGGTTCACGTAAGAATTTGCAGAATTTCAGGTAGAAGTGCCCAGTGGAGTCTTAACTGCTTTGCTGCTTCAGAAATCGTTGGCCACTGCCGGGGTAAGGGAGCACGAAGCTTGCCAGGCTCCGCAGAAACGGGTTTGTTCATGCCAGTGCCTGGCCTGGTGCATGCCTCTTGCAGAACAGCATGGCAAAAGCATGGTAAGAACGACCAGAGGTGTGAAACCACTGCTCTACCTAATGCAGGGTGATGATATTTAATCACTTGCATGGTTCTCCTAAAGCAAGAAGATTGTTTTTAGAGGAAATATCAGGATGTAGCCCAGAATAACTATTTTCATTAATTCTTAGGCTGAGTACTCTTTCAACAGACATCTTTTTATTCCTCCCCTGGTCCAAACTTGGGCTCTGCTGTTGCTGGCTGCTCCACCTTTTGCAGGGTGACCTATGGTAAGAGTTGAGTAGTTCCGGCATCTTCCCATTTCCCATTTCAGTCCAGCGGAGGACTACGAGGATGGTGAGGGGACTGGAGCATCTCCCCTACGAGGAGAGGTTGAGGGAACTGGGCTTGTTCAGCCTGGAGAAGAGAAGGCTGCGAGGGGACCTTATAAATGCCTACAAATATCTGAAGGGTGGGTGTCAGGAGGATGGGGCCAAGCTCTTTTCAGTGGTGCCCAGTGACAGGACAAGGGGCAATGGGCACAAACTGAGGCACAGGAAGTTCCGTCTGAACATGAGGAAGAACTTCTTCCCTCTGAGGGTGATGGAGCCCTGGCCCAGGCTGCCCAGGGAGGCTGTGGAGTCTCCTTCTCTGGAGATATTCCACACCCGCCTGGACAAGGTCCTGTACAGCCTGCTGTGGGTGACCCTGCTTGGGCAGGGGGGTTGGACTGGGTGACCCACAGAGGTCCCTTCCAACCCCTACTATTCTGTGATTCTGTGATTCTGATTCTGTGATTTCGCGGAGACATGAGGAGACCGAGGAAAAATGCGCTCGCGGTGCCAGCGCGAGGGCAATGCCTTGCGCTGGCGTTTGCAAAGCCGTTTCACAACAGAAGGGTTGTGCAAACCCCGTGGAGAGTCCCCACGGGTGCCAGAGGACCCGAGGACAGCCCTGGTTCCTCACCAGGAAAGGCAGCATCCCCACTGCAGAGGCGGTTTCAGATCTGAAACGCTCTCTCAAGCGATGTGCTCAGCAGGATGCGGTAAGGAAAGAGGGGGTTTTCTGAGATCTGCGGAGATTCAAGATATTCCGCTTTGTTTGAGAGCATAAACTTTTCCTGAGTTCAATCTGAAAGACAAGGAGAATTTTGCTAAATTTAGCGTCGCCGAGATGAAGAGCCATCCCTGCGTTTGACTCCGAGTCGTGCTCTCCCAGGAGCTGTAGTCTGAAGATGAGTGTTTGTGGCGTTTTTTATGTTACCATGGGGATTGCTATAGTAACAACTCTCCTAACCGTTTATTAATTTACTTTGTTATAAAACTAAAGGTAAACCAAATATCCGAAGAAACAACAGCTTTAAAGAGGTTTCGCTGTTCCCGCGATCCGTGTTTAACGTTCCAGCGAAAGGGCCTTGAGTTTGCGTTTAAAGGACAACATTTGCAGATAATTGAATCCGGTCAAAGGAATGAGATTCCACAAGGTTTCCTCCGAGACTGGAAAACAACAGCTGATCTATGTCATAACACATTACGGCGCGCGGCAGTTTAGCAATCCTTCTGCAGAGCATCCCTCGGCAGAAGGGAGCTCCAGCCCTCCCTGCCCGCCGCGAAAGGCAGGGCACGGAGATCTCCAAACCGTCTCCTCTGCCGCCGCAGAGCCGGGCGACGGCGGGGATCGGCGTTCCGGCACGGCGGTAGCGTCTCTCCCCAGCAGCCCGGCTGCCCCGCGGCACGGCCGGGAGCTGGGTGGGATGCCGGCCCCGGGGCTGTCGGCTCTCCCCGTCGCTCAGCCCTGTCCCGGTCCCGGGGGTCCAAGGGGAAAGGGAGCACGTGGCAGCGCTGCACTGTGGGGAAAACGCAGGCAGAGACACAAAGGAAAGGCAGAAAGTATTAAATATTTTTAAATGCCTGTTTTATTTTACAAGGTGCAAATATTACACTTTGCAGTTACGTAGTAAATACCAGATTACTAGGTAATTATGCTTAAACATTACCAAGTACTGTACCTGCAGAAATAATTGCTATATTAAGGGCAGTTATTCAGTCCCTTGATAATCCTATAGTTTAACGGTTAGAAACAAGTATATCATTTATTCTCTTCACATAAAAGCTACGGACCGCTCAGGTATTGCATATGATCAATAGAGGTTTTTAATGGAAGTGCTGCTGATCTAACCTAATAACCGGAGTGTCATAAAAGGCAATAAGCAGCTTAAGCCAACATGTGAAGCACAGTCTATATAGCAAGAGCGGGAGCTGTTCCAGGGCCCCAAAGGGTCTTCAAATCACTTTATTTTTATGGGGTAAACGTAACCACGTCAAAAACCAAACTTGACATTTTAAAGCGGTTTAAAACTCACTGTAAAACCCTACTCCGGGCACAAGCTTTCTTTACAAGGTCTCAGCCCTGCAGCTATTGTTGTGTCTCTGTAGTTCAGCGCTCCTGGGTTTATTTTCCTTGACTAGCTTGTTGTCTTCTTTTTTTGTTTAAGTAAGAATATTACTGACGTGCCTTTTTTCGAAGAAAAAACCACGTTCCTCTTTATTCCATGCTGTGTGCTAGGTCTCTCTGAGAGATAGCTCGGCTGTGCTGGGGCAGCCGCTCCCTTAACGCACAGAGCCACATTTTCATCCAAATAGGCCAAATTAGAGGCTGCAGCTGTGAATATAACACCTGGGCTTCCTAAAGCAGGGGCAGGCGGTTTGGTACCCAACTGCCGCTGCCCTTCAGCGCCATCTCCATCCATAGGTACCTTGCAAACACCCCTGGCCGAGGCTGTAGGAGAGGCTCCGCCAGCCCCGGGTGGGTGCACGGGCGAGGTCTGGGTGCGCTGAGGGGTGACCCAGCAGCAGGACCCCCCCCTTGGCCCGCTCTTCCCTTCGCTGCACGTGTGCGGTGTCACGAAGCACACGTCGCTGTGCCCAAAGGTGGCCTAAAAAAAGAAGGAAAAAAAAAAAAAAGAACCAGTCTACTAAAAGGTGAACTTTGCATTTCTGCCAGCACAGCAAAAGAGGCTTTCTGGCTCGATTTGTGTAATAAAGCTTTCTATGCAGCTCCAGTGCAAGCACACTGCGTCCCTGCACTAAAATGTGTATCTGTGCCAGCAAGGGAAAGCACCCGATCCATTTGATTCCCTGTAGGATAAAACCAGGGGGAGGAAAAAAATCTGGGAGGAAAACTAAGCAAGAAGGGAACTATACAAACAGTATTGATAACCTGCACGGACTTCAGCCGTGCCCGTTGAGCTGACTGGTTTCTGCAGTCAGCAGCGGGTAGGAAACGGAAGCCACCAGGCACGGTGCCACGTGCCGCGCGTGAAGCCGCTGGCGAGGCCATGCCTATGGACTTACCAATACATTACACACGCTGTACAAATACAGCATGGAAAACAGACATTTCACAGATGGCAAGGGATCTTCCTCCGTGTGCTGGTGGGGCATGTCCTCTGCCCTTCCTCCCGGTGAGGAGCTGCTGCAGCGCTCCCGTGCTTTGGTCCATTGGACATGGCGGCTTCTCCTTCCTCCTGCAGCCTCCCAGCACCACGGACGAACCCACCTCCTCCTCCTGAACGGGGAAGCACTGAGTCCTTGCCAGATTTAGGAGCTTTCTTTTGGCAGAACTCCTTACCGAACCGGGGATGATGTTACGCCTCACGTCTGCTCAATGACATGAGCCTTCATCTGCAGCCTGGAGGGCAGAAGTGCCTTCTGCTCCAGCACACCCAGGAAGGACCGCGGTGGTCAGCCAGGATGCGCATCCAGCCAGCATCCTGCTCGGGTATCTGTGACTTGATTTTCAACAACGCCCTCGTTAGAGCCTTGCCCCTGTTTAATGGCCACTGCCCGGAGGACCGGGGTGCCTGGGAGGTGAGGGGATGCTCAGCACCTCTCTGATTCCTGGTGACCAAGCGCAGCGCTCGCGTGGCCCAGCTGTGAAGGACCTTCCTGGTGATGCCAGAAGTTCCTCAGTCACCCTCGGTAAAGCGTGACCTTCTGCTGAGACAAATGTCCCCGCGGCCGCAGCCACCTGCGGCAGCTCACCCTGCCTGCTCCGGGTGGGTGCCAGCACCCTCTGCCCGCACGACCTACTCCACTGCACCCTTGGGGCCACGAAGCTACGAGCTGTCCTGGATGCTTGCTCACGGGCTGCCGGATTTTGGGAGCAAACTGCAACGACTCCGGTCGGGGAGACCTCCCTCCCCTGCCACGCTGCAGCCTGGCAAGGAGGAGCCGGGCACGCCAGATCTGCCGGCAGCGCTGGGACGATGCTCGCGGCGGAGACGCAGCTTTGGGGCTGCCCAGCACCTGAAGTACGTCCACGTGCTGCTGGGTCCACACCAGCATCTTCCTACAGGGAGACGGTCTCGGGGGGTGGGAGAAGCGAGGGGCCCTGTTTGCCTGCCGGCGACGGCACCCTTGGCTGCGCCGAAGCCTCCCCGCGGCTCGGAGCGAGTGACGCGGTGCGGGTAGAGTTCTGCGTAGAGCCAGCGCTAGGAAATCTGTCTCTTTGTGAGGGAGAAAATGTCACTCTCTACTTAGTGCTGCTTTGCATATTCTTTTGTGAGCACAAAACTGTCGTTGGCAGCAAAAATTGCTTTTCTGCGGAAGTTGCGGGGTCACAGCGCAGGTGGAACAGCGCGGAGGGGACAGACAAGGGCGGCTGGGCTCATCCGCAATGTCAGGCCGGATTCTGCTCGGTCCTTACATCACCCAGGTGGCAAGCAGGTATCCGAGCCGTCCAGCCATCGGGGCTGGATTCAGACCGGGTGCTCTGCGTGGGCACAGACCCAGCACCCCCAAACAGCAGCCGATTCCATCACCCCCAAAAAAAATGATCAAAAGCAATAAAAATCGCCCTGGACTGCTGGAGGAGCAGGGAGTGTGCGTGGGGCTGCAGCGAGCGGTGGGGACGGCGGGGTGCTGGTCCCCGCGGCGGGGTGCCCGAGGAGCTGGTGGCAGGGGGGCTCTGCCCGCCCGCCGCCCCCCGCCCCGCCGCAGCGCTGCCTCGCCGAGCAGAAGTGGCTAACGAATCTCCATCTGGCAGCCGGCTTATGCTGGCGGCCCCAAATCGAGTTAGGATGAGTAAGTGGAATTGTATTTCGGTGTTATTTTAAATATTTGAAATTTAGCCTGAGTTGGAGGCACGGTATTGGCTCGGTTTGTGAAGTACCCACCAAACGCCAGCTCGCGACACCATCTCCGTGTCAGAGGAACCCAGGGAAATGTCACAAGGAGAAGCACGTACCAGAAAGGAATTTATTTTTGAGTTTTCAGTGCCTCTAATACTAGTTGAAATGTTGTAAATCCAAGGTAGAAAATTCTATTAGTATCTCATTTGCAAGAGTCGCAACTGTGCAGAAAGATCTGGATTCTTTCGAGGGCAAGGGAAAGGTTTACGTGCTGTAGCTCCAAACAGGAGGGAAATCCAAGCGTCCCGACGGAGGCACCCCACCACAGCCCGTCTACTGAGCACCTCATTCCACAATGAGAAGGATTTATCACGGAATCACAGAATCAGGGAACGGTTTGGGTGGGAAGGGACCTTTAAAGGCCATCCAGTCCTGCCCCCTGCCATGGGCAGGGACAGCTTCAACCAGATCAGGGTGCTCAGAGCCCCGTCCAGCCTGGCCTGGAATGTTCCCAGGGATGGGGCAGCGACCACCTCTCTGGGCAACCTCTGCCAGGGTTTCAACACCCTCATGGCAAAAAACTTCTTCCTTATATCCAGTCTGAATCTCCCCTCTTTCAGTTTAAAACCACTACCCCTTGTCCTGTTGCTACAGGACCTGCTAAAAAGTCTGTCCCCGTCATTTCTTATAAGCCCGCTTTCAGTACTGAAATGTGATTTAGGTGCTTCATCACCTGCGGACTGATGTCCCACGCCCAGGGTGCCTGCGCGGAGCCGTGGCCGGTGCTGGAGCGGAGCCCGGCGGTGCGGTGGGGGTCAGTGGTGAGCATGGACAACCCCGTGGGGAGAGCCCGCGTGCGATGCTGGGGTCCGAGCCGCAGCCTTGCTGAAGTAGGACTAAGGAACAGGAATCATACGGTGCCGTTGGAAACTTTACTCCTTGTCTAGAGAAGTGATTTACAACTTTCAGATTATAAGACATTTTCTGCCCTACTTAGAATTGGGGCAGATTTCCAAAAATGTTTGGGTATTAAAAGATACGGCGAAGCTCTCACCAGGTCCTTCAGCAGGAGCTGAGCCTTGACACCTGTGACAGTGAGCAGCCTAGTTTCCAGTGAAGTATCAGGTGCCTGCCTAGAAAATCCGCTTCCAAAGGAGCGATCCCCACGTGTCGCGGTTGCCAGGCAGATCAGGACCCAAGCCCCAGATCCTCAGAAGGTACTTTGGCACCTCTGAAGCCAACGGTTGTGGCCACGGGCGTTTGCGCAGCCTGAACGCGTGTGTCTGGGGTGAGCGGCGGGGAGCGAGCGCCTCGGGGCACGCTCGGAGCACCCACACCGCGTGGTGGGTCAGCAGCCGAGCTTGGTGGGGCTTGCAGGCGCCGGAGCGAGTGGGGCGACGGCAGCAGGTACCAGGGCTGTCCCACAGGTATCGCTGAGCCTCCTGGGGTGGGCTCCTCAGAAACCTGCTGGAGAAACGTACCCTTCCTTGGGGAGATGCTGGGCAACACCCCGCCGGGGACCGGCCAGGCGTCTTGTGCCCTGCTCTTGGGAAGCCTGCATGTGTGACGTGCAGCAAAGCTTCCATCGTCCCCTGGAATGACCCGAGCACCTTCAGGTCATGTTGGCCTAGTCCATGGAAACGGGAGCAAGGGGAAAAACGGGAATGAAACGGTAAAGGAGGACCTGCCGCAGAGGCTGCCGCGCCGAGGCGGTGCGGGCGGAGGACTCCGCGGCAGCCCCCTCGCACGACGCTGTCTCAGAACTTCCAAAAAACTCCATTAGCTCTCTCCGCTTGAAGGTGACATTTATTTTCAATTCTCCCCGCAGTACGATGATGAAATTACACGAACTTTAAATCAAAGTTTAGTGCGACAGGATAAATAAGCCTCACAGCCGACTGCACCGCACTGGCGTCAGAACAATCGCGCCAGGGCTGCGGTTTTATCATCTTAACAAATGTTTGTTTTCCGTTTGCATTCGACAATGGAATTAATAAACTATTTCGCCAATTTGAGTTTAATGAAAAGTGCATCCCGCGGCTCGGCTCCTGACCCCGCTTATCTCATTTATAGCATTCGTAGTCTTTACGGCACGGGAAAAGCAGGCACTTTGATTTTCGAACACCTCAGCTGCCAATTTTCGTGGTAATAATGAGGGCACGTAACAACACGGGCGCGTTGCTCCGGTTTGTCTCCCGCCCGCCCCGCAGCCACCGGGCGATTGTTAAACGCAAAAGCCACCACAGCAGATAACGAAGGAGACCATCGGAGTGTAGGCTTTGGCCACAGCGGGTTCAATAATAATTAATATGCAGGCTAGCTAGTTGTGTCACACACCATTTCAGACTCGAATTGCATCTGTCAGTCCAAATTCTGACTGCATGCGAGGCATCCAGCCCCGAATCTAGTTAGACAGCTAACTGAATTAAAACAAAAATCTACAGATGCATGATAAATGCACAGGATGCTATGTCACACATGAATGACTTCTGTGCAGGCCAAATGACAGATGTATTTCCTCGACTCCAGGCCAGACTCCAGCACAAACCACTCTTCATTTATCAATAATTGGGCCTTAATTTCATTTGGCAGTGCTAGAGCAGCATGCTCAGCTTCCTCTCCAATAGACTAACACTAATTAGACTTTTTTTGGGGCATCAATCTTTTTATTTTATCCTCTAATAATCAACCATAAGCATAGCTATATCTTGCCTTTTTCAAGGGACATGGTAGGCTTTACCCATAACTCATTATTAGCGATAATGGAATGGGAATGGGAACCGTTCTATTATTTATGTCTGAGAGAGAGAGCGGCACCAAGGCAGGAGCAGGGGATCATATTCTGCCTGTTCACATTGAATCAATGTCTTGATTCGTTTGCCACCTCTTTTGAATAATAAATGTCATGTTCTATTAGTCCTTATATACCAAAAAGGGGGTTTTAGTTACACAGAGTCTGTTTATCAGGGAGATTTTGGGGTAGAGTTAAATGCAGGCACCGCGATTCGGATGTCAGTGTGGCACACAGTATCCGGCACTGGGACCGTTACGGTTCAGTCCTGAACCGCTGAGTACTTCTGGGTGGCGCTGGGTGTCTCCACGCTGCTTGACAAAAAGAAAAAACATCTCCACGGGGACTACCAGCACCAGGCGTGAGCGGGTTCCTTCACTTCCCAGGGTAGGGACGGCAAACTGTAAGACCCAGAAGGAATCGATCCTGTACAGAATTTTTCCCTCTACCCCACCACATGTACGTAGACGTGTGTGGGTACGTGTATATACATGCATACACACACACACATGTGCTTATAGGGCATGAAAGGATGCGCGTGGGAGCATGCATGTGCGTACAGGCAGAGATGGGATCATTGTACGGCTTACTGACACCGCACGTTGTGCCATCAAAGGGTTCCTCCCTGCCGAGTCGAGCTTGGCAGCTAAATCCCCTGCGGTTTCAAACGCAGTGATTGAACTGACCTTGGTTTACAGAAGTTTTGATCTTATCACCCGTCTTCCCCATAAGCTCCGAGACGAGTGCGATCTCTCCGAAGCCTTTTTCTGCCTTCCAGGGACAGAGTGCAAAGACGGTTCCCATTTGCAGAGAAGCCCTCAGCCTTCGGTAAGTGCTAAGCCCTATTGATTTGCTCCAGGGAGCAGGGCTGCTCGGCGCCGCTCGCGCTCCCCTCAGTGTTTTCGCGCAGAGCGCTGTGTTTATTGGCACAGACTAAATCAGTGATGTGGTCCTCGGGGCTGATTGCTATGCCCAGATGATCTGCTGGAGTTTGCTGCATGATCCAATCTATGGCATAATTGAAGAGGATGAGGAACAAAATTCATCCTTGTTTCACCCCAGTAACCACGCCAAATTCAACAGAGAGCTCTCCATATGGTCCAACACAAGTTAGGTAATGTGTATATTATGCCATAATAAATGAAGTCTCATAGGTCTTAGTGGCTAGTTATTATCAAAGATCTTTCCTAGCAATTCGTTGTGATTGGAACAGAACGCAGCAACTGGAAAAATGATAAATAGTGCTGCCGCGCCGTTACGATAGCGATGGAAAAATCTGGGCTTGCAGTCTTTTGCTAAATAACAATGTGCCCACATGTGTTCGCTCTCCGCTTTTGGAAAAGCCTAACCGCTCCCAATTCCAAGTCGTCTGTTTCCAGGCTGAATGCAGATGCATTTCAAGGGCCTTTACCCAAATAAGCTGTGTAAGTCCTGGGAGACTTCTCATCCCAGAGGGTGAGGTATCTGGGAGTGCTCATTAGCTCTAGTGCTGTTCCGGCAAGTGAGGAAAGGCACAGCATGCCGGGGAGCCAGGCTCTCCTTTCCATTTACTTGGTGCCACCCAAATAAATGCAGTATTTAGGCATTTCTTTAAGGTTTCAAGCAGTTCCTAAAGCTTTTTTTCCGGTCAGGAATGCACTCAGGTTCACATCCTTCTCCTCCTTTGTGGTTACTATTTTCTCATTATTACTATAATTAAATTTTTTACGCAATGATTACATTCGCTCTCAAAAAAAGTTCAGCTGGCAATATCAGATCACGCAGTAATATTCCACGGGGGTAGCAGAAGTGCCGTCAATGAAGTATTTAAATAAAAAATAAAAAAGTAAAAAGTAAAAGATTGGTTTTCTCTCCAGCTCCATCAATGCCCCTTAGCGCATCAAGGAGCCATATATTCCTTTGCAATTCTGATAAACTATTATTAGAATTATTATAGATAAACTATATAATTATTTGTCACTGCTACCCCCTACAGCAGCAAACTTTATTGCCAGTGCGATACCTGCCCTACTTCTTTATTTCCCTTGGTGAGGACACTAGGGCGGCTCCTTCCTCTGGATCCAGGAGCTCCTGGCTGCTACACACACGTCTCTGCGGACAGAGGAGGTCCATGCAGAGGACATGCAGCCTGGTTACTTCACGTAACCACCTAATTGGAGTCTCTTACCCCAGCAGCACCTTTTTCCCTTTCTCATTATTTTATTACATGCGGTTTTCAAAACAGAGGTTTGCTTCCCGACTGTACCTTTGCTGCTTGAAGTAACCCCGGAGAACTAAACATTGCCTTTAGTTTCATTCCGGGCATGAAAGCCAGAAAGCCCCAACCTTCCGAGAAGTCTAACCCGACTCAGTCGACTGATTACCAAATTCAACGCCTGATTATTTGAAGATGCGCAACTCCTGCTTCTGTCTATTTACTCAAGCTGCAAGCCTGCCACTTAAAAAAGATTTGTTAATAGGGCTTCAGTGCCACCGGGCCCTTAACATTTCTTTTGGCCTATAAACTAATTTTATTGTTTTACTGTAGGGAGAAAAATTGCTGCAATCTTCTTGGAATGAAAAGTATTACCCTATTAAAGATTAACAAAATCAGGTTTTGAAAAAATATTATTTTGGAGTCAATACGAGGTTGCTGAGCCTCGTGTTATTGCAGAGCTTTGTGCATTCCTTCTGGCTTCTTCACGCCCAGCTTCTCGCCCTGCAGCTCTGGGAAGTGGCCAGAGCAGGGAGGCGTGGGCTCTGCTCTCCACGCCGTCCCCGGGTGGAAGATGTCCCAGAGAGCTCAAGCCCCGCTCAGACGGGGAAAGCTGAGCCCGCTGGCTCGTGGCGAAGGACCCTGCTGCAAAACCGCAGCTCTCTCCCAAGCTTCAACCCCCGGGGTGCCATTCCTGAGCGCTTCGCCCCAGAAAGCTCAATGCTTGGACCCTCTGGGGTGTGGGGCAGGACAAGGCCAATGGGATCCTGGGGTGCATTAGGAGGAGTGTGGGCAGCAGGTCGAGGGAGGTTCTCCTCCCCCTCTACACTGCCCTGGTGAGGCCCCATCTGCAGTGCTGTGTCCAGTGCTGGGCTCCCCAGCTCAAGAAAGATGAGGAGCTACTGGAGAGAGTCCAGCGGAGGGCTACGAGGATGGTGAGGGGACTGGAGCATCTTCCTACGAGGAGAGGCTGAGGGAGCTGGGCTTGTTCAGCCTGGAGAAGAGAAGGCTGTGAGGGGACCTTAGAAACGCTTATAAATATCTGCAGGGTGGGTGTCAGGAGAATGGGGCCAAGCTCTTTCCAGTGGTGCCCAGCGACAGGACAAGGGGCAATGGGCACAAACTGAAGCAGAGGAAGTTCCAGCTGAACACGAGGAAGAACTTCTTCCCTCTGAGGGTGACGGAGCCCTGGCCCAGGCTGCCCAGGGAGGTTGTGGAGTCTCCTTCTCTGGAGATATTCCAGCCCCGCCTGGACGCGGTCCTGTGCAGCCTGCTGTGGGTGACCCTGCTTGGGCAGGAGGGTTGGAGTAGATGACCCACAGAGGTCCCTGCCAACCCCGAACATTCTGGGATTCTGTGATTCTGAGTAGGTTGGTGGCACGCCGGGCAGAGCCCATGGCCCCTCGTGCCTGGTGTCCCATGGCCGGCTCCGCTCCCTGCCAGCGTGCCAGCGAGGGATCTGCGCTGCGGAGCATCCCCGGAGCACCCACCGCACCTTCCCTCCCGCTGCCCCCACTTATCGATACCTTCCTGTTCCCAGACTTTTCTGGTCCGTTACCATGGCAATCCCTCGCCTCGGTAGGGTCCTTGTGAACTTGTTTACCATCCCAATTATAACATTTTCAAATCCAGGCTGATTACGACAGCTCTGTGTCGCCCATCTGTGCCTGATCCGATCAGCACTTCCACCACAATGCATTGGCAGGTCACCACCGCCCCGCAGCGCGCGCTCCCCCGCGCTCGCCGCAGCCCCAAAGCAACAAATTTAGGCGCTTGCGGAGAGCGCAGCATCCACCGCTCAATGCCCGGCCCGCGAGGCAGACCGCGAGGGCAGAGGCTCATCCAGGGGGCATTCACCACGCTGGCAGCTCCCAAACTTCCTCCAAAGAAAGCAAAATATAAAAAGGGACTTATCTGTTGGCTTTGGGATCATGTCTCTGCTTGCATCCGCGTGGGTTTAGACAGCATGGAGGGGAGCTGCCAAACCTCACCGGTGATGCTTGGCAAGTGAGGGGTGGAAGGTGCCCTAGCCACGGCAGCTGGGGACCCGTGGGGTGCAGGACCCCCTGACCGCCCAGGAACCATGGGGTGCAGGACCCCCCAACCACCCAGGCATGCCTGAGGGTGCTTCATATAAAGCTGGTTTTCCTTCTATCCGGTCCAGATGGACACGTATCCATGGTTGGGCTGGACCTGAGCGAGGAGGGGATTTAATTCTCCTGAGACTGGACCTGCTGGCACCTGTGGGCACCGGTGACACGGGGGATGTGCCCAGCCCAGGGACACAGCTTGTGCCACCGGACCACTAGGCTTTCAGAGGAATTCTGGCCACCTGAAAACGGTCAAACAATCCCAGTACAATCTCAGTAAGTCCTGCAGGTGCAGTTGAACTCCCACTACAAGAATCACAGCGCACCTACTCCTCTCTCCCTGTACAGCTCATGCAGGGCAGCCTGATCTCAACAGACAGCATTGCTGGTGGTGTGCAGGTGGGAACAAGAAAATTGGTTTTTTACAGAGCTTGGGTTTCAGTGATAAAAGTATTGCCATGCACTGCTTGGGAAATCCCGGGCCGCCTCGGCCACGGTGTCAGCGCGGGGAGACTGCGTCTGTCACGGAGAAGATGGGTCTGATCCTGAGCTGCCCTGCGGAGGGCAAAAAGTTAGTGCAGTTACAGCAAGGGTTGACTTGGACGCAGGGTTGAATATTAAAAATGGGTAAGAGACAGACATTGAGAAAAAAGCAAAATCATATTCTTTTTCTGTTGCTTCTTTTTATGGCTGTGGTTCAAAAGACGATGTGGTGATCCTTTGGAAATGAACCACTTTTTCTAGTAAAAATGCAATTGTTGAAGGCATTGGACATTGTCTAGCCAAGCAAAGGTTCAAGGGATAGGCAGTGTCTCTCAAAGTCCACAAAAACCAGACCAGTTTTGAGGCACACAAGCCCTTCTTCAGACCCAAATTTCATGAGGAAAACCTGTTAATTTAACAAAGAGGACAGGAGAAGGTGTGAGAAACCAGAGGCTGTAGCATACCTGCCAAAGAATAGATTGGAATGGATCTCTTAATCCTGCAGGCAGGAAGGTACCGAGATCCATGATGGGAATTACAGCCAAATCATTTCAGGCTAGAGATAAGCAGGTTTTGGTACAAATTTTCAACAGGGATGAAAATTTAGCCATTGAAAGCATCTAGCAAGAACTATAAAAGCCTGTCCCTTCAAGTCTTAAATCAAGATAGATCTCCTTCTGAGAGGGTTTCTCGAGCCGAGCAGCAGGACTGTGCTGGATGCAGCTATTCTGGGGCTTAGATTAAATTAAAGGATGATAATGGTCCCTTGTCTCTGAATCTGTAAAAGAAAAGTACACTCAAAAAAAAAAAAATGGGCTGGTGTCACTTGTGCCAACTTGTGACTCAACTGCAACATGCGCATATTTCTCACAGTTCGGGATTTTTCCAAATCACTCGGCGTTCTCAATGGGTTCGTTATGAGCCTCTGAAAGAGCATTGTTAGCATCAGCCGGGGACGGAGCCTCCGCTCCCTCCGCTTCCGTCCCCTCCCCGAGCCCCGGCCAGCCCGGGGAACGCTGCTTCCACTGGGTTTTCCCGACGAAGATAAAGCAAATCTGTCTGTCAGCACGCGTCTGATGAAGTATTTTCTTGCTGTGCTTCAAAAAATAAAAAGGGCTTTGGCGGATAACTGGGAAAGCGCAACGGTGCAGATGTCCAAAAAGAAGTTCCTGAGACACCATATACAAGAACAGTATTTCTCTGGAAAAGAACAAAACAAACCAAAACAAAACAGACCAGGAATTCGTGGCCCCTCAACGAAAACATTATGATCTTCCACAAGTGTCACGTTAACCGTCTGAGCACTTCCTTCGCCTCTGCGGGCGTCTGCCTCTAAAGGCGTCGCTTCCCCACGTACCCAGAAAGCACTTTTTTTAGCAACTAAACGAATTTTGGGTTCAGAACGGATACTAAATTACGGTCTTTTTTTGCTTTTGTCCAGCAGTTATTGAAAGCCGATTCCAGGAATCTAATCTAGCCTGCTGGGGACGTATACACCAGTCGCTCTGCACCGAGCCTTTGCTGCTGGCCCGGGACGGAAGGGTCCTGCTCCCGCGCAGCAGCCGTCTCTGCTGCGGCACCTCCGCCGTCCCCCCGGGATCTCACCCCCCGGGTCGGTTCTGCCCGGCTACGGGCAGCGTTTGGCACCACAGCCGGCACGGCGACGTTTCCCTCCCCGCCACCCCAAGCCTGGAACCGAGCACGGATTTATTCTCTCAGTACAAACATCACAGGAGATTATAGGCTTGCGCAGGCTTCCAAAGCACCGTTTCTCTCTCTTTTTTCCTCATCTCATTTTCATCCCATTTCTGTTTCTCTGATTCCAATTTCCAGTTCTGGAACAGCAATTGAGAGCCTTTTGCTTACGAGCGGCAGCAAAAGCTACCAGTGCCTTCACGAGCGGGCAGCGCTGGCGTGCCAGCAGCTGAGCAGCAGCTTCTGAGCCACGGGTCTCCATCCTCCTCCTGCCCACGGCCCGGCTGCCGCTCCCCGGGCTGGGAGGGATCGCTCCCGGCCTCGTCCGCGTCCGCCTGCCCGGCACGGCTGCGCTGCGTGCTACCATGTGGCCGTGGGGACCTGCTTCTCTTTCAACCCATTTGTAACGCTGGAAAAATGATGGGTTTTGGGGTGGTTGGGCGGGCTTTTTTGTCAGATCCATTTTCTGGTTTTGTTTGCCATTAAATCCTAACATAATTTCAGATGTGCCTGTGGCAGACAATTTTAGTGAAACGCCGCCTTGGCTGCCAGAATACTTCTACCGTACTTTGTTTTTTAATCCCACGAAGCTGAGAATATCCTTCGCTTAGTTTGGAGAGACACAGCTGAAAAACAAAACAAAAAAAAGAGCACAGAAGGCCCAGTTTTAAAAATGGATGTGTCTGTGCGCCAGGGCCGGGACCTGGGTTCTCTTACCCGTGTCGGCAGCGCCCATGGCCAAGGGCTTGCTCCGGCAAGCCCAGAGGAACAGGGCACGGGGGGTCTTTCGCCCCAGCATCCCTGGTGAGCTTTAGTGACCTCAGGCCTGCCTGGATGTTGCCCTGGCAGAAACCCTCCGGCAGCACAGATCGTGTAAATCACTGTTTGCTGACCGCAGCCCCGGCTTCGCGGGTGGGACGGGTTCCCAAGCCGCGGGAACACAGCGTGCAGCAGCACGTCACCTACCACGGGGAGCCTGGGCTTCACCCTTGCTTGAAGAATATTTGCAAATGACCTAACCTCTGCCCAAGTGATCCTTTTCCCGTTGGTCATTTCCTTCGCCACAACCAAGCTGCCCCCAAATCAGCGGCATCGCTAACGAGCTCACAGACATCACCGCTCGCTCCTTCCCGCAGACGGGTCCTCCCCGCGGGCTGACCACCCTCCCCTGACCACGCTGCTCCCCAACGGCACCCCGCTCAGCGCCAGCTGCTTCTGCTGCAGCACCCCCTGTCCCTGCTCCCCCCGGCTTTCCCAGCGGAGCTTTGTCCCCCGCTCCCCATCCCTCCGGGAGCAGCCGCAGGTCCTGGTGCTCCCGCCCTGGAGAAGCTCCCGGGGCTCTTCTCCCGGCTCGGCCAGGGCTTGTCGCACAGCCCTCGTGCTGGGCATCACACGGGGAAAAGCCCGGGTGGAGGAAGGCTCTTCCCATTCCCCTTCCTGCGGCACTTTCCAGGTGAGGCCACTGGTTTTTCTTGAAGCACAGTGTTCTTTATTAATTTGGTATTATAATAAATTTATGCTGCTATTATTAGGTAGTGAGCTGCTGTGATATGCTAATATTAGAAGTTCCTGGGGAAAAAAAAAAAAATCATTTAAACTCTTCCTGCTCCCAAGCTCAGACAAATGGAAGAAGACCTGGGTTCAGTGTCCCTCCCGAGGATTTATTGTACTGCAGCCCAGGCCTGCCAACATCTTGTTTCTGCCTCGGTGGGAAGAGAAACAGGACCCAAACGCAGCTTTCGGTCTGCAGCACAACGGGGCTTTGCAGATAGCGGGGTGGGCTCCACAAGGCCGGGGGTCTGCGGTGGACGCGAGCCTCCGGCGTGCCCGCTGAAGGGCAGGTTAAGGCTTTCGTTGCTGATCAGATGATTCATCTTCCTTGCTGGATCTTTGGTTTAGATCCCATTTGCAGGGCGTTTGACAAACAAACCAGAATCAGTTTGGTTACCTAAGTTGATTGCTGTGTTGGTTGTTTAGAACAGAAACCTCGTACTAGATGGACTAGATGACCCACAGAGGTCCCTTCCAACCCCTACTATTCTGTGATTCTGTGATTCTGTAATACAGGACAGGACAGCCACCTCGGTTCCTTCCAAGGGACACAGCTGTGTCCTCCAGCTCAACACGAGCCCTTGCTCCCACTCCCTTCGGTCGCTTTCCTCCTCTGACTCGGTGGCACGAGCACAGCCTCCCCTTCCCACAGAGCATCTCCCCTGGTCCACCGCGTCCCCCCGAGCATCTCCAGCTGACTCCACCACTCCCTCTGAGTCCTGGCACGTGCCACAAAGCCTTCAAGCTCCGCTGGCGGAGGTGGACCCGTCGTTTGCTTAACTACAGCCCGGGCTACCTGATTACCGCATGCCCTATGCAAATCCTGCCCATGCCGCTACCTTTCCGGTAATCTCTTAATTCTCCTGACTCTCCGGGAAGATGCTGCCGCTGGATCTCAGGCACATTCTTCAGCGCAGGGCTTTGCACACCAGTGTCTTGCTGCACGTTTGGCTTCAGGCCCAGGGCTGGATTTAGTCCTACAGCGTTGATTTTAAATTCTTCAAAAAAATGAGGGTGAAGTGGGGAGGGTGGCTGGAGATTTCTGCTGTATCACTGGTGGGGAGACGGATTCAGCTTCATGGCACAGTGGAGGAAAATTCAAAGAAAATGGGTTTTGGTGAAATTTCCTCTTGCTCTTGATGGGAAACGGGTCAGGAGCTGAGCTGACCCCATGCCCGCAGAGCCTCCCCGGGACCACCCGTTCCACCAGCCCTTCCTCAGCTGGAGGGGAAGGAGACTTTCCGGCTTTTTCTGTGGCTAAGCCTACTTCTACGAAAAGGCCCCATTTCTGATGTATCCGGTGTTCCCAGCCAGATGGGGAAGTGCTGAGAATGGGAGCTCTGGGCAGTGGGGGGGGGCTTGGGGCTGGGGGTCCCGATGTCCCCACAGCGGCACGACCCGGAGACCCCTCTTGCAGCAGGCAGCAACGCTGAGCGGGGCATCCAGGCGGGGACATCTGCCCCGCTCAGTTGGTCCTCGGCGACGGACAAAAACTGAAAGGTGAACCGCTTGCATGCGCTTGATCTGTGGGTTTCTCCCAGTTGCTTTTGGGCAGAGTCCTTGCAAACGACAGCTGGGGCTGGGAAGGGAAGGTCCTCACCACGTCTCACCCCTCGCACCCAGCAGAGAGGAGCAAGTGGGCAAAGCAAGGACGCGGCTCCAAACCGAGAGGAGCAAGTGGGCAAAGCAAGGACGTGGCTCCAAACCCGTGCTGGAGGATTACATAAAGCATCCCATCAGGAAATAGAAACGCCACCGGATGACTCATGCAACCAGCATCTCGCTGGAACTGTGAATTTTTTCTTTTATGAAAATGTTTTGGGACTTTTCTGGAAATCCATAGTTTAGAGTTTGTGTTCAAGAATGGTGTGAGCAAATATTCACGGACATTTTCTCCAGCGAAGCCTGAAGAGCAGCTAGCCGTTGTCAGGGTATGTCAACAAAGATCACAGGACGGACCAGGAAAGCAATGCTTGATTTTCTCCATGGCTGATGGCTCAGAGCACCTGCCCTGAGCTGGTCCTGAGCTGCAGAGCTGCCTCTGTCACCCGGACGCCCCGGGCACCGGCAGAGCTGTGCAGGCAGAGCGGAAGGGCATTGCCCTCCATTTTCTGCAGATGCAGGGATTCTGTTTTTGAAGGTGGTTTTTATTCTAGCAGAGAAGCTGAGATCGACCACCTCTGCCGGGTGCTGGAGCCTGAAGCCACGGCGTGGCTGCAGCTACCAGGAGGTTGTCCCCAGCTCGTGTCCCCAAGGCCTGGCCCCTGCCCTGCTGCTGGTCCCAGGCAAAGAGCCAGCCTCTTCTCCTCATGAAGAATAATTAACTTATTAACGCAGAAACCTTCTGGTGTGTGAGGAAACACTACTTTGCACAGGAAGACCCTTTTTTTTTTTATTTTTAACTGGGAAAGACTGAAAGACCAATGATCAATAACAGCAAGAAGAGGCTCTCTCTGCACCTTGAAACGCCCTGTACTAAACCTTGGCTCCCTGGAAACCCAGCTCGCATGTTCACTGGAGATAACGCGGGGGTAAGACGGGTGGGTTCTTTATACCTCACCTTCAAAGCATGCACGCCAGAGCAAGAGACAGTCAGATCTTCACGAAACGTGGTTCAGGAGGAAATATCAAGGGTCGCATCTCAGCTTTGGTAAATTGGTATAAACGACATGAGACAAACTTGTCCATCAGAGGTTCCAAAATGTTTTGATTTGCCTGGTTTTTTTGCTTTTAACCTGGTAGCATCTCTGGCAAAGCTGGTGGCAGCATGGGCAGGGGCAGTGCCTGCCTGTGGGCTGGGTCAGTGGTGGGACGCTGCTGTCCTGCCCACAGGTCTCTCCCTCTCCTTCTCCCTCCCACTTCACCTATGCTGGTTTGCAAATACCATGCATTTAGCTCCAAAACAGTGCTGCTTCCAGTTCCTAGAGGAAGAATTTCTTCCCTCTGAGGGTGACGGAGCTCTGGCCCAGGCTGCCCAGGGAGGTTGTGGAGTCTGCTTCTCTGGAGATATTCCAGCCCCTCCTGGACAAGGTCCTCTACAGCCCATTGTAGGTGACCCTGCTTGGGCAGGGGGTTGGACTGGGTGACCCACAGAGGTCCCTTCCAACCCCGACCATTCTGTGATTCTGTGTGATTCTCTGGAGAGGGTGAATAAAGGTGAATTTCTAAACCGAGGACTTAATATTCAATTTTCTGTATCATTCACCCTTTTTTAATGGTTTATTATGACCGAGGGTACAACTCCATTGAGAGATCAGTGCCTGCTGAAATTTTAAAAAGAATGGGGAAATTGTATACGGTTATAGAATTTTTGAGATGTATGGTAGTTTTAATCTGAGCCACATTATCATAACTTAACAGAGGCGATGTGAAACATTCAGATACAATAGCTGATGTAATTAAATGTAGAAGAGAGTTGCAGGGAAATGACAGGTTTCCATTTTCAGTACAAACACTCTTCCAAAAATTACGGGTGCTCAGCAACAAATATGACACCTATCTAAATTCAGGAAGTACAAAATGTTCATATTCATACGAAAAGAGAATGTGGAAGCAGAAATCAGACAGAACGGTGGAGACGGTGCAGTGGCGAAGGCGGCGTCGGAAGAGAGGGGGGCACGGCTGACCCCCACTGGCACCTCTTCTGAGCAGGAGAGTGCAAAGCCTGACACTGGTTTTGCTGGGGGAGGCTAAAAGCGGCGTGGTTCTGCCTTCCATCCAACTCACACGTTGCAAGTCCTTCATGTTTTCTGAGTGGTGATGACCCCGTGCTGTTCCCCGGAGCTCCTGGCCAAGCTCTGAGCCCTTCCTCCTCCTCCTGCTCCCTGCAGGCCCGCAGAAGGGTCTGGCAGGACGGGGCTGTGGAAGGATGTGGTGCTTCTGGGGGTGTTCCAGGGATGGAGGGCGTCAGTGCCGAGCCGTACTGCACGGAGAGGAGAGGACCTGGAGGTGCTGCGTGGGAGGTGGGGACGAGGCAGAGCAGTGGGTGTTCGCCGTTTTATTTGGCTTGATGGAAACGCAACAATTGTCTCCATTCAGCGGATGAAGAAATGAGTCACCGAGAAGTTGATGGTTCGCACGTAGCTGCGTAGGACATCTGTGTCACGTCGGGCGGCGGAGGGCTCCCCACCGGCTGGCCTCCACCCCAGCCTCCAACCTCCCTCCTCTGCCCCCGTCTCCTCCGCCACCTCCTTCCTACCCCGACGAGCCGAAACGCTGCGCGGTGAGGGCACGTCAGGGCGAGGGAGTTTCTCGGAGGCGGGAGGCTCTGCAACAGCAGAAGGGACTTGCTTTAATGTCAACTATTCCATTACTGAAAACTAGGGGGAAGAATTACACCGGGCTGGGAGCCGCCGACAAACAGGCAGCTGGCATGGGAGGGAAATTTCTTTATTCTGTTACCTTGCGCTTCTGCAAGGCACAACTTTGCCAGTGGGTGCCTAGCTGCGGTCCAGGCTCCCCGTCTTCCCCACGTCTGCCTGCGCCCCAGCCAGCAGCACCCCAGCAGGCCAGATGCTCGGCGGGTAAGCGGGAGAGCATCCCTCACCCCGGCTGCGCGGCTCCAACGGTGCCGGCCGACGACGGGGAAACCACGGAGGCATTCACCTTTCCCTGGTGATTCCTCATGCGGGAGGGGAGCGACGCGGGGCACTGACCGTGAACTTGAAGCCCAAGTAAAACAGCAGAAACTCCTTGCCCCAGCTGAGGAGCTCGTGGAAATAAAGCGTGTGAAGCTGGGGAAGGGTCTGATCCGCTGCTGGCGTAAATCAACGCCGCAGCCCTGTCAGGAAAGAGCTCATACGCGCGCGGGACATGGTCGGCGAAGCCCAGCCATGGAGGAGACGTTAATTAGTGGTCGGTGGTGCGATTAAAGCGAGCCAGGAGCTGGTTTGGGGAGCACTCCCCGGGGCCAGGGCAGGCGGGCAGTTTCACGGCTGGCGTTTCCCCGGCTGCGGAGGCCGTTGTTGCCCTCCTCGTCCCCGAGGGCCGACTGCAGCTGAGCTTTGGCTGCTGGCTCGAATCCCCCGGCCGGGAGCGACTGCCAAAACCGCGGGGCTGCGCTAGGCAGCCCTCCCGTGCCAAACCCGGGAGGGTGGGGGGGATCCCGGAGATGGGCAGGGATGTGGTGGGGACGATGTGGGGACGGCGCCCGGCCCTGTGCACACACAGGGGATGGAGGGCCCTGCCAAGCACCAACGCACGCAGGATGGATGCGCGTTCCCAATTTGCACCAACCCTATAGAAAACAGGCAAATTCAACTTCTCTGTGTTGAACGGCATGCAGACCCAGGCTGCTTTGAATATCTTCACGCAGAGACTTTGCCAGAAAAGCACACAGCTGCATGGTAGTGAGATCCTCTCCGATGACTGGATAGAAAACCAGAAGATTTGGTGCTGCTTGTAAGACTTCCTCCTCCTCCTCCTCTGAGGCAGAGCCCGTTCGCTCGGTCGACAGTTCTCCTGAGCATTCTGAGCAGAAGGTAGCGATGGCGACTTGGCAAGACCCGCTCTGAAAATCCGTCTTTGGATCATGAATCAGTACCATAATTTCTGTGTAAAGGAACATTTCAGGAGGATTTATAGCATAGCATGCTAACATCGGATCTGCTTGTCACAGATCGTGTTAAAGGCTACAGATAAAAGGTTTGCAGTTTACAGCCCTGGAAAATTAGAATGAATTCCCTGCTGTGAGCACAGAGCAACGACTAGCAGAAATCCTTCCTGAGACACTGAGTCGGACCGAGAGCCACAGCTGACTGATGGCAAAAACAACTCCAGGACCACGACCGTGTGCCCGGACGTCGCGAACCCGGAGCCCCGGGGGCCAGGCAGGCCGGCGGCGAGGCAGCATGGCGTGGGGAGCGGCGGGGAGCCCCAGAGCTGTCTGCGTGCGGAGACACGCGGTGAGTCGGTTAACCCTGACAAAGGTTACGGGGTACACTGCCATGGCTGAAAAACAAATGAATATCTCTGGAGAGGACCGTTTTTCTGGACACTCCTTTCTTTGCCGAAAAGACCTCTTGCTTTTTAATTCAAGACCTCTGACCCGTAATGAAAATCTTTTCCTAGTTAGTTTTTATTTTCATATTTATGGTTAAGATCTTAAAACACACACACACTTCTCCTGTTCCAGAAGCCTTGGTGTGAACCAATCCTTCCCCAGCTCTGCAGCCAGGTACCGGCTGAGTTCGGGGAAGTTCAGGTCAAACCCAACTTCCCCGACCAAAGCACCTATCTCTAAATAGCATTTCTGAAAACCCAAAAACATTCTCGCTTCATCCAACCCCCCTTCACAAGCATTCAAAATTACGGAGTTCCACTTAGAGCTGCGATGAAACCTCCGCACCCCTGAGCGAAACCCGTCCCACGCCAGGCCAGCACAGGGAAAACAGGAGCTCTGCTTGCAGCACGCCGCTAGGAAAGGCTCGGGGGACTCGCTCAGGTTTCTTCTGGGAGGTTTTCGGATGTTCAAGCTCAACACCCAAAGTAAAATTCCTAAAACATTGAAACTAATACGTAGAAGAAAATTAAGAAGTTTGCCGGAAAAGCTTCTATAATGAGATCACAGAATTTTTCACATGGAAGAGATGTACAAAAGCTCCATGAACATGTTTTCTCTTTTCAAAAGCTGTTTTCTAAATGTCAGTTTTATCGCCTTTTTTTTAAACCATTTATGACCATATGTGTTTTTATGATATTCACAACATGCTTGTGCCACACAAGATGCAAATGTAATTTCCTGTTATAATGGCACAATATGCATAGCAACAAATGAGAAATGAGTGACACAAAATAATGAAAAGTGCCTCTCTGGGTGCGTGTGTGTGCTCCTGGAAGGGGGTTTGATCCCCCTGGAAGGGAATTACCCGGAGCCCTGCCAGCGGGTTCAGGCTCCTGCTCCTGCACAGCCGGTGCCCACATGTGGGATCTGCCCAAAACTCACTCCAAGGTGTCATTCAACTCTTCGATTCGCAATTAGAGAAACCTCTTTGTCACAGATGCAACGTCTTGGCACGAGCAGGAGCTGGGTTGTCCACTAATCACCCTGTTACATCTTCCCCTGCTCCAGCCAGTCCTTTCACCAGGTGATCCCCGTCTCCATCCCGTCTGGACCAGCGCGAAGGACGCTTGTGCAGGAGGGTGGAGGAGCGGGCATCTCCCCAGAGCCGCAGCCGGGGGTGGGGGGAGCAGCCGACCTTGGAGGAAGATTAATCACCCCGGGTTTGTGCATCCCCGCGAGGCGGCACGAGCGCTTGCAGCGTGTGCAGGACCTGGGCATGTGCTCGGAAGTTAAGAAGGTGAAAGATGTCAGCAAAAATGGCTGGAGGAAGACATAAAAGAGCAAGATGACCTGGCACAATCAGCCAAAGGCATTTCACGGGGTCTTAAGAGACCGCTGCTGCCAGTCTGGATCTCGGCTCCCTCTGCACTAACGCTGCGGCAAGAGGTGGTGCCACCCGTGACGGGACAGTGCGGGGACAGCAAGGGCTGAGAAGAACAGGGAGAAAAGGGACACCAAGAGCAGGGCAAGGAGGGGAACAGCGCTTCACCGCCGAGCCCCCAGCCCCTGGCACCGCTCGCTTCTGGCACTGGGAGTCCTCCGGCGACGGGAGCTCCTCCACCTCCACCGCGTGGAAACCCTGATCTCCTCCAGGGATAAACACGACAAGTTTGTACGTGGGCAATGCTGCTGCTGTCGCTTGCAGAGCACCCGCCACCGGCTGCTGGGGCCAGGGCCACAGTCACCTGGGAAATACCCCCCCTCCCAGGCTTGCAACCCGTACGGCTGCTCCTGGTGACAGTGGCACACGGCAGCAGAGCTCGCAGCCAACCTGATAAGCAACGCAGCGTGAGATGCTCCCTGGGGCTAGCTCTGCCCCAGGACACGTGCCGCACGCCGCCGGGAAGTGCCACCCTGCCATCGCACCGGGCGAAGGCGCAGCACTGCCCGGCACGCCGCGGTGACCCGCCGGCTGCCGCGTCGAAATTCGGGGCCGGCAGCCTGCCTGGGGCACGGTGGCAAACCAGGAGATGCACCGGTGGGACGACGCAGGGGCAGGATGGGAGCAGTGGTGCAGAATGGGAGCCGAGCAGCGCTGTGGCCCGGGGAACCCTGGCTTTGGTGGAGCAGGCTCCTTCTGCGGGGGCCACGGTCACCATCACGGTGCGGCACCGGCGCAGGGCGGCTTTTGAAAGAAAAAAAAGCGGAAAAATACATCACCAGGAAATGCTTGATTAAATATCACTTGTGCACGTCAGCCGAATCACCGAAACAAATACAATAAGGAAGCAAATAAACAAAAAAATGGGAAAGAATTTCCTGGGAGGCGAAAGGCGTTTGGGGCTGCCGGGGTGGTTCTGGGCCGGGGCTTGACCCCTCCCTGGCCACAGTAACGGAACAAAAAGGGGCTTTCAGGCGGTGCAGCTGACAGCAACTCATATTCCACCGCAAACATGCATTTCTAAACCAGCTGCGAACTTCAAAAGCCTCAAGCGAAATATTTTATTTCCTATTTTAAGTTAGCTCTGAGTGCACGACGCGTTGTGACTTCGGCTGGCCGGGAGAAGTGTTTACTGAAACAGCTCCTCGCAGGAAAAAGCTGGTGGAAGGAACCCCGATTTTGTGGAGAGACCACATCGCGCTTAGCACAGAAGAAACTACAGGGAAAAGTGTTTTGAAACCAAAAAGCGCAAAGTTTTCATCTGCTATTTTAAACAGTTTGATTTTTTTATAATGTTTTCATTTGGTGTTCCTGTTACAGAATCACAGAATGGTGGGGGTTGGCAGGGCCCTCTGTGGGTCACCCAGCCCAACCCCCTGCCCAAGCAGGGTCACCCAGAGCAGGCTGCACAGGACCTTGTCCAGGCAGGTCTTGAATATCTCCAGAGAAGGAGACTCCACAGCCTCCCTGGGCAGCCTGGGTCAGGGCTCTGTTGTCTTACCGGTGTGAGGTATTGCCGCTTATTCGGTCAGAAGAGGATAAAGTACAATGCTGCAGCGCTTCGCTATTTTCACCCTGCTTATTAATCATTCAGGAAATTCGCTATTTTCATCCTGCTTATTAATCGTTAAGGAAATTCGCTATTTTCACCCCGCTTACTAACCATTCAGGAAATTCGCAATGAAATATCAATTTTACGTTGTGTCCTCCGAAGAACAAAGTACTTTGCATTACTGTACGCTGGTTCCTAAGCCTGATTTATGGCTTTATTTGCGAATCCACGATCGATGACACCTCATCGCGGAGTCTCCTTTGCCCCCCACAAAGTGCCCAGCCCTCCCGAGCGCGCGCCGCCGGTTTGGCCACCGCGCCAACGCGGGGGAAGCGCTCAGAGAGCCGGTGCCGACACGCGCTCCGCTGCCGGGCCCAACGCTCCCGGATAACCGAGACGTATAGCAGCGCGCAGAATTTAAAACATCTGAGACGAAATTTTGACAAACAGATCAGAGAGTCCAAAAATAGGAATAGGCGGGGAAATCCTATTTCCTGAGAAATTTTAAACACATTTGTACATTTTTTTTCCAGCCGGGAGCAAGTGGCAAGCGTTCTCCTTTGGCACAAAGTGCAAACGGAGCGTTTGGGCTACTTCTGGCTCTGACCTTCAGTGACTCGTACAGTCTGTTAGAAAGGGAAGAAAAAAGTTGTTGTACTTAAAATATTCATACCTCGGCTTGCCGGCTGACACATGTAGCAGTTGGGAGGAAAACATTCCTCAGGGCTTCAGCCGCCTGATTTTAGCTTTTGTAGGAATTACTCATTGAATAATAAATTTCTATGAATTATTTACAGATTTTTCGTGTAATACACGGGAAGACAATTCCCACCTTGACGTGCATTTTGAAGCAGGCAGCTTTACCAGGACTTCGGAGACAACCCTGCCCCTCGCCCCTCGCGCGGGCGCCGGCGACTTCCCCCCACACCTCGCCGAGGTCACGGGTTGAAATCCCGGCGGAGACCAGGTGTGGGCTTCCTCCACCATCTGCGGATGCGGGATGGAGTCTCCTGCTGTGCCGGTGGAACGCCGTGCCGCTGCCTGCCTGCTCCCTGCCCGGCCGGGGATGCGCTGGGAGGCAGCCGGGGTGAGGGGGGAGCATGGGTGCCCGCACCCACGCCCTCCCCTGGTCCTGCTCCTGGGCACGTGCCTAGGAACGGCACCTCAGCACCGTCAAGCGCAGCAATAAAGCAAGAGAATTTCCTGCAAGTGCTGCAAAAGCAGCTGATGGCTTTAACCACATATAAAGTTTGGTTCAAATCGACCATCTTTTTCCATCTATGAGTTGTGTCTTCCAAGTTATTCACTCTAAGGTTGCCCAGAGAAGTTGCCCCCTCCCTGGCAGGGTTCAAGGCTAGGTTGGACGGGGCTCTGAGCACCCTGGGCTGGTGGAAGGGGTCCCTGCCCATGGCCAGGGGGTTAGAACGGGACGCTCTATAAGGTCCCTTCCAACCCAAGCCACTCTCCATGATCCTGTGGAGTTATTTGTGCTCAGTGCAGGTACCATTGGCCTGCCTTGCCAACCTGTGGTCACTTGGTACCTGCAGTGCGTCCTCTGCTCAATCCCTGCTGGGCATTCACCTGTCTCTGGTAAGGCACAGGCACCCACTCTCACCCATGGGCAGCCGTGTGCCAGCCTGGGAAGGCTCTGGAGAGCAGCAGGCACAGCAGGGACAGAAGGACACCTCAGTGGACACTTGGTCACACCGGCATTTGCACCCACAGGAAAGTTCACCTCGCATGAGGATGCTGCGGGTGGTCACACTGCCCAACAGCGTACCCACTCACCAGTCTGGCCCAGTGACCAGCATACCGCCCGTGTCTCGGGGTGCCAGTTCTCAGGCACAAAGCATCATCTCCCGCTTCCATGCATGGACCTTTCCTCCCCCTGCCCTCTCAGCTGCCTGCCCATACCGTTAGGCTGGTTTACAGAACCACAAAATCACAGAATGGTAGGAGTTGGCAGGGACCTCTGTGGGTCACCCAGCCCAACCCCCTGCCCAAGCAGGGTCACCCACAGCAGGCTGCACAGCACCGTGTCCAGGCGGGGCTGGAATATCTCCAGAGAAGGAGACTCCACAGCCTCCCTGGGCAGCCTGGGCCAGGGCTCCGGCACCCTCAGAGGGAAGAAGTTCTTCCTCATCTTCAGCTGGAGCTTCCTCTGCTTCAGTTTGTGCCCGTTGCCCCTTGTCCTGTCGCTGGGCACCACTGGAAAGAGTCTGGCCCCATCCTCCTGACACCCACCCTGCAGATATTTAGAGGCATTTCTAAGGTCCCTTCACAGCCTTCTCTTCTCCAGGCTGAACAAGCACAGCTCCCTCAGCCTCTCCTCCTAGGAGAGATGCTCCAGTCCCCTCCTCATCCTCGTAGCCCTCCTCTGGACTCTCTCCAGTAGCTCCTCATCTTTCTTGAACTGGGGAGGCCAGAACTGGACACAGCACTGCAGATGGGGCCCTCACCAGGGCAGAGTAGAGGGGGAGGAGAACCTCCCTCGGAGGTGTCCCGCCACTACCACCTGGAAGTGGCTTTCTCTGAGCCGCAGCTCAGCTGGGGGATGCGCAGTGGACCCGGGGCAGGCACCGGGAGAAGGCTGGGCCAGGCTGCAGGCACCGAACACTGGTGGAAAGGGAACAAATTGAATTTTCTTCCTCGACAAATACTCTGGAATCGCAGCGGGGGACGGAGTTTCAGCGGGGTCGGGAGCGGACGCGACTCCCTCTGCTAGAAGTCAGGGCTGGCTTGCTCCCCCCTGGGCTGGAGCTGGACGGGCGTCTCCCTCCTGTACTTAGAAATCATACGCAGAGGGATTTTATTTTCCAAATGTGTGCGAGATCATGTTGTCTTCATTTAGGAGCTTTTGTATCTCATCATAAAGAGCCCTAGAACAAGAGGATTAAGGCAAAACTCGGAAAATCAGAGCCCATGCTATTGCTTCTTGACGGACTAACAATTCAGATCTAATTGATCACGGCATTAATTATACATAATCTCTATGTACTCGGGTAGCCTTGTGGGATATTTCTAATCAAATTAAAACTAATTCAAAGCAATCTGACATTACAGAATGTTTTGTCTCTATTTTAGGACAGCGAGTCAGGGGATATGAAATGCATATTACATCTTGATCTGAGTGCACGCGCTGTAAAAAGGCCTCTAATAGAATGACTTCCACGCAGCGCTGATTACGAGTACGGTAGTCGTGTGGCTCACAGAAAGGAATTTTTAACAAATAAATTAATCTGGCAACATGAAAAAGCTACGAAGTTGAAACGTCAGCGTGGGTAGGCGAGCGGATGCCCAAGGCGGGAGCCGGGGAGGACAGCGGGCGGCTCTCCCACCCCGCACGGCGCACGGCACAGCTCCGGTCCACAGCACGCCGAGGAAAAAGGGTTTTCTGAGCAGGGGCAGGCTGCTTAATCAAAGCCCTAATAATATAATAATATCCATACATTTGAGGATTAGAGGGCTTTTCATCATTTTGAACTGAAAGCACGGGTCGATATGTTTTGATTTCTTTCTATGAAAACACTCCGAGGAGTTGGGAGGATGTATTTAAGTTAAAAATAGTGGGTTTTAATTGAAAGTAAAAAGGCGGCGCGCTTACCTCACAGCTTGAATGGAGCCCATCCAAAAACACACAGCGAGAAAAAAGGCGCGGGGATGCGATGCTCATCTGGTGTAAATCAGCGCGGCTTTATGGGCTTCACCCCGCCGAGGGCCTGGCCCCCCTCACCGCCGGCCCCGGGGGCAGCAGCCCGGCGGGGCGCTGGGTGCCGGGGGCTGCCGGGGTGCCGGGGGCTGCCGGGGGCTCCTCGCCCAGGTGCTGCCGCCCGTCGCTCCCCTTTGACCCGAACCTGTTAAAATCTTTGAAGGTTTCACGTTGGCGGCTCTCTGGACGTTTAGAATAACAGAACACGTTGGAAACTTCAATAAAAAGTGGTTTATTGATTCTAATTAAATCTTTTTTTTTTTAAAAAGGTATAGCAGACACCGATCCTAGTTAACTTTAATTTAGGACTGACATTTACATGCTGCCTAAGAAGCGGGAATTCAGAGTGGACAATTCATTTTAATTTTGGTGAAAAATATCATTTAAATGCCAGAAAACTGCATATTTAACATTTGCAGTAATTAAGTGACTTTAATTTAATAATAAATCTCTCTTGTCTCTATCTATTTACACTCATTCCTCTGTCTTGGCCTGGCACATTCTGTAGTGATTGAACTGCCACTAATTACTGCTTTTCAAGTGTAAATATGGTTTAATACTTTTTTCTAGCCAGGTAGCACGTTTACTATTTAGCCGACAACAACGTTTTGTAATGAAATCCTTAATTCGGGGGCTTCTTTCCCACGTCAAGCTTTCGCGTCTGTCCCGGAGCAGAAACAAGTCGAGACTAACCAGCCTGCATCTGGTCTGGGCGTAAATTCCTCTAAAGCACCATCTGGAATGGTTTTTGTACACACAGAGAGAAAATTCTACAATACATCCCCCCCTTCGCCCTTAGACATCCTCGAACCGTTGTTAAAAAATTCACTTTTTCCATTTTCCTCCTTGGTAGCATTTTGTTTTACGGCGCCCAGGACGCAAATACAGAGCCCTGACGAAGTTTTCTGCTCAAAGACGGGGATTCAAGTCTTCCCGCAGCATTCTGCACCACGACCTGACGGACAGTGCCATGTTCCCCCTCTGGCCCCCTCCTGGTTTCTCCTTTATTTCCTACCCAGTGCAGAAGGAGAGAAACGTGGTTTCCCTCGGCAATTTCCCCCTTGGCGCAAACACCCCTTAGGGGCTTCTACCGTGTAAGGAGCTAAACCTGGAAGATTTGATCTGGATTTCATGCTGAAGTGGTAAAAAAAACCAGTCCTTGCCATCTTCTGATGCAAAACGAGCTGTCGTGGCCAAGATTTTAAAATATTTCTGAGCCATGGTGGGACTCCAAGTCCACCAAGCCTCCAAGTGAGCAAATACGGGGAGAACCTGCAGGGGAAGGGGAAGGGGAAGAGGAAGGAGAAGGGGAAGGGGAAGGGGAAGGGGAAGGGGATGGGGAAGGGGAAGGGGAAGGGGAAGGGGAAGGGGATGGCGAAGGGGAAGGGGATGGGGAAGGGGAAGGGGAATGGGAAGGGGAATGGGAAGGGGATGGGGAAGGGGAAGGGGAAGGGGAAGGGGAAGGGGAAGGGGAAGGGGATGGGGAAGGGGAAGGGGAATGGGAAGGGGAAGGGGATGGGGAAGGGGAAGGGGAAGGGGAAGGGGATGGGGAAGGTGAAGGGGAATGGGAAGGGGAAGGGGAAGGGGAAGGGGAATGGGAAGGGGAAGGGGATGGGGAAGGGGAAGGTGAAGGGGAATGGGAAGGGGAAGGGGAAGGGGAAGGAGAAGGGGATGGGGATGGGGAAGGGGAAGGGGATGGGGAAGGTGAAGGGGAATGGGAAGGAGAAGGGGAAGGGGAAGGGGATGGGGAAGGTGAAGGGGAATGGGAAGGGGAAGGGGAAGGGGAAGGGGAAGGGGAAGGGGATGGGGATGGGGATGGGGAAGGGGAAGGGGAAGGGGAGCTCAGCAGGCAGCGTTGTCTGTGCTCCCCGGCAGCCCCCATGTTGCCCTGGTGCCTGCCGCTGCCCCGTGCCCAACCCGCCTGCGTGCACCAAGCCTGCTTGCCCCGCGTGAGCCCACCGCAGCCCATCCTCGAGGCGCCCAGGGCTCGACCCTCCCGCCCGCCCGCTGCCCTTCAGCCGGCCCTGCTCGCGTCCTTGCAAAACGCACCGGTAGCGAGCACCTGGGGTTCTGTGCTCTGCACGATGCCCTTCACCTTGGGTCGCATCCATACATCTTCCCGGGCCTCGACGTCCAGCGCGGAGCTGCCGCTGCGCCTCTTTGCTGACTGCCGAGGATTTTGCTCCATATGTTATCGCTAGCAGCGTACATGTGTCAACCCCCTTTTTGAGCAGAGTTAGCTTAATGATACCTATTATTTAGGAACCGTAAATCAGTTTAATATTCTAATTAAGCCGTTCACTACCTTCAGACACGCGGTGTACTGGAGCCCTCACGACCATATGGATATGCGGTGGGAGTCGCGCAGCTCGGCACACTGGGATTTAGCCATATGACTCCCATTAATAAATGGGAGGCATGGAAACGCACCCATGCCCCCCAGTCTGACACCCTGCAGTGCTGGGCAGAGAACCGAGGGGCTCAGGCACCCGACGCGGCTCAGTACCAGCGGCCAAGGCCGACACAGAATGCTGAGGTCCTGGGAGACCCCCGCACCCCATCCCCCTGGGTGGGAGGTCGGGGCGAGAAGCCATGGGAGCAATGTGAGGGAGATGGGACGTGGGACTGGGGGCTCCGATACCAGCCCAGCTCAGCTCCTTGCAGCACGGGTATCCAGCAGGGTAAATCCCGAGGGGGGTCCCAATGCTGCACCAGACCAGAGCCCCACCAGGGGAAGCGGGGACCCCCCGCCCCACCTCGGGCAGCACCCCATTCCTGGTCCTGCTCTGGTCAGCCGACGGCCGCAAGGCTGCACGCTGGGTTTGCCCACCCATGGACGCACCTCAGCCCAACAGACTCATTGGGGACAAGCTATTCTCTTCAATGACTCCAATTATTTATAATTTCACAATTAGCCCTAATTAATATTTCAAATGAGGTTGAGCCCAGAATCCAGCAGGAAGACTGTGATGGCGGGATGCTGCCGGGGCGGCTGAGCGTTGGCTCGCCCGCAGCCTCGGCTTGCCAGGCCCGGGAACGCCGACCACGCTTCGCTGCACCTGACCGAGACATTTCAAAGTAACCGATTCCAGTGATTTTTCTTCTGGTTTTTTTTTTCAATTTTTAAAGAAGGGGAGTGGGATGTGGTGGTTTTGCTCCCCAGCACCTGGGTGCCTTCTCCCACGGGGCTGCAGCAGACCCCGGTGGGAGGGTCTCCGAGGTGCCAGGCGAGCCCTTTTAAAACACATCCCTCTCTCTTGAGATGAGTGGGGAGGGGTGCAGCTGCCCCCCACCCCGCAGCACCCCAGCCAGCCCCCAGCCAGCACTACCCCACGGAGAAAGCCCCCCGGAGAGCTCCGCTTTGCTGTAGGACGCAACCCCTCGCAGGTCGCTGCGACCGGACTCCGTCGCAGGAATCGTGTGCTGCACAGCAGATGTTTCTAAATGTTGGGATTTACTTTTTATGAAGGTTTTACAAGAATCAATTCCAGTTTATAAGGCTTCTCTTTTTTTTCTTTTTTTTTTTTTTTTTTTTCCAGAGGACAGAAGAGGATTTGGAGAGTGCTTTCTTCTGTTCTGGTTGAAGTTTTACTTATTGCTTTTAAAACTCCACGATTTTATGTGAGCTGCAGCCTGTACAGACAGAGCCTGTATCGCATTTCACAAATCACCGCTTCTCGTACCACGGAACACATGAAATACTGGAGCTGCGAGGCTGGGAGCTGATAGATTCACTGGGCACAAGGTGCAGAAGGAGAAATCAGCTCCGTGAGTGGCAGTAAACATTTTTTAATCTATTTTGAGGGAAATAGGGGCTACTGGCGGAGCCGATCTGCCTGCAGGAAGGGAGCGACCCGGGGCTCCAGCCCTGCCAGGCCAGTGCCCGGGGACAGCCAGGACTGGCGAGGTCCCCAAACCCCCCCATCCCATGAACATGGGTGCAGAAAAGCCTCCTTAGAGAGAGACGTCGGGCTCGAAGTCCAGTCAGGTTCAGTGATTCAAAGCTGGAACTGGGAAAAACGTCCATGGCTGGAGTAACCCCTTGGAACAGCGGGAATGGCAAAGCCAGGCCAGGGAGAGCACTGGCACTGCCAACCAAAAAATCCCATTTTCAGCTGCTTCCAAGTTTGCCACATCGCCTACTGTGCGGCAGTCTCCAGGTCACCTTCTGCTTTGGGGCGGTTTTTTTCTCCATGAAAATAAATTCAGCCATTTCTGAGAATGCAGCTACGGAAAAATGCATTCTTCCCGTTTTAAAATACGAGGGCAGACTTTTCTTTTAGAATAATGTTGTATCACACAGCTTGTATTCACCTCCAGCGTTTCACACAGCGTCTCCGCTGTACTAAGCGTGTGTGTATATATTTAGAGAGAGAGAAAGTAAATATCGCTTACAAGCAAAGGTCTCAGCCGAGATATTTGTTAAACAATCTTCCTAAAGTGACTAGAAATTGATTTTTCCGGCGATGTCAACGTCTGTTGACCGAACAAGATAAAAGGACTAAATATTTGCTACGGAAACACACCCAAATTTCAGCGGCGCCCAGCCAGCAGCCCCTGTCTCCCGGCACCAAGAGTCCCAAACCAGAGAGAGCGGACCCGACCGGGGCCACCAGCTTGGCAGTGCGGGCAGCACCCAAGCCCAGAAACCCCACCGATGGGCTCGCCCGGCCCAGCATCGCCAGGGCTCGTCCCAGCTAACGCAGCCCTGGCCCGCCACCGACGGGATCTTCCCTATTTCTCGAGGAAATTCTCTCCTCGGGGATATTTGCTGGTTTTCAACCCTTGATCAAGTTTCCAGGCATTTTGTATAACACTTGATTTAGCTTTGCTAGACTAAGCACATTATTAATTGGTTCTCTTTTTATTTACTATACTATTGCTTGAAATATATACTACACTCAGTAATTGAATTTTTGGAATACAGTAATTAAAAAAGTCAAAAGAGCAATAAACAGAAGCGTTAGTAAATAATTGCATCTGAGAACGAGCATAAATCATCCAGATTAAATGATTTTATATCATATTTGAACTCTTTAATTTTAATTTATGGTTTCCAGACAATTTACAGCCGCTGCTGACTTTGTTTTCCTCTGCCTGCCGTGTAGCCCTAGTGCTGATAAAAAGCTTTTCAAGAATTCTTAGATTTTTTTTTTAATATCATTTTCTCAGGTCATTTTTTTCGCGCTCAGCAGGGGTGAGCTGTGTTCCAACACCAGGGTCAGCAGCAGAGAAACCATCAGAGGTTGCTGCTGGCGTGGGGCTCGCGGCGGCGGTGAGAGTCTGGGGCCGGGGGGCAGGCAGCGGTGCTGCGGCGTGGGCAGGGCGAGCTCGGGGGGCTGCTCAGACCCCCCCGGCTTCTCGTCCCTGCCTGCCCGCGTGGGCAAAGCCCTGCTCACCTCCCGGCCGGGTGCCTGGCACCCCAGCACAGCGGGGTGGTGGGGGGCCGGGGGACCCCAGGGTGGCTGGGTGCCCGCGGGGGTGCGGGGGTGTGCGCAGGTGGGTGCTCCCCAAGGGAGAGGGTTTAAAGTCAAGATTTCCAGCCCAGCCTCACAAGGAAATTCTGCCACTTGCAGAGGGGGCAGGGGCTGCTGGAGCACAACGGGATGGAGTTTACAAAATATTTATCAAATATTTAACTTTTTCTCTTGGAAATGATACGTTATTCAGCTTTTATGGCCTTAATTTCATTTAAAATTCCTGCAAGTCCGACTACCAGAACAGGACCGTGGCTTGGCTTAGTATTAGGAGGGAATTCATGGGCTGCGAACGCTACTGGTGTTTGAAGTTTGCTGACTTTTTTCCCCGTGAGCTGAACTTTATTCACTGTCACTTCTGAAATGTGCCATCTTTCTGGATTACACTTGATAAGCACTTGCTGAGGATATAAGCTATCAGTTTTGGAGTTTTGATCTCCCAGAATTCAATTTTTTCTGGCTTAAGATCAAAAGATGACAAATATCTTGAAAGAAGACAGAAGCTTTATTGTTGCTATTTGAGGATATCAGCATGTCAGAAGCAGAGACGGGTTGTAAACTATCCTCTTCTTTGGGACAAGTATTTCCAACCTACACATTAACTTCGGCTTGATAATTTTGCACATCTTTATTGGGAATAAAAGATGTTCTGTTGTACTGCTGATGCCGTCCACTCGCTGAAATCTGACAGTCGGCGCAGTTCCTCTTCCTGAGGCATTTGAAAATGTCACTGGGGAAGTGCCGCTGCCAGAGGCACATTTTAACTGGCACTGGGAGGAATCAGCGTAGCTCAGAGCATCTCTTCGAGAAAAAAAAAAAAGAATTAAGAGACTTGTAATGCCGGCAGCCACAAAAGCCTTCTACAGGCAGCGAAGGAAGCAGGCAAATGATTTGAAAATGCTGGGTGCGGTGGGAGGGTGCCAGGGGCACGGTCTCGGAGCACCTTCCCCCCCCGAGCAGCACGACATGCCCTTCCCAGCCCCTCACCACGACGGGTCCGGGTCCCACAGGGGCCGCGCGGGATGGCGTACGTGGGGGGCTGTACGGACGGGATGCTGGGCACGGGGGCTGTATGTGGGCTCTGAGCTGCGTCAGGGAAGGTTTAGATTGGATATTAGGAAAAAAATCTTGATTGAAAGAGTGGTCAGGCATTGGACCAGGCTGCCCAGGGCAGTGGGGGAGTACCCATCCCTGAAGGGGTTCAAAAAACGTGTAGATGTGGCACTTGGGGACATGGTTTAGCAGGCATGGGGGTGTTGGGGTGACAGTTGGACTCGGTGATCTGAGGGATCTTTTCAACCTCAATGATTCTCTGATTCTGTGACTCCACGATGTCCAGGAGGCTGCCTGGGGAGGCTGTCTGGGGATGGGGATGCTCTGTGTGACGCTGAGCGGGGATGGGTACGGGATGCTGAGCAGGGGTGGGGTATGGGATGCTGCTGGGCACGCAGGGGAGTGACTGGGATGGCAGGGATGGCACTGGCACGGCAGGAAGCTCCCTGGCAGTCTCCTCTTTTTCACCTTTCTCGGTGGCCTTTATGGCAGCCACCGGCAGGGATGGTGCCATGTGCCGGGCGTCGGTGGCCCACAGCAGGCACCATGATGCTCACCCAAGCAGTGGCACCATGCGGATCCCGCTCAGGTCCCCATTTTCCTTGGGGGGACGGGTCAGCCGGGCACCAGCCCTGCAGGGAACCACCAAGCCACAGACCCCCAGATCACGGGAAACACCAGCCAAACCATGGGGCTAGAGAGGAGAGGGGGAAGCGAGCAAACCTCCTCCCTTCGGCCCCGCGTGCCCCACGACGCTCCAGTGGCTCGAGTCATGGCCCCGCAGCACGGCTGTGCCCGCCAGCGCCGGACGCAGCCCCGGTGCCGGGCTGTGCCGCAGGCAGGGATACGGCAGCCGGCACCGTGCCTCGGGGGCAGCCACGGCTTCGCCTCCCCGGGGCCACGCGCCCTGCGGTCAGGCACCGCGGGCTGGAACGGTCGGGGAAGCTGGGTCCCCCCCAGATAGCTGCAGTGCCGCACGCAACAGAAGTGCTTTTAACCGCAGCATTCATTATTCTGCAGCATTAATTATTAATTTTCTTCATAGCAACCCGGTGCCTGGGGAATCACCTGCTTTTCTGGCTCCCGTACAGCGGGAAGCAAACTTCCCTCCGAGTGCTTGCGGTCCCAGCCCCCCTTTTTGTGCAGACAGAGCCAAAATAATATCCCTGCAGACAGTTCTGAGTGAGGTAGGACCTATAGCCCATGGCCCACCAAAAGGAGAGCAAGGCTTTTTTTTGCACAGAGAACAGATTTTCTCTCAGTGCCTCCATGCATTTCGGAGGCTCATCCCAAGACGTCGCTGACTTCCATGGAGTCCAGCCTCCCTCCGGCTGCATCCCTGCCTCTGGAGCAGCACAGAAGCACGGAGCAGCTTGGTGCAGCAGCAGCGTCATGTCGGGTGGGTAAGAGGAGGAGGCAGGGAGGATTTGTAACCTGCCTGTCGTCAGTAGAGGTGCCGGAGCATCGCTTCAGCACGGCCCCTCCAGGCAGCATCCTTATCTGTGGGCACCTGCTTTCTGCAGGATTGGGTCTTTAAGCCCTCGCCAATATTATTTGTGTTGGGTTTTTTATCTGTGGCCATCAGAAAGGTCTTCAGGACTCCTAAGCTTATGTCAAATTACTCTTTCATGATATATTCTGTGGCTTTCATAATATGCTTTAGCACCTGGTAGAGCAGCAGCGATTTGCAGCAGTTCTGCCTTTTGAGGCAAGGTTTGAATCACACCTATGTGTTTATCGAGAAAAAAATGGTGTCGGTCATCAGGAAAAAAAAATGAGAAATACGTGGACTAAATACGTCTTTAGATCTCCCCTTGCCAAAGAAGAGGTGTTGTCATATTAGTGTGCTGTTGTATTAAACAGCGATGCTAATTAAGGATGTATCAAATTACTCACAGGTAATTCAATTTTTTAACCCACAAGACAGTGGCAAAATACACGCTGAAGTGCCACACCAACTGGCACGCGTTCTTTAGAAATGTCTTCGTAACGTAATCCGAATGTCAAAAGGCAACACCCACCCAGTCCTTCCAATATTTCTCTCCCTTTAAAAAGAAATCCCAAGCTACAGAAGTCATTTTGACTAAGGGAAAAAAAGATACGTGTTATTCCAGGGCAGAAACACTGGAGGGTTTTGTTGGAAGTCCTTAACAGCCATGAAATGCCTTTGGGAATACTTGATGCACTGTTCCTGGGGAGGAACAACCCCAGGCACCAGCACAGGCTGGGGGGGACCTGCAGGAGAGCAGCTCTGCGGAGAGGGACCTGGGTGTGCTGGTGGACGACAGGTTAACCATGAGCCAGCAGTGTGCCCTGGCTGCCAAGAAGGCCAATGGGATCCTGGGGTGCATCAAGAAGAGTGCGGCCAGCAGGGCGAGGGAGGTTCTCCTCCCCCTCTGCTCTGCCCTGGTGAGGCCCCATCTGCAGTGCTGTGTCCAGTGCTGGGCTCCCCAGTTCAAGAAAGATGAAGAGCTACTGGAGAAAGTCCAGCGCAGGGCTACGAGGATGAGGAGGGGACTGGAGCATCTCTCCTAGGAGGAGAGGCTGAGGGAGCTGGGCTTGTTCAGCCTGGAGAAGAGAAGGCTGAGAGGGGACCTTAGAAATGCTTATAAATATCTGCAGGGTGGGTGTCAGGAGGATGGGGCCAGACTCTTTCCAGTGGTGCCCAGCGACAGGACAAGGGGCAACGGGCACAAACTGAAGCAGAGGAAGTTCCAGCTGAAGATGAGGAAGAACTTCTTCCCTCTGAGGGTGATGGAGCCCTGGCCCAGGCTGTGCAGGGAGGTTGTGGAGTCTCCTTCTCTGGAGATATTCCAGACCCACCTGGACAAGGTCCTGTGCAGCCTGCTCTGGATGACCCTGCTTGGGCAGGGGGTTGGACTAGATGACCCACAGAGGTCCCTTCCATCCCCGAATACTCTGTGATTCCGTGATTCTGTGAAGTATTAGGCGCAGTTTTGCAGCCTGGGATGGGTGCAAGAGAACCAGTTGTTCATATTTTGAGCTGCATACACAGAGCCATCAGCCTTTATAAAGCGGCATCACACTTCCCCTAAATAAATGAAGTTTTGCCAGATTTTTTTCTTCTACTTTTGTCTTCCTGCTATCTGACAGGTCCCATTCTCATTTCATGATTATTATTTTGGGAATGCAGAGAGGACATTGATTTTAAAAGGACCAAAGCAAAGGTCAGCAGCAAAACAAAGCAGAGGTTGAGGCAAATTCAAATCCGCTGGGTCGTGTGCTGTGGGGAAAGGAGGTTGCAAAACGCAGCAGCATTTCAGATGTCCTAAAGTGGAAGCAGGGATGGATTGAAGGTCTTCCAGTCTCCTCATTTTTCCACTTCCTAGAGCAAACACTCCTGACAGCTCCGCGCACCCAGACCAGGAACCGCTCCCTCCGGCTCGCGGTGGCGTAGACTTCTCCCGATTTTCCGAAGGCTCAGAGCTGTTGGAACCGGCTGAGGCGCGAGCCTGCCAGCTCCGGGTACAGCCTGCGATCCTTCTGCGTGAGACCCATTGGGTTTAATGGCTCAGATGCAAGAACAAGCTGATGCACTCTGCTTTTGAGCTTGGCATTGTGATATGCTTGACAGTTACATATGAATATTAGCCATCTGCAGGATATGAAGATACAGCTATGATTTCTCTCTTTCTCCATCTCCTCTTTTCTTTTTTTTTTTCTTTTTTTTCCTTTTTTAATTTTTTGGTGGAGCGTATTATTGCAGAACCTTGTTTACCAGTGGTCTCTTTGGTCCTGGATTGAAATGAACACTTCTGAGCACTATTTGGCAAATTCTACTGAGAGTCAGATAATAATTACAAAAAAAAAAACAAACCCAAAACCTGTTTCAAAGCTATGTTGAGAGAAACGGGCTGTGGATAACTGCAGTTCTGATATGAGGAGTTTATCTGAACTTCAGACTATCCAGAATTTGAAAGGGAGTTTGGCGCTTGTGTTGAAACAAAGGTCACTTATCTGCATAGTCTGGAGGACTAAATATATTTGCAGAATAAACCTTGCCCACGGGGCATTAGTCTTGCCTTTTTAGGTTGCTAAAATTAATTATTTTTGCATAGCTAGAACTCGCTGTACGCGCTATTGCTCTGCAGCCCTTCTCCGCGGCAGGGCTCTCCGGGTGCCACTGCCATGGGGGACCCAAAGCAGCGCCCGTCCCCTTCCCAGGGGAGCAGGCACCGAAAGGGGCGTGCGGTACGGCTCACACTTGCACGCTTGCTCTTCTCACCTGGCAGAACCGAGCCAGCAACCGTGTCCCTGAGCACACAGCTCAACCCAATATTTTAAGACAGCGTTTGATCCAATGCTCGTCTTTCCCGGCTGCTCGCTCTGCCCGCAGCCCAGCGCCGCGGAGGGAGCATCACGTCACTGAAAGCTGTTTCCACAAACTGCAACCAACCAACAGCAGCACACCAACCCCTGGAAATGCTGGCTAGCAGTTGAAAAGGTCCTGCAAAGCGGGGAAAATCCCTTTTACTTGGACCCCAGCGAGGCAGCAGGCATCCCGTGGCTTAACCCTTCCCCGGCCACCATCGGCGGGCGCTGCCGGCTGAGGCGTCCCCGGCCCAAAGGCAGGGGTGTCCCCAGCAGGCTTGCCAGCGACAGAAGAGAACGAGCGTAATTGCTTTCAAGAGCACAATTAAAAAATCACTTACTTGGGCTTTGTGTGATTTTGCCACAAATCATTTTAGCATGATGGGATGTGTATTCTGTGCCTTGAAAACATATGTTGGGGCATACTGGCATGTGGAGAAATTTAATCCAGCGCATTGATGTGCATCTAAATATGGGAATAGAAAACATCTTGATTGCCCATGGAAGGAATAAACCTTCGCTGGGCAAAAATCCTGCTCAAAGGAAACGTTTCTCCCTGTAATTCTGTTGACCTCCTGGGGATATAGCGGGAGAGGAGGAAAACTGGCTCCTGGCTTAATGTCTCTCCTGTTCCTAGGATCACGAATCTTCTCACGAGGAATTTGGGAGAATTCCTGAGAAATTCCTGGGACCAGTGAGCCGGTGAGATGGAGACTGCAGCTAGGGGAAACAGCGGCGGGTCCCATCCCTGCGGCGGGGCAGAGCCGGCGAAGCCCCCAGCACGCTCATCCCGCGCAGGGTAAAATACAAAGAAAACCACCACAAAAATAGTAATAAAAGCCTCGTGACCAAACCGGTATAACCTATCGCGAGGCTTTTGTCCTCCTCCAGCTCTTGCTCCCGGGGACCTGGACAGAATGAGAAGGCAGGTTAGAAAGACCAGCCGCTCATCACCAACACCCTAACACCTCTTGCAACGCCCGTGCTAGACTCACGTCACCTAATTAAGCGCTCCGGGGAGCCAGACGCTTTGCATAAAAGAAAACAAAAAAACCCCCCAACGAACCCCAAAAGCCCAGTGAGACCCAGCCCCACATCCCGGAGCGGTGGCTGGAGGGGTAGCTCGGATGACCTTCCTGCCGCTCCCCGGCCTGCGTCTCCCCAGAGCCCCGGAGTGCCTTGGCCAGCCGTGTCACCCGTGCCCTGGGAAGCGGCCGCAGACATGGGTGGGATCCGGACGCAGCGTGGCCGAGCTCGGCCCCGCGCCCTGCGGCAGCGGCCCTGGCAGCTGGGGAGAGCGGTCTCCCCGGCTGGGCGCGCGGCGCGTTCGCTGTCTGCCGCCCGAACGGGCTCCCCGGTAACTTTGCAACTTCTTCATTAACAAAGGTTGTGTTTAAGATTCCTGTGTCTACCGCTTAATAACACCCAAATTAGTCTCGACGGAATTAGCTGTAATTAAGGACATTGTGAAATATGGTGGGGGCAAACAGAATTACACTGTATTACTTTATTAATAATATTCTTTAACTACACTGTAAATTGCTATTAGGCCTGCATATTACCGCCTGGATATGGAAATACTCTTTTGCTATGCTAATCTAACACAATTTTCTTTTAAATGTAAACAAATTATACTCTATTAATATGCTGTTCTACTTGCATAGTTAATTATTGTAACAGTAAGGAATAAAATTGTTCTGCTTTCTCTGTTTCTGATGGAAAAAGGGCTACATAAATAGTTTAATAGGGAACTAATTATGCAAAAAATTTAGATGCCTAAAATGTGTTTGTAATTGCATTAAAATGGTCTTCTGTTCAAATATTGGAAAGCCCGCTAATTGGAGGCTAGCTGGAAATTTAAATATTGTGAATCAATGATTTTAATACAGTACATGTTTGGTTGTGTTTCTGTTCATATTTGTCTTTGGAAATGAAGAGAATATTTAACGGTGTTTAATAAGAGGAGCCCTGGGTCTCATACCAATGAGGTTAGTCAGCGGCAGGCAGGAACCGCAAACGCCGCGGCGTCAACCTTCGCTCGGGCGACGGCTGGCGGTCTCCCCCGCCCCAGCACTGCCGGCGGCACCCGGGCGAGGGTCGCTCACCCCTTCGGAGATGTCCCACCGCCACCCAGCAGCCCGGCGCGGGGAGAGGACGGCGGTGGCGGCGAAGCCGGTGGCGGCTGCGGCATCGTGACCCGTGGGGAGGCCGGCGCGGAGCGCGCTCGTCACCGGCGCGCTAGCACCCCAGTATAGCAATTTGGAGTGGAAACACGCAAACAGCTTGCGGTACAAAGAAAAGGATAGATTTCCAAATGGCTAATCTCCAGCCGCCCACACAAGTTTTGTCTCTCTTTAGCACCTTTCTCTGTTGCTAAGTCTCGCATCCAAAAAAACGGAGAGGAGACACTCCAAATTATGCAGCAATATTGTGCCGAGCAGCTGAAAACAGGCTCAGAGAAGATCTCGGAGAACATGGCGAAATCATTCTTTAGCAAAAGGCCCCAGGGCAGGGCAGGACCAACAGCACGACGTCCTTCGGTCCCTGACGTGCCGGGCTGCGGTGGGCCGCGCAGCCGTCTGAGCACCACGTCAGCACGTCTGCCATCCCTCGCTGCCCGAGAGGCCGGGGAGAACAGGCAGCAGACGCTGGCAGTCTGTGTCGCAGGGAAAGGGTGACAATCCTGTCCCACGGCCCTGCCTGGCTGCGGTGCTGCCCGCCCTGTCCGGACTGAGCTTCCCGTGCTGGGGAGGACCCCGTGTCCAGGCGAGGTCTGCTCCCACGTGCCGCTGTCTGCTGCCCCTGGCTCCCATCTACTTGCAGATCCCACGGAGCACGGTCTGCTCCGCAGCCATCCCAGTGGCCCGAGCGGGACTGCTTCTGACTGGAAGCTCAGCGACAAGCACACAGCAGCGGTGGCAAAACAGGAGCTGTTTGCTGTGAAACGGAACACAGCGGGGAGAAGTGACGCAACCCAGCCCGCGGTCTTCCCGGGGGAGAGGGGATCCTTTGGTGTGCCACGCAGCAGGGAGACGCAGCAGGAGCAGAAGTCCCCCGGCAGCGGGTACGGCCGATCCCTCCCGGTTGTGCCGCCGCGGCAGCCCCAAACCGGTCGCTGCTGAAGGGACGCAGCTTCGTGGAGCCAGGCAAAAGGCCAGCAGCACCCAGCTCCGGCTGGGCTCGGTGACCAGGCGAAGCCCCTGGGGAAGGGAGCTGCGACCCTGCCAGACATCACCGCGTCGCCTGGCAGCGCTGGCTGGGGCTGTGCCGTAAAACCCTGTCTTAAAAGAAAGAGGAGTGAGGAAGGCGCACCGGGCCTACACTTGGCGCAGGGCAAAGGGCTGCTTTTATCCTCAGTCCCCGCTGAGCGTAAGGCAGCGTGGTCTCCATGCCCCCGAAAGCAGGGGGGCTGCAGCCCTGCCCATCTGCTCGGCGCCGGCACCCAGCGCAAGCCCAAGGCCGCCCGGGCATCGCCAAGCAGACGGGCGTTGCTGCGTGTGCTGGCAGAGCTCCGCGCCGTCGTTAGCCGACTCGCCGCTTTGGAGAGCGGTAGGGATGGCCGGGGTACGAAAGAGGCCGTGGAAAGGCATTTTCATCCTGCGCTTGATAATCCCTCCATTTGCCTTTCAGGCTGATTCAGATTAAATGGAAACACTTAAGGATGTTTTATGTTATTTGACGTGACTGACCTGTGCCATGCTATTTTTGTATTTAAATGAGAGGGGGAAGAGAAATCCTTAAATACACCTGAAGCAGGCACGGGCAGAGGAGAGCCCTCAGAGTGAAAACGCCTGACAAATTAGATCGGTCTGTGAGTTATCACGTCAATTTTCATAGTAAATACCCTATCAAACAGAATTTCTTAAGCTTGCTTGTAAGAAGCTGAAGAAATCATTTGCTACGGTGGAAAAAAAGGAAAAAAAAAAAAGGAAGAAAAAAAGACCTGTCACATCCCAGCTACCCTGCCAAAATCCCCAAACAGCTTCCTCGCTGTTGAAGAGCAGAGCATTTTAAATATCTTTGCAGAGTCTTGTCTGTTTGTCTGACAGATGTCTGCAATGTACTGGGAACTGTATTCATGCTTAGAATGTAAATAAGATTATAGGTCTTTAAATATTCCCATTACATTGTATTTACCTAGATGCTGATGAAAATAAATAGGAAGCATTTCTGTTGGGTTTTTCCTAGCAGCTTTTCTCTCTGCATCCCACCAGCAGGCTTAACATTTTTTGCCTTGTCAGTTAAACGCCCAGGTCTCCACTCTAATCTAGTGGTTAGTCCAAAGCATACATCTGTTCAACTAAAAGGGCAATCGCTGGCTAAAAATATAAATTGCTCATTTGGTATCATTCGTATCCTATTTTTTTAACCCTCCCAGAAGAAATAACAGAAGTCCTAACCACCGAGTTTATCCAGACCCCCGGTCTGCTCACGGGGGAGCGCGGTGTTCTCCGGGGAGGAGAGCCGGCCCCCCGTTACGCCAGATACCCGACCGCACCAGGGTTCGGCACATCAACGGAGCAAGCTGGCGCTGGGGATTAGCGGGGCTCTTTGCCTTCGCCTGCTCCGACATAATTAAACCCGGGGAGCAGCTGCCGAAAGCGGGGCAGCTTGGGGCAGCCCCCCAGCAATCTAGCCCACAGAGCGACTGGGTGCCCCGGGATGGGTGCCCCGGCTTGTCCCCAGCCCCACAGCGCTACCTTCGGGGGAGGCAGGGTCCCCTCTCCGGTGGGGAAGAGGGGAGCTGGGCTGGGGAGGGGGGAAAATGGCCATTTTGGGGGGCAGGGGGAGCAGGGACCCACTCCCCGCGGTCCTGCCGAGGCAGGGGCCAGCGGGAAGGAGCAGCTCCGGGGCACCGGGGGTGGCAGAGGAGGGGCGGCCGGGGCAGGAATTAGTCATTCCGCTTTTTCCATCCACTGAAAAGACTTCATTCCAGAAATTAATTCAACGAAATCTACATTCATAAAACAAAGCCTTTCTTCAAAGCTCAGAACCAGATGAAACGGCCCCACTGATTCACCCTTCCCCTGCCCCCTCCCGGGCCTTGAAATAGGTTGAGTGGTTTTGCTAAATACCCGGCGATCCCCGGCTTAGATCTTGGATGCCAAGAGTCAACCCAATGTTATGGCTGAGCAATAAATCCCTTAAAAGCAGTGTTTGAATTTGTAATGGAAATGTTGACAGACCCTCAACCAGAGCGGCGCAAGCTCCACAAAGTCAATCTTGTAATTGAACCTGACTTCTACATCGAGCCACATGTGCGGGGCTTTGTGCGCTGGGCAGCGGTTGTTAATATAGCTGCTTTCACCTGAAACAAATGAGGTCTAATTAGATTAATCTGTAAATCAGTGCTCACCAGTTGTATGATTAATGAGCGCTTTGCGTTTCTCAAAGATCAGATGAATGGATTATTTGAAGAGATTTCATAGGAAATAATAGATTTCCTTATCTGTGACCGGGGCTAGCGGGGATCCTGCGCCTTCTGCACGAGCCTTCGAAGGGGGAAAGAGGAAGCCTAGATGAAGAAATCGGAGGCTCAGTCTGTCCTTTTTTTTGAGGAGCTGAACTTCTGATTGTGTGGGTGTCAGATGGACACTCTACAGCTGTTCTGGAACCATGTGTCAACATTATTTACCAAACTAATGTGATGATAATTACGGCATAAAGTACTGGGAGAAAGCATGCAGGCAGAATGGACATACATACTTAATGATTTTATTCTCCTGCATTCAAAATCAGTAGGAGCCGAGCTTGTCGCTGGAGACATGTTGAAGCAGCAGTGCAAGCTGTCTGTGCAGGATCCAGTCATGACTGTATGCGGCAGCATGCATTCAAAGTAAAAAATTAATTTACAAATGGTTTTCAGGGTTCCCACCAGATGGAAGAGCAATGAAGTCACGAGCAGTCCTTCTCTGCCGCTTAACCCTTGCGCTGACGCGCTGCGGCGGGAACGCGGCCAGCCATAAAAAATAATCATCTGAGGCCCCATTCAGAGTTTAGTCTTAAAATGGTTACTTTAAAACCAAAACACCTGTACTTTTACTGCTGGCTACGACGGACTGCAACATCACATGCAGAAGGCAGATGTGTAACTGGAGCCTTCGTAACTGGTTCGAATTATAAAAACATTGCTTTAAAAGAAAAGGAGGGGGCTTGGGATTGCATTTTTAAGAAAGGCTTTTATTTCAAGATCAAACCTGAGTCTTTAAAGCGTTTCATCACACCACCTTTCGCTCCTGCTGAGCGTTGGTTCTCTCTACAGCGAGTCCCACTGACACGGGTAAAGGTACCCGTTAATTTCCGAAAACTGGTGGAAGCCGCGGGGCATCGGGCCCCGGAGGCTGCGCAGCCACACTTCCTTCTCCTAAACCATGGCCGATGGGGCATTGCTGAGCCCAAGCCCCGCCGCGGTCGTGCCCAAGGTCGTGCCAAAGCCGTTCCGAGGTGCAAAGCACACTTTGTCCCGAGGGGTTTGGGTAAAACCCCCTGAGGTACAAGGAACCCCCTGCCCAAACCACGTTCTGTGGCCGTGGGAAGACGTTCCGGACGCCGGAGGGGTGGCAGGGCGGGCTGCTGCAGGACGGGGGGACAGGGACGCACGCCCCGGCTTCCCGAACCAGCTGGGCACGGGGAGGAAAGGCCAGGTCCGTGCCTCGGGGACGGTGGGGACAGGGACGCAGGTAGGGCTGTGCTCGGCGGGGCCGAGCCGCTCCCAGGATGCATGGCTTCCCAGAAAGGCTTTATCTCTTCAGGAACTGAATTTTTCAGGCGGCCTGCGAGAAGCGGGAGGGCTGAACTTGGACGGGCTCCGTGCCTTTGCGCAATGCTGTTATAAAACATTCATTGTGGTAGGAGACGAAGTTCGGATGTGTTCCTAGAGCGAGCCATAGCTTCCCTCCCACTATTTTTTCACAGGGGGGATATAAAATCCATGGATGCGCACCAATTTTTATCAGAGGAAGAGCGATTTCTCCTTGGAGAGATGAGCAGCCGTTTCTCTCCAGCCTCCTGGAAGCCCTCCGCTGCCGCCTGGGAGCTGCGGGACGAGGACAGAGCCTGCAAACGGCTTTTCCTTGCGGCTTCGTCCCAGCCCGGAGGTGTAACCACGTGCCCTCTGGAATCAGGGTTTCGGAGCCGCACGCCGGCGCTGCAGGGCTGTCCCGGCGCACGAGCAGCGGTGCCGGGGGAGCGGGGGGCAGGCGGGGGGCTCACGCTGGGGGTGACTCCCTTGCCGTGATTTAGAGGCGGTTTCGAAGCAGACACGGAGAGGTTCGCGCGGCGGGGCTGGGGTGCGTGGCAGTGGCAGGGGCCGCTCGCCCCAAGCCTGGCCCTGCTGCCCATGGCCAGCTCCACTAAATGTCCATATACGTTGCTCTAAGAAGGTCTGGATCTTTCTTTCCCCCGCATTTTGTCCAGCAATATTGCAAAGACCATAATAGGAAGAAGAATTTCTTTTTCATCCTATCCCTTTCAGTACCTTTTGCGGTGATCCTGTGGCTCTGCAAAGTGACCTGACCTCCACTGCACGCTGCCCCTTTTTTTCCTCCTCCTTTCTTTTTTTTTCCTTCCTTTTTTTTTTTAACTCTGAGCTCATTTGAAAATTCCAATTTCTATAATAATTTGATGCAGCTGCTAAGATGTTCTTTTTCTTTTGATCACTGTTATTAATGATGTGCTGTAACATATGCAACGCTAGCAATCCCAGCTACTATTTCTTACAAAGATCATTTTGTACTTCCCCCTCGTTCTCTCCCCCCTTCCTCCCCCTGCTCTGATGAAGCTCATATGTTTTAGGAAGTTCATCTCAGAGTTATTAGTCTAAGAATTAGGAAATGTGTGGGCAGCTCCTCTGTGGTAGAAAAGAAATTGGAAAAAGAAACCATTCCCCTTTATTCCCAAAAGAAGGATATTGGCTTTATTTTTGTTCTCGAGCTTACTGTTAAATATTTCACGGTTCATTCTTGGTGTCACCTTTTGTAACTCTTATTTGCGTCGATGTTTTGATAAAGCTGAGGTTTCTAGCTTATTATTTTTTTAATTTCTTAAATGCTGCCAGACCAAATTATGATCTCGGTTACGTAAATGCAAATGCCAGGTAACTCCATGGGAGTCTGCAGGTTTGCCCCAGATTTATAACACGACAAGCGCGATCAGAAATTGAAAAACAGGAGTCTGATTTTCCTCTCGCTCCAAGGTATTCAAAACCAGTTCAATTAAAATGAGCATATTTACAGCTGCATGAGGCAAGGGACAGGCACAGTTTGGCCCTAAAAACGTGTTTAAAGGCTGTGATGGCCTATGGTGTGTTCTCCTCCCCTCTCAGGAGCGAGCCTGCGGAGTGGCTGTTGTGCTGGTGCCCGCTCGGGAATGCAGGGAGCCAGCAAAAGGCGCCCATCCCTCGTGGGTGGGGGTCTTCCCGACAGACACCCTGTGCTCACCCTTGGCCGTTTGCAAAGGAGGTTGCTTAGGGTACGCTCGGGATGGATTCTGTCTCTGTGTGCGTGTGCACCGGCCGACCACGTGGTTGGAAACAAGAAATTTGGAAGGACAGTTTGTACGTGTTCGAACCGGCTTTCGTGGCCAGCAGGTATAACTAAGCACAACCAAGGACCTACGTGATTCACTCACTGGACAATTTTTGTTTTTTTTTTAATTTGCCTCCTCTCATTCCTAATAATTTACATATAAAAATACAGGGATTTGGAATTATCCAGCCCAGAAAGCCACACCGGAGGTGGGGCCACCTCAAGGAGGCAGCAGGCGTGGGGTGACCCCGGTGCAGGGTTGGGTGCTGCCCTGCTGCACCCGAGATGCTCAGCAGATGAGGGCATCGGACACGCAGCTCAGGGACAGGTTCTGGGTGGGCTTTGGGTGTCCGTCTGCCGACCCAGCACTGCTGGTCCATCTTCAGCCCACATCCCCCCAGAAAAAGCCCAGGGACCGCTGGGCACACGCCCTCCCGCACACGGAGACGGGCGCGCAGAGGCACGCACACGCAGCAGCGGGGCACGGGGCGGCAGGCGCGGAGGTGCCGTTGGCAGCGGGCAACCTGCTCGTTTCAGGAACAGCAACGCCTGCAGAAGACAACGCTTCAGGTTAACGAGAGACCGGGGGGAACAGGGAGGCTGCTGTGCCTTGAGCACGCAGCAGAAACGCCCGGCTTTGAGGCTGACGCTGCTGGAAACGGAGAAAGAAACGAACAAAGCCCCGCGTTCGGGCGCCGTACGGCGGCATCGGTCGGCACCCCCAGGACCCCCCCAGCCAGGGCCGTGGGTGACCAGGTTGCCAGACCGATTTCCCTCTTTCCCTTTGGCTCCCCGCTATGTGAATGCGGCAAACTCCATTATTTTTAGTCTTCCAGCAGGAGAATAAAGGGAAGCAGGAGACATGATGGAGGGCGCGCGCATTGACAAGCTCTGCTAAATGGCTCTTTATTCACGAGCCTGGCTGCAGAAGTTTTGGTGCCCTACATTTCTCCCCCCCACCCCCCCCCCATGTCAGAACGAAGCAACCATGAAAAAATAAACCAGGCTGCGATTTTTTCCCCCTTCTTCTTTTCTTTTTTCTTTTTTTTAATTGCTTCGCTGTACGGGCAAAACAGGTGCTGAAATGTGAAACCCTACTGAGGGATTTCCTCGGCAGAACAGCTTGGTGCTAGCACGGACCTAAAGTTAGACGTGCTCCCAGCGCTGCACGCGAAAGCGGCTGCCTCTCCAGTGGAAAGGGGCTCCGTTCCGCTGACTGTCAACAAAATAGCGCACTGCCACTTTAAGAAAAAATAAACTAAAATATGAACTACCAAAAACCCTGCCATTTCCAGCCTGGGCTTGATTAATGATTTTTCTATCTAATAAAAGGTTCACAAACCATCTGTTTTTCTCCCTAATGCCTTGCCCAAAGGTTTTTCGTTCCTATTTCAGGCTTGGGGCCAACTGACATTCCCCTCTTTTTTTTTCCCAGCCTTGTAAACAAACCCTTCTCTCTTTTTAATCTTCCAGTGCTGTTTCCTACCCATCGTTATGCATATTCATTGCGAGTAAACATTTTTAGTGTCTACACTTAATCTCTTCCACTGGCAATTACTGTTCTATGCTGTTTTGTAATGCAGAAGGGCCAACGCTTTCCCTTCTAATAACAGCTGGGTCGCAGATGGGGCCTGCAGTCATTGTAGAAAATAAAAATTTACAAGATGCCAGTGGAATTTATTTCAGTTTTATGGAGTCACAGGAGGAACCTTTCTGTTATCCGCCTTCAGTGAAATCTGCAGGCACAAGGCAAGCTTTTGACATTTAATCAAAGGGGGGTTCAGGTAGGGTCTGGAACAACGCGAGGAAGAAAGCAGGTGGATCGTATTAGGCAATGCCATGGTTAATTTATTTAGAAGTGATTGGCTTAGATGTGTGCAGCCAATATTTGACATCGTGTATATATCTTGTTTAGCATCCCGCTTCTAAATCGTTACCACTGTCGAGGCGCTGAGCTGTCGCTGCGGCCCGAACCAGGTGTTAGGGCTGGTTGCGGCGCGGCGGTACCGGTGGCGACGGCAGCGATGCGAGCGCGGCAGCCGCCGTGCGCCGGGCAGCCTCCCCGTCCCCCCCGCGCTCCCCGCTACGGCAACGGCTCCTCCTGCGCGCCGGCATCAGCCCTTCCCTTAGCAAAGGAGTTCCGTGAGAGATTTCCTACAGTTTGACGATATGGAAATATCTTTCCCTGGAATGTTTTGAAAATCTCGTGTTTAGGTGATAGCAGAGATCTCACGCAGGAGTAGTCTCTCCGTTACACGCCGGTAAGTCGTTCTGCAGCGCTCCTGAGCTAAATGCAAATATATAAACGAAAAAGGAGTATCTTTAAATTTTCCAGGCCGTGCTCTGCTTTCACCAGCCCCGTCAAGCTGGGGGAAATTGTGACCTCAGCGCACCCGCTCGGATTTACACTGGGGTAAAAGACAGCCAGAGCAGCTCGGTGCCGCTTGAGGAGACGTTTAAGGCGGAGGGGCTGGCAGCTGCCTGCGCCGTTCGTGTCTGCCTGCCCGGGCAGAAGAGCATCACGGTGGGTTTTGACGTTCCCCAGCGTGAGAAGCTATCTCAGGAAGAAATGTGGGACAGCAAAAGACCATGGCACAGGGCTACGTGGGGCACTGGCAGCGACATCCCAGCTGTGCATGCAGCTCCTGTGTGGGCATGGCCACAGCGTGGCCATGGCACAGTCATGCCATGGCCGTGGCACTGCATGGGCACAGCATGGCCACGGCATGACCATGGCACACCCATGGCACGACCACGGCACGGCCACGGCACCGCAAGCGCGCAGCACAGGCACTGTGTGGCCATGGGCAGGGCCACGGCATGATGTCGGCATGGTGTGGCCACGGCATGGCACAGCCACAGCACAGCAACGGCACGGCAATGAGATTAGGAGTTGAGGTAGTTTAGAGGAAACTCACAATAAATAAAAGACCTATTTCTATTCGGTATGCATTGTATAGATGAATTTTCCAGATTTTTTTAAGTAGTTGAATCAGAAGGAGATAAAGGAAAGTCTCACATCCCTCTTTTTTTTCCCTCCTCCTCTGTTACTAGCATCCAGAAACAGAAACTTGTCGACTCACTCAAATTAATTAGATTTTAAGTGGTGTGGTTTTTATTGTTCGTGCATTTTCTTCATTTATAAACCCAGGGTTTTCAAGGCTGAGTCTTTCTCTCTACCAAGGGCAACAGATCTTTTCCTTTATATAAAAATTCATAATTTTTGCTTCTCAGGGCACCCTGCTTCATGTACAAGGGAAATACAACTTTCATGGGGAGAAAAATGGGAGAAAAACCTTTAGTTATTGCGAAGAGTTTATTCTTGCCTGACAAATATTTCCAGGAGCTTGGATTTATGGAAAAAAAAAGCTATTAAAGTGTGTGGCTTAGTTAAAACTTTCCCTCCCCCCTTCCATTTTTAAAAATATGATATTGCTATTTTTATATGCAAACTATGTCCAGAATATTGAATTTGGTACATTAAATACCAGAGATGAAGATCTTAGTAGCTTTTAATGAAGAGGATAAATTCTCTTAACAAGATTTCCCTGTATATCGTGGCCGGTCCCCTTTTCCCAACCCTTTCCTTCATTTACAAATTCGAAAGCTGCAAATAAGCCGCTGTGAAGTTTGCTAATCTCAGCGAAATGCTGCTTCTATTGCAAATATTAGTAAAGATTACTCCTCCTAAGTCACGGGCTGGTAGATGGCTCGGCGGGGACCTCAGGGGTTATCCAGCTTGCAGATCCCAGCAGTTCAGAGCGGATCTGGGTAATCCCAGCACGAGCAAGGCTTCGCTGCGGGTACAGGGTACTCAGGAACCGTCCTCCTTCTCCAGCGAGAAGTGGGATCAGGGGAGAGAAGCGCTAATCGCTCTGGAAAGCTCACCAAGCCTGGAAAAACTTAGAAGCCAGAAGGGAAAATCAAGCGGGAAATTGCAGGTGCCAGAGAGGAGCCCAGGCTGCAAGCACAGCCCCCCCAGCCCCAGCAATGCCGTGGGTGCTGGGTCGGTGGGACTGCCCCGGGGTCCCTGCTGGCACCGGGGGCTCTGAGCACCCCGAAACCCCACACCCTCACCCCATCACATCCCCGGCAGCCCAACCCCGGGGCTGTTGTCCCGGGCTGGCTCCGCAGGCAACCCACAGCTGGGGCAGCGCTACCTTGCACCACACCGGAGGCAGGCCCCTGCCCTGAAATCAAAGTCCTTTTTTTTTTTAATTGTGCCATAGAGAGAGAAAGCCAATAAAAAATAAACAACAGGCAGTCTTGATACATAACCTAAAATTATTTTTGCTCTGTTACTGCAGAAACAGCCAGAAGAGGGACCATAGATTAATTAGCATACTCTGAGCTGACATCACCGACGATGTTGCCGAGGATGCTTATAAACCCAAGCACTGGTCTGGGCATTTGAGCTCTGTTATTAACAAAAAGGAAGGGTAATCATTCCTGACAAATGAAAAGCAGCGTTGGTGGGAGAGGAGAGCAGGCTCCGGAAAGGAGCTGTGGAAAATGGAGCACTGCAGATCGCTCTGCTCCAAACGGCTTGCGCGACCCATGAAATATTCAAGAGCCGATATGGGCTGCTTGGGGCTACGGCTCCCTCCGCATCCTCGTGGTTTATGGTACGGTGTGAGGCTCGCTCTCCACCGCGCTGATCATTACTTGCCGTGCCGTGCCGGGCGTCGTTTGCGATGATGAGAGGCTCCTCAGCTCCCCGACTTTTCCCTTGCTCTTCATCGCAGGACTAACAGGTGGCTGCCTGCAGGAGCCCGCTCCCCGCCGCACCGGACCCCAGCGCCCAACACACTGCCTGCCCCAGCGCCAGAGAAGAATCACAGAATCACAGGATGTTAGGGGTTGGCAGGGACCTCTGTGGGTCACCCAGCCCAACCCCCTGCCCAAGCAGGGTCACCCAGAGCAGGCTGCACAGCACCGCGTCCAGGCGGGGCTTGAGTATCTCCAGAGAAGGAGACTCCACAGCCTCCCTGGGCAGCCTGGGCCAGGGCTCCGTCACCCTCAGAAGGAAGAAGTTCTTCCTCATCTTCAGCTGGAGCTTCCTCTGCTTCAGTTTGTGCCCGTTGCCCCTTGTCCTGTCGCTGGGCACCACTGGAAAGAGTCTGGCCCCATCCTCCTGACACCCACCCTGCAGATATTTAGAGGCATTTAGAAGGTCACCTCTCAGCCTTCTCTTCTCCAGGCTGAACAAGCCCAGCTCCCTCAGCCTCTCCTCGTAGGAGAGATGCTCCAGTCCTCTAATCGTCTTTGTAGCCCTCCGCTGGACTCACTGCAGTAGCTCCTCAAGAAGACCCCAGACCAGGCTAAAAAATACATCTCTAAAAACAGATCAGATGGGGGACACGCCTCTGCTGTATTCAAGGAAACAGAACTTACTCACCATTAATGATAAAGAAATGGGATTGGACCAAAGAGGTACTTGGCATCAATAATTAGCTTCTTTTCCCAGTAAAAAAGGATCAGAAATTAAGAGGCATTCGTTCAGCCAGAGCTTTGGACCACTCCTTTCCTCAGGCCACTTTCTCCTGTGTGATCTGGTCACCTTAAGGCCACGCCTGACCGCCCTTCAGCGGCACCCAGCTGGCTCCTCTCCCCCTGCCACAGCCCTGCGGCTGCAGGGAAGGGGCACAGGCTCCCCCCAGCCTGCCCCCCCCTCAAGGCAAAACAGTCAAAAAGGGGCACACAGCAAGGACCCGCGAGCGGGGGGTCACGGGAGCTAGCTTAGCAGGCCTTCTGGGCTTGTGCACCTTGTGTTGAGGATCTAGGACTCCTGAGTTTCTGAGTGTTGGAGGGGAGGCTGGGGAGGGAGCGAGACCACTCATTTTTAGCAGGAAAAAATTCAGTGAATTGCTAGTTGGATACCAAAATGAATGAGTTTCCTGAGATCTGTGGTTGCATCCCTATGCTAAAAATATTGGACATCTCAACCTTTCTTGAAACTACAGATGTCCTTCCACGAGATATACGAGACTTCTCTTGACAAAATCTGTAGCATTAAAAGCTGTGGGATATGTTTGCCAGGTACACGTCACCGTATCAAAAAGAATAAGAGCTCCCAGCATGGCAGGACTAGCTGTAGGTGCACAGCTAGATTAATACACTGCTCTGTGCTGAAGGACTCTACCCAGGGTACAACAAGGCGGTTCACTAGTCTGCAAAAAAATAATTTAATTGCAAACTATTTGCTCAAAATGAGTTTCTTGGGGAAAAGCGATGGTTTCTCACCTATGATGCATAATTCTGAGAACGGGGAAATTTACTGCGCTTCATACTGGGCACGTAGGACAGGGAAGAAGTCACTCCAGGAAGAATCTTTCTGTTTCTTTTGATGCTATTTTCTTCCAGACAGCGCTGCTGCCGCATTCTGAGCTTTCTACGACATAAGAGCGGGTGATTGGGAAGATAAATGCCGCTCCTACCCTTCCGAAACAGGCGTTTGCAGGGAGTACAGCCGTCTGCAGCACGGCTCCGAAAGCAGCCAGGCTGCCGTAAACTCCCTGGAAGAGCGACAGAAACACTTTGACAGGTGGGTTAGCTCTCTTTGAGCTCTGGCTCGGTGTTCCCGTCGCAGGCAATGGTGCAAACATAGTTTATGCTATAAAAGATAAGGGTCATATGCATACAGAGTGTCTCCATTACAGCTGGCACGTCGTTTGCAGTTGTTTGTCACGGGGCGCTTGCGTGTTAAAAGTGACATTGAAAATATAAAAGGGGCAGGACATAAAATCTGCAGCTAGTTGGGGCAATTTTTCAAAGCTGGAAACATCTTAACCGAGCTGCAATGAGGCAACAACTTCCAAAGCAGCAGCTGAAGCAGCTGGAGTTACTTAGTCAGAAGAAATCATCTGATAACAGCATATATATTAACATTTTCTGAAACCAAAATGGCAAGTATCAACTGAAAACCCAAAGTCAAACCCAAAATGTGTATGTAAAATATGCAGCTCTGTTCTCTTTATTCTTATTATTTACGATATTGAGGACAGTTTCAGTGACGCATAAATGAGATAAGTACAAGCCACAGAGTTCTGTTTTGGTCCAGATCCCAAGCATTGCTAAAAATCATTTTCTTAGAGGATTTATTTTTTCCATTTTATTGTGACAAGGATAATTTTTGAGTTTGTTCATCAAATGGTGCTTATCAGTTTCTAAGATATTGGAGGCTGGTTTTATTTTTACACTCGTTTTTCACAGTAACCCTGCTAGTCTAAATTTTCTTGTGAAGCACCATAACCATTGACAGTGGTAGACAGCGAAGGGTTATGCTGCCTAAAATGACGCTTCCAGAAATTATGTTCACACACTACTGAAACATAGGCCAGAAGCACCAAGAAAACCTCAAAAAAGAGAGGCAGAGAGCTGATAATGTGGTACTGATGGTTAGCCAGAATTAAAGGGTTGTCAGGGATCTTACTGATCTGACTTGCATCATTCCTTCCACCAGTGATGACTACAGAAATTTGTAGCTACTGCCTACCAGCAGAACACTGGCCGAGATTAGTGAAGATTGGAATTGTCTTCTCTGGCACGGGCTACGGAAAATCTTTGTGTGATAACCATTTCCATCTTCACTGTCAGTACATCGGTTTAGGCTCCTCACAAGTCAGTGGTCCCGCGGCGGCTCACAGAATCACAGCATGGTTGGGGTTGGAAGGGACCTCTGTGGGTCATCTAGTCCAACCCTCCTGTCGAAGCAGGGTCACCTACAGCAGGCTGCAGAGGACCGCGTCCAGGTGGGTCTTGAGTATCTCCAGAGAAGGAGACAGGAGAATGATGCTGAGGGGGAGGAAAGTGGATGCTTTCTAGCAACGAGCAAAGGGAATGTTCAGACTGGGAATGACAGAAATTGTACTGGAAAGCACCATGGGTGAATTCAGAGCCAAGAGCAAATGAAGTAAATGACACCTACATTTTGAGAAATTTCGCAGCCCACTGAAGTACGCGACAGTAGATTCAGGAGCAAACCAAGTCTAAGAAACTGCAAGAGCATCAGGAGACACGTGACAGATTTAGTACCGATAAACAATTGATGGGTATGTGCAATATCTCTCTGAGGGAGTTTCCCCCCCAAAAAATATCTTTTAATTCCACAAATTTGTCATCTTCAATGTCAGACAACTTTGGGAGAAGAATTAGCAGTGAAATCCAGTCCGATCCAGCAACAGGGCTCTAGACAAGCCGGAGGTAGAAAGCATGAAAGGAATGGAGCTCACGGGTGTGCAGGGACCTGCTGGGAGCTAAAGCGTGGCCAGAGATGACTGAGATCTGAGGTGAGTTAATCAACGCACACGAGAAAAAAAGAGACGTAAGAGTCACAGATATTAGCAAACAGACAGCGAGAAGGACAAAGCAAAGGGCAAGGAGAGGTTTTTAAGTAACCAGGTCCAGACGTCGCAAAAACTGTAGAAGAGGCAAGCGGTGATGGCAAAGAGCAGACCTTTGTCTCAAGGAGCTGAAGTGCCCAGGACAGCACAAGCCGGGGCAGGCACTCGGAGCACTCAGGCTGGAAAAACCCCAAGAGAGACTGGAACAGGAACACGGCAGGCTCCATGCCCCACGGGGTATCAAAAGCAGTGTTTCTGCAAGAGGAAGAGAGAACGGAGAGACGTCAGCTCGGGGGAAAACAGCTCTTCCTCCTTGACAGACTCAGCATATAGGGCCTCTCTGCTCTCAAATGCATAGAACAATTCTGCTATTCTGTGCAGTACGGGTCACTTGTAGGAAAAAAGAGCCTCAGACACAAAACTCAGGCTGCTGAAGACACAGGAGTTCCTGATCTGGGCAGCGGAGACAGGGGCTGCTCGATGGTTTCTTTGCTTGCAGTCAGTTATGGAGAGGAGCTCAGTAACAAGACCTCCAGAGAAAACACTACGGCGATGCGGCAATACAGATGAGGCTTTAGTGGTTTGGAGATGTTTTGCAGATGAAGGCAACCACCAGCCCAGGACTCTCCTCTGTGGCTTAGAACAGAGAGGGTCAGACTTCGGAATGGCCATTCCAACGAAGTTCAGCAACTCCTCAGGAGGGTTTCTTCAAAAGGCAGCCTCTGAAATGGCAGCAATCATGAGTCTTGGCTGTTACAGATGATCCTGTATCTCCCAGGAAAAAAGTTAGAATTTTATTGACCTCTTTAAATGGTTAGGAACATCTCTGTCATTGCGGGTATGTGTTTGGGAAGAGGAGGCAAGAGAAGTGAATGTGATGCAGAACTTTCTTAATAAAGAGCAGTAACATGTGTCATTTCATGTGCACTGCACTGAGAAATTACTGCTTACTATCTAAAACGTGTTCCTAATTTTAAGAAAAGGAGAAGAGGAAGAGGAAGAAGAAGAAGAAGAAGAAGAAGAAGAAGAAGAAGAAGAAGAAGAAGAAGAAGAAGAAAAAGAAGAAGAATGAGAAGAAGAAGAAATATGAAAAAGACTCAGGAGTGTGAAATCAGAAAATCAGATTGAATCCTGGAGTTTCCTCTAAATAAATATTAGAAATATTCCAAGAATGTTAAAGCAGAAAATGGTCATATCTGTCGTATCTGTCCTATACTTAGACAGATTTTTAACAGTGAGTTCAGAAAAGCAAGCTAGTTTTGCTTTTTTAAATTTTAATTCTAGAAGTAATGTCAGCACATAACATAAATCTTTGCAGAAATAAGACATTTTTTCATTAAATAAACAGTGGATTTCATGCCTAACTATAGCAAAACTTGCTCTTGACGTGATATGTTCATGTAGTTCACTGGCCATGTATTAACACATAACACAACAACAGCTGAAATCTGGACTGTATGTGGTCTTTCTCAAAGCTAAAGCTCATTTCTACCGTTTGCTCCAACAGAGTTTCTATTCTGCTCCACATAAATCAGCAGCAAAGCTGCCATGGCCTCTTCTGGAGCACCCACAAGCCCATAATGAAGCTCTCCATGAAATGGAGGTCATTTTCCTCGTTTCATGCAGCTCGGAAGAACAGTATTCATGTTTGGTTTGTGCAAAAAGGCCTCCTTTTGTACAATCAGCTGGGCAACTTTGCATTTGGCACCATCCAAGCACATAAATAACAAATTCATTACTCCGAAGCTCTAATCTAGGGTTTGGTGTATTCTGTGCAGTAGTGTAAAAGCAATATCAAAGCAATCGGTAGGACAAGCCAAACTTTAACCCACTCCTATGGCTAATCTATAAGACCACTGCAATGGTGCTTCCAACGAGCTGCTCCCCTAGGACCAGCAGCTGCCAGGCTGGGGCCCTGGCTTGTGCACACACACGTGCAAGCAGTGCAAAACACCTCGTTGCCTGAATACCAGCTCGGAGACTTACCCAGGTCTCTTCTCCTACTGGCTATAGCTACAAAAAACAAACACCTCGTAACTGGCGCTGCTTTCAATTTTTTGCCATATATTCGTCAATACAATCAAAAGTTTGCTTCAAGTGAACACCTTTCATTAACTAGCAGTACATGTACCAACTTTACTGCACTCATGGGCCATGCTGTTTGTACAGCACAGCCTAACATGGGCGGAACTGCCATGAAGACGGTAAAACTTTACATGCTAGTTCCTCACACGCAACAAAACTACAAGCCAACCGCTCTTCTACCAGGATGAGTGCCCAAATGCAGCTTTGCACCATCCTCTCACGGCGTCTTGTGATGCAGCCCTTCTAAAGCTATCATCTGAGAACATACCTCTTCAAAATTGGTGTTATTTATTATTTTTACAATGGTTATAAGTGCTGCAGATCCCTCTCAACAGTACGTGAAACACCTGCACTGTCCCCAGTCGCTTTGCAGTACAATCCAGACACGAGCCGATGCTGTGCTGGGGAGCAGGGTGCACTTGATGACCTCTCCAGGTCCTCTCAGACTACTTTTTATTATTTGGCCAGAGCAGACACGAAGTTTGGCAAGGTACGGGTCTCTGAAGGTGACTGCAGACCATCACGGTAGGTGGCTGTTCTCTGCAATGTGATCATTGGAGAGTGCACATCATTTTCCCCCATCCATTTCACTTCCGCACTTTCCCAGCACAAAACGCATTTTCCAAAGAGCTACAGAGAATGGTCAACACAGTAAAACAATTCATATGGTGGATGATAGGAATTTTTTCTCCATTTTGACACATTTCAATGTTTGCTGTGCATTGGCCTGCCCATTAAAAGCAGCCAGTGCCTCTTGACATCTGTACTCTATAGCCAGCCTTATGCTATTAACCGTCTCTGCTACCACAACCGCTGCTGCAATAGCCACGCTCTCAGCCATGCAGTCACACAGATCTCGACTTTTTTCCTGGCACAACCTGTACTTTTAAAAGTAGCAGCAGTTCTCTGAGCGGTGCCGAAGCCTAAAAAGAGCTGGCACGGGGCGTAAAGGGACCCCGGAGCCCCTTTGCCGCCGCAGCGCGGTGTCGCGCACATGGCCCACCTCCTCGCCCTTCGCTCTCGCTGCGACGGGCCACGCAAGCTGCCGGCCTTTTGTCGGTGTTTTCTTTAAATATTATTTTGCGCTTTTGGCATGGGGACGGAAGCGTAGTAACCAGCTGGCACGGCCTCTTCGCTTTGATTGCAGCATTGATTGTGCACCACATGCCCTTCGCCTCCTCCTCCTCCTCGGTTCGCTACATCACTGCAGCTGATTGCTGTGGCCACTCGTAGAGAAGGTTTGGCAGCTGCGAGACCCAGATGCCAACTTCTTTCGGCAGTGGCCTGTGGGTGTCAGCTTGTCTCCCTGTTTGGCATTTCCTCTGGCAACGAAACCTGCTCTGTGGCAGCGTGTCGTCTGCAGAACGGAAAAGTTATCCCTGAAATACATCCGAAAGAGCCGTGGAGAGGATGGAAGGAAAACTCTGTTGAATTGGGCAGAAAGGAACCTGATGAAGTTCAACAAAGCCAAATGCAGGGTCCTGCACCTGGGGAGGAACAACCTCATGCACCAGTACAGGCTGGGGTGGACCTGCTGGAGAGCAGCTCTGTGGAGAGGGACCTGGGTGTCCTGGTGGATGACAGGTTAACCATGAGCCAGCAGTGTGCCCTGGTTGCCAAGAAAGCCAGTGGGATCCTGGGGTGCATCAAGAAGAGTGTGGCCAGCAGGTCGAGGGAGGTTCTCCTTCCCCTCTACAATGCCCTGGTGAGGCCTCATCTGGAGTGCTGTGTCCAGTTCTGGGCTCCCCAGTTCAAGAAAGATGAAGAGCTACTGGAGAGAGTCCAGCGGAGGGCTACGAGGATGATGAGGGGACTGGAACATCTCCCCTACGAGGAGAGGTTGAGGGAGCTGGGCTTGTTCAGCCTGAAGAAGAGAAGGCTGCGAGGGGACCTAATAAATGCTTATAAATATCTGAAGGGTGGGTGTCAGGAGGATGGGGCCAGACTCTTCCCAGTGGTGCCCAGCGACAGGACAAGGGGCAACGGGCACAAACTGAAGCAGAGGAAGCTCCAGCTGAACCTGAGGAAGAACTTCTTCCCTCTGAGGGTGACGGAGCCCTGGCCCAGGCTGCCCAGGGATGTTGTGGAGTCTCCTTCTCTGGAGATATTCCAGACCCACCTGGACAAGGTCCTGTGCAGCCTGCTGTGGGTGACCCTGCTTCGGAAGGAGGGTTGGACTGGGTGACCCACAGAGGTCCCTTCCAACCCCTGCCATTCTGTGATTCTGTGATTCTGTGAATTTCGCATTGGCGAAGGAAGATGCAAGTCCGGCTTTGAACCGGGACCTGTCCGAAGGGGCTCTACCCTGGCAGCAGCAGGTAGCCAAAGGGGTGGGCCTGGGCTCAGCTGGTGCCCACTCCTTGACTGGAGTGGGTCCTCTGGGTCGTGCCTGGGTGCACAGGGACGGCTTGGTTCCTGCCGCTGCCCTGCCGACCTGCGACACCGGGCGCTCTCTGGCACAGCGGTCCCGGAGGATATTGCGAGCCACGTAGGAAGGACACTGTTCCTTATTGTAAAGAAAAAGGTGCTTAACATTTTCTTGGGAAAAGACACATTCAGAATCAGGTTGCCTCCCAATCCAACTCGACTCCCAAAACGAATAAAAGAAATACTACAGGTTTGGTATTTTTCCAATAATTTTCCTCTCTATATTTGAAATATACTTTTTTTTATGACACATTTTTACATGTCACTTTAATCCAAAATATCAGTTACTAAGAAGGGAATATAACTGCATTTTATTTTGTATATAAATCCTTAAAAAAGCCTAATACCCTATAAAACAATAAAAAAGATGAATGAAATGAACGCTAAACACACTGTTTCTTTAAATAATACTTTAAAGTACATTTCTCAGCTAGTTAAGGCCTAAACAAGGAGTTTTGCTTTCTGTGAGCTGGTAATACTGGTTGTCAGAGAAAGGAAGTTGTAAATGGAAACGTGATTATTTCCCCCTTGAAACCGAGGGATGTTGCTGCCAACTTCAGCAACAAAAACTGAGGGCCTTAGCCGTTTGCTCAAATAATTTGTGATTACTTGTGCCTATTATACAGTTAAAACAATGAGTGGATTGCAATCTGCAGCAATTAAAAAATCTGCTTTTCTCAGCCTTAAGACTGTATTTTATTTATTTATGAATATCTCATTCATGTTGCTTTTCCACGTTTCAAGCCCTGCACAAACTCTTACGCCACATCCCGAAGCGGATGCGCTGGGGGACGGCACGGCACCCCAAGGTGCAGCAGATCCACCCCTCGCATCCCCGAAATGCTCAGCTCTGCACCAAGAAGCTGGATTTAAGCCATAATAATTAAATGCCATTATATCCTCTTGTTGCTGTGTGCAAAATGGGCAGGAATCAGCTCTGGTCTTGCCTTTCGCGGGTGTAAGGAATCACAAGCTCTACGCCGCAAGGAGCGGAGAGTCAGGCTCGCGGCGAGGTAGCTGCAGGGTAATGGTCTTGCACAAATCACACGGCAATTCAGCCGTGGCTGGGAGTGAAAAAGAACAGGGGGTTTTCTTTCTGGTGCTCTGATCTAAGCACTACCGAACACTTCCTCCAGCTATAGAACCTGGGCAATCTTCTGTGCTGCAGCAAAGCGGCTGCTTTGGAGCGGACAGAGCTGTGCCGCACCTGCATCTAATCTGTTCCTGGTACACGTTATAAAACAATTCTCCATCTTTTACTTTGTTCTTTTATCTTTACCTCTTCACATTTCAAGAGATGGGGAATATAGTTCCTGACTTCCACTTGCCAAACAAAAGTCCTCCCAGTAATGTCACAGCTGCTCTTCTCGGGTTCCTAGCAGAAGCCCTGGACCAGGGGCCGCCTTCCCACTCCGTGCACAAGCACTATCATCACGCACAACAGGGCTGAGCGTTTAGGGCACTCAGATCAGTGATGATAAGGCACCACGGCACTCCAGCAGAGGAACACGAGCTAACCCTCGCGTTACCGGCACCGCAGTCCCGCCTGCAGTGAGGACAGCAGGAAATCAGGAGGTAGGAAAGAAAAGGACTTCTCCATCGCCCCGTGATCCAAAGTGGATTAGACAGAGAATTCATGACTGCTGAACACCAACAGAAAAGAAAAACCCACAAATAAACAACGGCAGCAATCTGCTTTAGGTGAAAAGAGGGGAGCAACAAATGCTCCAGGAAGTACCAAGACATCACCTAAAGACTGCGAAGACGTTCTTTGGCAAGACTGGACAAATTGAAGCTGCTACAGCTAACGAACTGCCTCGCTGGAAAGCTGCCTTCCCGCAACGGCAACGACTGGGAGCCTTCCCATCACCTTGAGACAGGCATGAATCCTCTGCTTCACCACACGGATTTTACAGGCAGCAGCCTCAGAAAACCCTGGGGAGACCCTTCCTCCTCCACAGTCAGGCTGCCCTCTCCCTGTCCCTGTCCCCATACCCGTGGTTGTAGCTGGTTGCTGGCACAGGAGGAGGAAAATCGATCCCCGTCACCCGTGAGGGGTCTCAGAAGGGCTGGAGAAGGAATTCAACAGCATCTCCCACATTCACACACTTCCTCCCTTCCTCTCTCCTCAAGCTCACAAACATGCACAAACGCCCATATTTAATACTTTGAAATCTATGTATATGCACACATATGCTGTTATTTTTACAACATTTGATATAGATTGTTGAGTGTAACAGCTCCCAACTAGAAATATTTTACCTATGGTGAGATAGTATAAACCTAGTTTAAAATGCCATTTTCCTAAATAGAGTCATGAAATAACTGCATGGCTCTAAAACATCATTTCTAATTCTTAATTAACCTCAGAGTAATCTGGGAAAGGACAGAGTTTCTTCGTTTCTCGTCCCCTCTGTGGCTGGTACCATGCCTGGGAACACAAGCCTCGCCACCAGTTTTAGCACAGGCGTAGGCAGGTCCTTGCCGAGGAGATGTCACGGTGACCACAGCGAAGGCAGGGAGAAGTTTTCAGCGAGTCTGAAAAAGGCAGGAGAGAGATTTCACACGCTGCCTGTGTCTTTGTCTTGTCACTCCAGCCCACCGCTCTGGAAGGGAGCGCGGCGTCAAGCACAATGACAGACGCTGGGGAGCCATCCAGCACCCGCCGCCTCCCCGGAGCCGCATGCTGCCGCTGCTGAATGCCAGCCCGGAGGTGCCGGGGTGGCGTGGAACGGGCCCAGCATCCCCAAGTTTCGCATCCTCTCCTCTGCTCCGCAGGCTGCGCCGCGAAGGGACGTGCCGCTCGGGAAGGGATGTGGGAAACGGGGAGCGTGGGGCCGGGGGAGCATCACTGCCCAGGCCGACGAAACTGGGTTTGTCCATTTTCCCAGCTAATAACATACCACACGCTCGATCACCCAAGCATTGATGCCAGAATTACTCAAATACCAAGGGAGACAGCGCAGTCCAGGTGGGTGAGGTGCTGGCATGGGAACCCTGAGATCGGGTCGAAGCCCCTTGCAGCCCACTGCTGGTTTCCCACATCTTCTCTACCATTTCTCCTTTGCTGTTGTCTTGGTTAACGGGTTTGTAGAGTTGTGTGACTTGCAGAGGAGGATGCTGCCTGCCTGGGCAGAAGGCAGAGCCATAAAGTCAGCCACAAAGACAATTAAAGTAAGATTTAGCTATGGCTGGGGTGGGACTCCAGAAAAGGAGCTTTTTGCGGGGTCAGAGAACTGTGATATCCCTGAGAATCAAAGCATTCAGCTGTGCTCCAGGCCTAAATTCCCAGCGGTCACTTGGAAGTGAATCTCAGTGCCTCAACAGGCTTTTAGGAATTTCCAAGGATTAGGCTTAATCAGTGATCTGAAGTAATTTAATATATTTCCAGTGCTCTCTTCTTTAATACTTAATGACTGATGATTAGGTTTGTGTATCAGATCTGAGATCTGCAAGTTATGTGGCAATTAATGTTTGAAGTACTCTGTAACTTCAAACATAATGATCATATTTGCAAAGTAATTACAGAATATATGTGCCTAATAAATAATAACACTTAGCACTTACACAGCACTATTCACCTGAGGAGCTCTAAATGAAAAAAATTCCAAAAATAATAGACGCAATTCAAACGTGAACGAAGGATTTCAGTGACACCTCACGAGAAATGATGTAGTGGTTTCTGCGTAGCCAAAGCACGGGCCATGTCACGGTGCCAGTGCGGTCCCACGAGCTGCAGGTAAAGCAGCTGATGGGATGCCGCTGCCTGCGCCCCGTGCGCCCACCCCTCTGCTACAGCCCGTCGCCCTCCCAGCTGTGCTCGGACCGGGGTACGCATGGGCACGCCATCAGCGAGGTGCGCGCTGGGACAGCTTTAAAAGAACCCCACCCTACAAACAATAAAAAAACACCTTTTTTAATGGTCAGCCCACTCAGCTGGCAGCCTACAACGCACTGAACCCCCTGGGGAGGAACGGAGCGGAGACGGGACGCGGAGCAGCAGGATGGGGCTGATGCCCAGGACACCAGGTGGACCCGGCCCCTCCCTGGGTGCTGGCTCTGGCCTCTCCCCGGAGCCCTGCTTCGGGAGCGTGCCACCGTCCCGCACGCCACCCGGCCATACTCGACAGCAACAGGCAGGTGAAACCCCAGCCCGCAGCGGCGACGAGACCGCTCCTCTTGCAAACAAACACTGAAGTGCCCAGTCCCTATTCTGAAGCAGCCAAAGCATGAACAAGCTTCACATCCCACAGAATCCCAGAATCCCAGCATGGCAGGGGTTGGAAGGGACCTCTGTGGGTCACCCAGCCCAACCCCCTGCCCAAGCAGGGTCACCCACAGCAGGCTGCACAGCACCGCGTCCAGGCAGGGCTGGAATATCTCCAGAGAAGGAGACTCCACAGCCTCCCTGGGCAGCCTGGGCCAGGGCTCCGGCACCCTCAGAGGGAAGAAGTTCTTCCTCATCTTCAGCTGGAGCTTCCTCTGCTTCGGTTTGTGCCCATTGCCCCTTGTCCTGTCGCTGGGCACCACTGAAAGTAGTGTGCCCTGGCTGACAAGAAGGCCAATGGGATCCTGGGGTGCATTAGGAGGAGTGTGGGCAGCAGGTCGAGGGAGGTTCTCCTCCCCCTCTACTCTGCCCTAGTGAGGCCCCATCTGGAGTCCTGTGTCCAGTGCTGGGCTCCCCACTTCAAGAAAGATGAGGAGCTACTGGAGAGAGTCCAGTGGAAGGCTGCGATGATGATGAGGGGACTGGAGCATCTCTCCTAGGAGGAGAGGCTGAGGGAGCTGGGCTTGTTCAGCCTGGAGAAGAGAAGGCTGCGAGGGGACCTTAGAAATGCTTATAAATATCTCAAGGGTAGATGCACATTATTCAGAAGAGTGGGTCTGTATAAACAGGCCAGCAATCAGCCGAGAGACCCTCCGTAAGCTTTGGTGCAGCAGCTTCCAGCAGACCCCGCTCCAGCCGCAGCACCCCTGCCACCTCTCCTGGCCGGCCGCGTGCCGGAGGAGCGGTGCTGCTCCGGAGCCGGCACACCGATGCCCGTCTGCCCTCGTCTCCTGGCTCCGCAGGAGGTTTCGGGTTCACCCATCCCTCTCCTGTCCTTATCAGCAGAGGAGTGAGTTAGGAGCAAGGGAGTGATGTACCGCCGCAGGGTCCGGCCTCACTCGTTTCCATTACACAAACTTCCTCTCTGCTTAATTCCTGGTTGACCTTGAAGTTTAATTGCAGGCTAAAAAGAACAGTTACGTAACGGAGGCAGCAAACCTAAATAAAACAAAAACAGAAGGGCCATATGCCACATAGCCCAGAAAAATCTAGAATCAAATTACACTCTTTGAATTATTTACAATATTTCTTCTTGCCAAATCTAAGCAAATATTCCACTTGCTTCAGCTTCGCTTTAAGAGCTTTAACTGTTTACTGTAAACCCAAGCATACAATAGCTCTTTCATCAAACATTTAACTGCACATTTCACATTAATAAATATTACAAGGATATCTTATTATAAAAAAGGCTAGATGTAGTTTTCACGAGTCTTCTAGCTGCTGTATTGAAAATCAGTCTGAACAAGGCATTTCCTCTGAGGCCATGCAGTCTAGTAGCATTTGAGCTACTGAGTAAAAATAGCGAAGCTAATATTATTATTATTATTTTAATAGCAGTTTCCCACCACTTATTGCAATGGAAAAGCGAACAAGGAAACATTTCATAATCGCTTATTGTGTTTGCGCAGATTTATTCATTGTAATATGATTATAAAATACTCTATACTCCTCAGCATGACTGCTCACTCTCACAGATTAGGCAACTGTCTGAACACGTCTATCTTAATTTTCAGCAGGGAGCAACAGGAGAGCTTCCACCACAACGCGTCATCCCACCTTTAGGCATTTAAATTAAAGATTTAAATGACAGGACATGGGTTTTGGAACTACATTTGGAAAATGGTGACCACTGTCTTAGTACCGTTATCTGGAAAAACAGGGTAATACTTGTTTGCCCGCACCGCAGGAACATCCTGACAGTTGCTGACATTTGACTGGCACTGTGAAGAAGTAAAGAAGTGATGTGATTAATCACTGTGTAAGCTCCATGCTTTACAGCTAGGTGAGATGAGAATATCCCTGCCTTGACAAGTCGTGTTCTTGAAAGACAACGTAGACATAAAGAATGAGGAGGGTTGCAAGGATAAAAAGGAAAGGGGAAAGAGAAGATTAACAGATTCAACTAGTGGCTTCCAGCTCCGTATTCCCACACCGACACCACCACCCGTTGCCTCCGCAGCTGGTTTTGCATCCCTTTTGATTGCAATACACTGGAAGTGACACGCACGGAACCAGAGTTAAGGACAAAAAATCTCCAACCCAACCCAGATTAGCATTTTGAAAACTCAACTCATTTTTCTGGTCCTCTTTACAGAAAGAATTCAAGTGCCCAAAAGACTTTGTGCAATCTTTTACATGCAGAAATATTTTGTCCCTTCAGTGCAAACCAAGGCTGCTCTAAAGAGCTGGGGCTGGGGTCCCAAAGCACCAGCCTCGGAGCCTGCCGCGTGCCAGACGCCCGTCCCCGCACGCCCGCTGGAGACCGCTCCCCGCACCGCCCAGCGAGGCTGCCCCGCTGCCGGGGGCTCGGGCCCACCCGCACCCCGGGGCGGCCGCCCTGCCGCGGGCCGGTGAGCCGAGCCGGGGTGGGCTGCGGGAGGGAGGCTCTCCCGCTCCCGGTGAAGCTGTTTTGCTCTACCTGGAACACACGAACTTCCCGGGACTAGAGAGAAAGAGAGCGAGCCTGCGCCGTGGGCTTCTGCTCAGCCACATCCGTGAGGGTGTCCCGGCTCCTGGCCCACAGATCAGGCACGTATTTTCCATAAACACACTGCATTTTGTTTAGTATGCATTTCATACAAGTATAATTGCAGAATAAAAATGTGAGACGTCACTGCAGCAGGACCTGAAATATGCCACCTTCTCCTTGGTCAGTCTCTGGCCATCCTGCACTCTCTTGCTTTCCCTCTCTCCCCTCAGCGTTGTTTCCCCCGCAACTCCCAGTGAGTACCTGGGTATCTGTCCCGTGCAGAGTGGAATGGTTGCGATCACCGCTGAGGTTATCTGGGATATGCCTTTTCAAGAGAAGAATGACGACTACCCACCAAGGAAATCCAAAAATCATCTGACTCTGCAGAGACAGAGCTCTGAAAGTATATATTAATAATATTGCAACCTCCAGCACCCTCTGCACACAAAGAACATGGATATATACACAGGCTATTCAACAGGGAGCAGAAAGTCCATCTGTTTTATGGCTGACCACCACTTTGGCTCTCTAGTGATGTGAAACCCAAACTTTTGCTGTCTTTGCTGTTTTCTCCTGCACCTCCATACCCCTGGTAGGTATGCATCCACTGCTCCCAAAATAAACTTCGCTTGAATCTAACTCGAGACAGGAATTGACAGCATGAATCATGCTGGTGTAAACGTCATCTCAGTAATTGGAACATGGATATATGCCTGTGGAAATGATAAAAGTAGCAAATAACTGTGTTGCAGAACTAAGGAGCGGAAACCTGGCTCTGCCAAGCCAAAGCAAGCTTCCCTTGGCCTTCAGTAATGTCAAGAGCTAGTCTCATTGCCACTCCTTGCAGCTGACAGCGTATTCTGCTTACTTCACCTGTCCACAGATGGGATTCATGGCACCTAACTTTAGGAGTGAGGCATCTGGTCTGAGCTACTCTTCTCAGCTCCTCTTGCTGGGAATGGAAGAGGCGAGTACCTCGAGAAGAGGGGAATTCATCACAGCTGTTTTCAGGAGCAGCCTTAGGTCAGGACAAATCACCTCTCAGGAGTCCAATCTCTTTCCATTAATTATAGAGGGAACCTTGATTTCCTTAGTCTAAACCAACTAATTTTCACATAGCCAGTGACAGCTGTGATAAATCTGACCACATGAGATATTGTACAAAGATTTTAACTTTCACCCCCATTTCATTTATCTCCAAATATCTGTCATTCTTTTCAAACTGTGATGGATACTTTGTGTCAAGAAATATTACTGAACTGGTGATTCTTTCTTTTATGGGCACGCTATGAGACACAGGCCTTTGCTATAATGCCTTGGAGCACCTCACATAATATTCCCATAAATATAAAATGAGTTGAGTTATCCATACTGTATCCACATTCCTCTTCACTATGACACGCCAGATTCATCTCCCCCCATGGATCACAATTCAGGTAAGTACAAGCAAGCCAGGAAGATGTTTATTTCATTTTTAATGACTCAGAGATGTCTTGAGGTCCTTCTGGTTACAGTATTCCTCAATTGTTTTATTTTATTTATTAAGCTAAGCTACTTGACTTCCTTCTGTGCTTCTTGAAGTGCTCAAGAGAGTCTGAAGAATTAAAAAATGAGATTCCCTCCACACAGCACGTCTTCATATATATTTTTACAATCTGAAAAAAACCCCACTGAGTTCCCAGAACCACGTTTGGAAGTAAAGCAACCTTAATTCAGACTCCTCGTGCTTACAGGCTTACAGGACACAGGTACTCCTTGTTCTGAATTTTCTGTCATCCAAGAGCTCTTCCTCAGCTGTTTGGACCAGGCAGATCCCCTCACCGCTGTCGCGATCTTTTGCCTGACCGCTCAGGTTGGGATTGTCTGATTGCCAGCCAGACATCCCATATAATGAGGCAGCCAGCAGGATATATACATGTTTGCAAGATAATTTAAGTAATGGCACATCCTGAAGTAGAAGTATTTTAAAGATGAGGCTGAGGTTTAGGTTTGTGCTCGGTGAGAAGGAAGTAGGGGGAAGGGTTCTTTTTTTATTTGGATATGAAAACTGGACATTGGAAAAGAAAAGAAAAATCAAGACAACGTACCTTTTTTCCCCTCAGTAAGCTGAGCCTAAGTCTGCACACGAAACACGTGGAGGAGAAAGCCACATATGAAGCCTTTATTTGATGAAGAACTGTTTCACTCAGGAAAGCTGATACAACCTCTCTAGACACCCTTCGGTACAAATAGAGATAAACCAGGAAGACACTTGACAAGAGGAGCAGCTTGCGGCTTATGAAATCAGCCAAGCTGGCTAGGATGAGCCAGATCCGGAACACAGATGAAATTTGCTTCAGTGGATCTTTATGAAAATGATAACTTTACAGTCTTGGGAAAAATCTCAGAAAAGGGGGAACACCGCTAGCACGGACACAATGTCAGCTCGTTCAGGTATCAGCAAGGCAGGCAGAGACATCTTCTCCTGACCAAACCCTCTTGCAAGTCTCAGGGAAGTGTCAAAAAAACTGCGATGGCTACCGAGGTGGGTTTAGCTCCAGCCTGCAACATCTGAAAGCAGTGCTAGCTGTCCCCTTCCCCCTTCTCGAGTCTTTCACCTACTTGGCCACGTACCAGAAAGAGCCCGAACAAAAGTGAGAGACCCTGAAGCTTGAAGCCACGCTATAGTTAGAAGCGGCACTAAGATTAGAGAGCGAGAAGTGTGAGATAGCTGAAAGCCTGTGAATTGTGCTAAGGATAGAAAGTTAGAAGTAGGAGGCAGCCAAACTCGACACTGAGAAATCAGAAGTTGAGCACTAAAGTTGGATGAGATGTATGGGTAGAGAACATAGCCTCTTACTGCTCTGCAGGCAAGGTAGTGCCTAGCAGCCAAGGATGTTCTGCGAAGCCGCGCTGTTCAGATCTGATAGCCTGCTTCCTAAAATAGGGATTATATCACATCTTTTGATAGAACGCGTGATGCACGTAAAGTACCAGGAGACCAGAAAATACGCTTTTCTTGCCCGTAGCTCCCAGGGAAAGTCCTGTCTCCCTTCGGCGCTCTAGACAGAGCCGGCAGCCAGCCAGGTTACCAAGCATTCGGAGATGCTCTGACTTACTGCAGTGCTTCCACAGCCAAGAGACTGGCATTGCATAGATCACAGAATCACAGAATCACAGAATAGGAGGGGTTGGAAGGGACCTCTGTGGGTCGTAGATCTGCCTCTAGACTCCAGCAACAGGCTAAGCAGTGAATTAATGAAAAGGAAGGGGTGAATGATATTGCTTCTGTTGCTGTTACCTCTGTTAAGCAGCAAGGAGCGAACACGAGTTGGTCTTATCCTCTAAATCCAGTTAAAATATGTCATTAGTCAGTGCAAGTCCTCCAACCAGTTTCAAGGTGCAGCTCCAGAGCATCTGAAGCACGCTGCATCATGCCGTTGGAAAATGAATACAAAGGCCTTCCTAATCATATTCAACAATCACCATAGCCTGGGAAATGACAGATCATCTGTGATGAAATGCCAGGGGTCCCTTGGATCTCACTAATTCTGGGGAAATTGTCACTCAGTATATCGAAAGGTCTGCAACCATTTAAAACCCACCACAAATTTTAGCAACAGAAAGTGGTGTAGAACCAAGAGCTCAAAAATTAATTCTTACAAAAAAAAAAAACCAAACCAAACTTGAGAGGTGGGAGATTTTTTGCTGGTTTTAATCCCTGTTAAAAATCAAAGTCTGTCAGTCAGTAGCAATCAAGTACAGCAGGTCAGGGATAACCTGGCAGAGCAGATCAGCAAGGAGAGAAGAGGCACGTTGGAGCTGGCATCGCGGGCAAACCTAGCAGCCTCCAGTGGCTGCCATAATTAAGAAAGACAGGTGGGAACGAAGCTCTGTGTGGATGAGAGAAGGCTCCACGCCACAGCCGCGCTCAGCCTCTACATACTGGATATCTTCAGCAGGCAAAACATCTCCACGCGCTGGCTGTATCCGAGGGGTGCTGGCAAAGCTCTGCTGGAAGCGCCTTCTCGGCAGCAATCTGCATTCAGCGCAGACGCAGGGCTCTCGTGTTGAGGCCACACTTTTTAAACCGAACAATGCAGCAGCTTTTCAGATCATGGTCAATTAAGTGCTGGCAAGATTGCATACCTTCATCCAAGCTGTGGATGGCCATGATCAGCAGCAGCTGAAAAGTAGCCAAGAAACATGTGGATTTGTGTTGCAAAGGCTAGAAGAGGCAATTTTAACCATTAAAGTGCAAACATGTAAAACTAGAGCGATCAGGATTAATTACAGAAACTATAAGACTGGAGGAGTGAGTGGTAGTAGGAGAAGGAAGAGGAGAGTGCTCTGCAGACCTTTAACGGTGAAGACCCCTCCTTGCCCAGCGGTCTTTTCACAGCTCAGAAGACAGGCTGGGCTATGAAAAGATTTGCACGTTATTACGTGAGTTATAGAGAAAATTCCAGTGCATTGCTCCTCTTTTTATTGCGCTCCATTAAAGGTGTAAACCCACCAAGTAATTCTGTTAGAGGCTCGTGAATCAGTCTGGAGCTGGTAAGAGAAGCCTTGTTGGCATGTTCTGTCCCTTGCTAGCTGAAATTCTAACAAGATGCTTAAATTGTTGACTGCGACTCCAGACACTGGATTAGGAAGAGTGCTTTGGCAGGTGGGAGAAAGCGAAGGAAAACTGCCTTTGCTTTTTTAAAATGAAAAATCTGAACTTCATGCGAACAAATGCACTCAAATGAGTCATAGCATTGTGTGAACAGTCATGCAAAACCCGAGTCCTGAAAGCTCCTTGCTCTCTCAGCTGGCTTCGCAGGATGACTGGGACACGCCGCAGGGACTCCAGCCCTGTAACACACACTCCATACTCCTCACAGGCAAGCAGCACAGAGCAGAAGATTCACTGCGTATTGTGGCATGTTGTGACAGTCCTGTGCTTTTCCCTCCAAAAGAGGACATCAGCCAGTCTTGATGCTACCTTTCTCAGGCAGAACATACTGCACGGTCTCCCAAAGAGCGGTCTGGGAGTCAGTCCTCCCAAAACCATTATCACCACAAAGTGACTGCCACCACAGCTGGTTTCAATCGAAGCTGCTAATGCTCTTCTTGCATCAGCACCGTTTATGTCAGTGCATGACATGCAACTGCCAAATTAGATACTTGGAGAAATATAAGGTTCTGTGTATGAAGAAGCTTTACCCAGAACTTGAGCACAGGTCTCGCAGACTTCATAATAGATTCACAGTCTGGAAACAGCAAGTGCCAAAGTGGTCAACGGTGCAATGGGGAGAGCTTTCATCTCCCTTCTAACTGCACTGGGAAAGAAGATAACTTCAGGTAAAGGACACGTGAAGAAAAACGGTGCCTGTGTGGACCTGGAGGCAACCCACAAAAAGAACCTGGGTGTAAATTCACACAGGTGACCTCAGAGCAGGTTCTTTTTTCTGAGTGCAGCTGGAGGATGTAAGAGGTGGGATCCCAACCACATCTTTAGGTAACTGTCTAAACAGGCTGCCAGCTGGATCGCCAGATGAGGAGACAGAAATGTGGTCTATCCTATTTCTCCTCAGCTGCTTTTCTAACAAGTGTAACTGTGTTGTTGGGGTTTTGAACAGACATCATTTCAGTGAACCTTCTCTAGCTTGTCATAGGGGCGATGCTGAAATGACCAGAAAACACCAAAGCACGGCAGTTCCTTAAACCAGAAAACTAGCTCATTTCTTTAACAGCTCACACCCCAAACGGTGCTTGGGTGTTTTCCAGAATAACCAGCTAGGATACCTCTACTTAGCTGCTGAGCTAATCCACGAGTTAATGAGGCAGAAACTCTGTGGAAGAAGGGCTTTCTGATGAAGAGCATTACCCTCGGCAAGCCTTAGTACCCGAACCCTGCCTTGGGGTACGTGCTACGCCTGCCGTCTTCTGCTCAAATGGCTGGGGTGAGACGGAGACCTTCCGCACGCGATCTGCCCGGCTCCAAAGGCATCGCGAGTGCCACCCACATGTGCGGACGTCCCAGCGGAGGGCCAAGGGCTTTGCGTACTGGAGCATTTTGCACTTGCCAAGCCAAGACCCCGTTAACTCGAGTCACACGTGAACTTTCTGTACTACAGACGTGGCCTCTCGCATGAATTAGTATCACACATGCTTTTTCATAAAACAGAGAGAAAGCAAGAGACTGAAGACCAGCTTTGAAAGGAATGAATGACCCGCTTTGGAAATGTGAGTTGAAGTGAATTACCAGCTTCCTACTCTCTGCCCCTGTCGGTGTTTCCCAACCTTTGCAACAATGGGGACACTGTCCCAAGGCAGCAGTTTCCCTCGCTGCACAGCCCTGAGCTCCGAACAATATACCTGCACGAGGCAGAGTCCTTGGCAAAGGAAAACCACTCTTCTTGTGTGTCACCCGGGGTACCCCTAGCACGCATTCTTTCAGCTAATTATGTATGTGAAATATATCTCTCTGTGTGCATATGTATGTATGCACGCATGCTTGGGAAAAGCCAGCTATCCAGAATCCTACATACTTCAGCAGATTTAAAGAACTGCTGTAACAACTCAAAGGTATTGGAATGGGCAGGAACAAAGACAGTCGTAAGACCTTGATTTAATTTTGGAAAAATCAAATTTCCAGTTGCACTAAGAGGCAAGCTAAGTACTTTGGCTCTTGCAAACGCCCATGAATCAGATTTTGACTTTGTAAAGCCGTACCTAAACCCAGAAGCATTTTGAATATAAATTCCAAAGTTTGGAGCAGGATTAGATAAAATATTCTAATGTAAGCCCATGTCTAGTTAATGGATAGAGTTCTCCTTCAGTATTTATCTTTCTGCTGCTCTTGCTTTATCACTACTTGATCCCCAGCTAATCTCTACTTCATAACTGAATGTTTTCTGTGCATATCTTAATCAGCTCTGCCTTCCAGGTCAAAGATCAGGCCATATATTTTAAAAGAGTATTTCAGACTAGAGCAGACACTCAATTGTTATGGTTGCGGTATAAATCATTTATGGAGAGGGAAGCTTTCTGGCTAATTCTCAGAGATATGCAAATGATAACTTCTGCTGGCTGCATGTTTACAATGCAATAACCATAAATGGAGATAAAATACGAAAAGTCCATGTTCCACAGAGGGAGGGGCGGGCTGATCTCACATTACGGATGGGTTGAAAAAGAGCAGATAGCTTGCCATAAATATCTAAACTTCAGGGCAGGTTTTTTTTTCTTTCATTCTTTCTGGGGCCAAACAATACAAGGGAACCGCACAGGAACAGCTGAATCGCAAACATCCCTGTTTTCAGAATATAGGCACCAAGACAGGCACCCGGGGGGGTGCTCGGGGGGCTGCTGGGGGCTGCTGGGGCTCTTCAGGCGCGGCGCACAGCGAGCGCGGCGGGAGGGCTCGCAGGCAGCTCAAAGGGAATCGCTGCTCTTCCTGCCGGGGCGGACGGCAGCGGTGCAGCTCCGCTCCCATCGAAGTCAACGGGAGTTTTACTTCAATGGAGCAGAGTTAGGTTAACGCTGAATGTTTTGGAAAACACCATTCCCACTTGCCAGCCTGAATCCTCTGAGATCTTCCCATCATTAGTTTAATTCAACCATCGATGTTTGGAACAACAGCCAAGGGATTAAAATGATCAACCGAGTCAATTGCTTTGTTTGTAAATGTTCTTTTGCTTAGTTTTCTGCAATGTAAAAGTTGTTCTATGAACCTTGTTTTGACTCATTTAAACCCCATTTAGTAATCCTGCAGGAAAGACAGTATTTGTGATGTTAGCGTGATATCTTCCGCCTAAAAACCATCCCCTACCCTTATGAACTTCTAGTAGCTTGTCCCAGATTGGGCTGGTAAAGGCACTTCTGTTTGACAGAACTGTGAAGTGTACATATTTCAATAAAGAGTTTAAGAAAAAAACGCCAGGATTTTGTCCTTTTTTCCAGAGTGACGGAGAAGCTGAAGACATTGCAGCTTTTGGAAACGCCTGGCAGAGCATTTTTGGAAAGGTGCATTAGCCTGCTTTTGAATTTCAGAATTGACTTAGTCTAGAAACCTCACATACATTTTCACACTCTGAGGCTCATAGAGAAATAATGAGCAGGTGGAAATGCCAAAATTATCTGCAATGAAAAAAGACTAATTTTAACCGCTATTCAGAAATCTGCGACGACCTGCAGAGATCTGTCCAGGTGAGTTTCTTCTTGGTTTGGCTGTGCAATTTCAGTGCTCAGCTCTGACACGTTAGAAACCACTACATCTGCCTTCGGTGGGGAAATTTTAGGGGAGATGCTCGGCACCCCCCTCCCCGCACACCATGCCCGTTAGCGTGGCACTGCCGTCGCAGCCTCCAGCAGCCCCAGGCTCCTGCCACGCTTCCTGATGGTGCTCCTGGCCATGCAAAGCAGCTCTGGGCAGCAAGCTATGGAGCAGAGGGGTTTTTCTTGCCCCTTCCTGGTCTTTCCAAAGTAGGGATGAGCCGGACAATCTACCTGTGAGCTTTACAGCAGTCTTAGGATGGACGGCCGCACCCTGAAACCTTGGGTTGTATTTCCCCCTCCATTCCCTCGCCGTAACGACTACCCCCGGCTCTGGAGAGGGATGTCAGGTCTCTCCTTCTTCAGCATCACCTTGCATTGTGATCATGAAAGCGCAAACTTGGCTCTCAGCTGGGCCAAAAAAGCTTTAAAAGCCGAGGTCTGAGAGTCTGCCTCTACCCGTTTTCCTTTTCTCTTGGTGCGACCGCTTCCCAGCCATTTGATATTCCCCGCTCTCTTTGTGATTGATAAACTTGCATTTGTGCACAGGTGATTTTTCCACCTCTCTAGTCACACCAGCTACCATACCTCCCATTGAGGTAATGGAAAGCAGCCACTGCTTATCTCTGAGCAGCACATTAAACAAAGCAACATAATGAGCTGCATTTTGTTGAGGGCTCTCCAGGTCCCCCAAACCCTTCTCAAATGTTATTGTTTATAAAATGTTTGATAAAAAATAAATGATGCTTTCAATTTAAACAAAACCTCACACTGTTACCGATTTTAATAACAGTTTTGACAGATGAGATTTTCATCATCTGTTTTTTCTTTGTAAAGGCTTCTACAATAAACTAAAAATGCTTTAAACTAACAGATGTGACTATAAAGTAAGGCTGAGCCTGAGACATCAGGAGCTGAGGTTTGTCAAACGCTACAATATATAAATTCATTCCTAGTTTAAGCTTCCACTGAGCATTAGAACATCTATTTTCCCCTGTTGTTGGTTACTGAGTGGTTCGCTGACCTTACACAGGTTTCACACGCGGAGAAAATCGGAGACTGAGAAATCTATACTTGTACAATTAAAATAATACATGTGCTCTGGGCACTAAATTATGCGACAATTTATTGGTGGTGAGTAAGATGTTTGATGATGATGGGCTGGTATCCAGCAAACGGGAGCATTTTTCAGTTCCCCTGAATTCTCAGCACTTTTAAAATTCAGGCTAACTCTCTGAGTTCTGGAGTAGCGGCCTGGAAGCCTGTTCTTCAGCAAGAATTTCAACACCTGCAGCCTGATTTCCTCCCTACCATTCCTCCACCTTTTCTTCAGGTCTAATCTATTCAGCTTCTCTTCTGTTACAAACCTGTCCAACAGGCACCCCCGAATCAATTTAGGGTAATGCTGATGCTTGAATAACTGATAAGCCGTGTAGTTTTTACCCGTGACAAGTTCAGAAATTAGAATTTCCAATGATATTCTGTTTGCTGTAAACAACGTATATTTACTGATTTAGAGAGGAGTTTGGCTTTGTTTAATGAGCTTTAAGCAACGCAATTTTTAAAGCTCGATTGCTTTTAAACCCTAATACTGTTTGTTTTTAAATTTCTGATATTATTCTTATGCGTTGTGTGTTTTCCTACATGAGGACTCTGCATGGGAGCACATGGCCGCACTGCTCTGCACTGCCGGCGCTGGCAGCGACGTCGGGGTGCAGGGTTGGCATTGTACATTGCACCCCTCATCTGCTCTGGGTTCGCTCCCAGGGGCATTTCCAACGAACTCCTGCCGGGTAACCGGGAGCAAAGGGAGAGCACCCCAGGCCACGGGTCCCTCCGGACAGGGGCGGCTCGTCCCACGCCTCTGAAGCCCCCAGAGGTCACAGTGCAGACACATCAAGCTTGCTTATTTTTCTCTTGAGATCCTTACCGATGTGTTAGGAGTATTAAGGTTTCCATACGTGTAGATAAACTATACAATAGGGCCATTACTTCAGCTATGTCTCCAGATTTTACTGTGATGCAAAAAATAATAAATAAGACATAATGGGGTCTTGCCTCATGACTACGATTCTTAGGTGCTGCAGCAACACAAAGGCATGCATAAATGAATTAATAATAGCCACAAGGGTGATGGTATGTAAATATATTAGCCTAGGATAGGAAAAAAAGGGCTGATAAAAAAAAAGTACTGATGTCATAAAAATTAAAAAATAAAATTATTTGAGCATATTGATTTGATAAGTGAAAACTGAAATAAGACTTCGGAAGAGAAATTTTCCCAAAGACACGACTCCTCTGAGACCTTCGCTGTCAGAGGCAGACAAGGTGCAACAAGGACGAATTCTCCATCCGAGGAGTCTTGGATATTTATGTAGATTCTTGAAAAGGTACATTATACTTACTTTTATTTGATGTTTCTTTACAGAGTCCCAGGGACTCCCCTGAAATAACTCCTCACTGTTATAGTTTTTATACCCTGATATCGCTCTATCTCAGATTCTCTTTTCAAACTCGGAGTGCCGTTCATTAAATTCTTTCTTCTATGGAGCCATAAATGCAGTAATCTAGATCCTGATAAAGGCTTTAAAGCTATCCCATAGGATACTTGCGGTTGGAACTGATGGAACATTAGTGTCAAGGAAGCATATTATTTGAGTCTCAATATAATTAATAAACCCTTTCTCTCCCCCACAGGAATGTGCTAAATCTCCGAGTCTTGTTTGTGTTAGGCAAAAGATTTAGTTACCTCTAACAGAAAAGAGAAAAAAAAAAAAAAGATGAAAAAGGCTTTAAATATTTAACAGTTTAAACCCTACATAAATTGGAGATTTGAATAAAAAATCAGCCCAAGTATATTTGTATGAAACTGGTGAACAGAAGGAATATACATGCTCAGAGGAATAGATTTTATGCCAAACATCAATCAATCCCGGCTCCGAAGCCTATTTATAATACTGTGGGGGTTCTGGACGGTTGCACTTCACACTGTGAGGACCAATCCATGACATTATCTGTTGAACAATTGAAGTCTTTACAAATAATTAAAACTCTGTTTGAAAATGGAGATATTTTCCACAGCTTTTGCGTCCATGCACCGGATCATAGATATTTGAGTGTGTAAATAATGACTAGTTAATGTCGAGAGCCTGTAGCATATTTGCCTTGCAGTGCTGCTTTCTGCTGTGTCTTTCTCTCGGTCTATTCATCCCTTGGCACAAACGTGCTCTTCTTTCCACCTTTCGCTTCCCTCTCCCCTCACCTCCATCCAGGGCAGCGGAGTGCTGTTCCAGACCCCGAAGCAAAAGAGAAAAAATCATTTTTTCCCTGCCTTTGCAACATCCTGTCCTCCTCTCAGACCCTTGCCTCTTCTTCCTCCTTGTTGCAGCACGATGTTTTCCAATCATTTCTATGTCCTCTGGGGCTGTTGGTAATGCCAGGCCACTTGGTTGGCCTACTTACACCTACAAAAACTAGGGCTATGGCTACCCAAGCGCACGTACGGCGCTGTCGGAGGTGGGAGACTCACCCGGCTCTCTCTACAGCAAAGCAAGAGGTTAAGAATTGCACAGACTGAGAAACGCCTCGGCTGTTGTTTCCAAATGATGGAGGAGCTGGTTGTTGCTGCACGGATGTTTCATGGTACCCCGTTCCTAAGGAACTGCCCTGATTTGCTGAATTTCATCAAGAAGGATACCTGATCACCTTCCTGATGAGGGGAAGCAACGGAGGTGGGGCCAGGGCTGAGCCAGAGCACTGTCCACTGGCACCAAGTAAAAAAAAAAAAGAAATGGCAGCACGTGCTATTGATGGAGACCATTCTGCACAGCTCTGTGGTGCTACGCTGCTCCAACATGCCACGTCGGTCCTTGCAGTGAGGGACCTGCAGGTGGGTTGCAGAGCTTCACGGCAGGTTAAGGTCACCATGATTCTGCTTTAGTATTTAGAGACTAGAGCTATGCAGAGTGTACTAATTGGAATGTAATGCAGTGTAAGATCCACATCAAAACAAATGGTGGTGGGGATCCAATATCTATGCATCAAACATATATACGTATATGTATGTGCATATGTGTACGTTATACCTACCCCTATTATCTCTGACTAGAGAGATTATCTCTTTGACTGGAGCATCTCTCCTACGAGGAGAGGCTGAGGGAGCTGGGCTTGTTCAGCCTGGAGAAGAGAAGGCTGCGAGGGGACCTTAGAAATGCCGATAAATATCTGCAGGGTGGGGGTCAGGAGGACGGGTCCAGACTCTTTCCAGTGGTGCCCAGCGACAGGACAAGGGGCAACGGGCACAAACTGAAGCAGAGGAAGCTCCAGCTGAAGATGAGGAAGAACTTCTTCCCTTTGAGGGTGACGGAGCCCTGGCCCAGGCTGCCCAGGGAGGTTTTGGAGTCTCCTTCTCTGGAGATATTCCAGCCCCGCCTGGATGCGGTGCTGTGCAGCCTGCTCTGGGTGACCCTGCTTGGGCAGGGGGTTGGGCTGGGTGACCCACAGAGGGCCCTGCCAACCCCGACCATCCTGTGATTCTGTGATTCTGTGATCTCTAACATAAGGGTATGGACCAAATGCCCATGAGTGACTGGTGTGTGTTAGCAGTGCTCCTGGATCACATCTTTTATTTAAATCCTAAGAATCGGGCTTCCACGCTCCAAGGTCACTGAGCAGTGCTAACTGCCGCGCACGACACGCACCGTACAGCCGGCAGATTGACTTCAGAAGCACGTTCCTGGTGACAGCTCAAACGGCAGCGTCCCTGCACCCAGCAAGCTGGAGTCTCACCTTCGATCCGTGCTGGCCCTGTGCCGTTCGCCACCGGGGCAGGCAGTAACGGCGCAGGACACGACAGTCCTGGCCGGGCTGGTGTGGTTGGGAACAGCCACCCGCCACTGAGCCTTCCGTGTGGTGGGGAAGACGAGGGAGCGTGCTCATCAGCACCAGGCTAGCATCATCTGTCCGTGGGAGAACTGACAGTCTCTAACCGTCCTGGGAAGGCAATGCTGGTCACAACACATTTTCTACCAAGGGAGGTCAATTCAGAGGCAAGAGCACGGGTGGAGGTGCCGTGAGGTGCTGCGTCCTCGCACGCTGGACACTGCTCAGCACAAAGAGCCCTCATTCCTCGAACCTTCTGGAGAATATGCTTATTCTAAACATGAAATTCATTCCCTAAAAATTAATGAAACCTTTCACTGCTTGCAGTAAGTCAAGTGCTGATATACCTTTTCCTGGACCAGGGCCCAAGTAAACAATAAAAAGAAAAATAAACTACTTGTCAAATCAAACACGTGTGAATTTCTCGAGGCTACATTTAGTAATAGGTTAATCAGACTCACATTTCAAACCTTCTAGAACTTATTTAAATTTTAAAAATAGTTTAAATTATTTTAATATTTTTCTTACTAGTATTTCTTGCTTTATAAGTAGTGCCATTCACAGTTAAAATATCCAGATGTTTTAACTAAAGTTCAAGTATGAAACAGAACAAAAATAAAAATCCACGAAACACTTGCCAGATAGCTCAGGCACATCTGTTCAGAAAAACAGAATACTAGTTCAAAATAATAACAGCAACTATCATTTTCAAGCATGCACGGGATTAAACTAAAAACAAGCAGGGTTTTGTGCAGAGGATGAAGAATTGGAAAGCTGAGAGTCTGCCTTGGAAATTCAATATCATTCGACTCCCTTTGAACTAGGGAAAACACGTGCTTAACCATGGAAAATAAAACCGGCGGTGGCTGGTGTCCTGGGTGCCTTAGGTGGGTCACCACCTGGGTCACCCCGGCCAGGAGCTCCGTCAGGGCACTGCCTGCATCACAGATCCCCAAAATGACCTTGGATGACCTTGGCCATCCAGGCAAGCCCCAACACAACTGCTGCACATGTCTAGGACAAAGAAGAGGTGATTGTCTCCTCCCTTTGGGTTTTAGGGACCCAAAGCCCCCCTTATGGGGTCCCTAAAGCCCAAAGGGAGGAGACAACCACCTCTTTTGGGTTTAAGTAGGACAAACCATATTCTGCAGACTGCTGTCTTGTCTTTAAGCACCTAAAGACAATTTAAGTACGCATTTTCCTGGTACCAGAAGGGCATCGTTAGTAACCTGATTGAAGCCCATCTGCACGAGCTCTTTGTCTTCACTCAGTTGGGTGGATGAGGCCTCATCCCGCCCCAGCTGCACCCGCAGGAGCTCCGTACCACCGAGATGAGCCATGTACCCACTGGAGAACCCGTTCCTTCACCGCCAGACCAATCGCTTTCCAAAAACTAAAAGGTTGCACCCATCCAAGTGAAGCTGCGGCATTTCCCCCCTGCCCGAGATGCGGCTCCCCAAGTCTCCACGATACCTTACTAGGGTATACTATACCCCTTTGCTAAACCCACCCTGGTTCTCCTGCACCCAGCCAACAGCTCATTATTTTTATTCTGGCTTTTTTCTGCCCAGGAGAGCCGGCGGCGAGGCCAACCGCGCTGGCTGCGTGCGGCAGAGCAGCAGGGGGAGCTCAGACATCCCATTTGGTTCTCTCCAAATGTCAGTCCCGAAGACCTTCTGAGCAATTAAACAAAATTTAGCATGAATCAATCATACAGACACGAGGGTGTAAAATAATGAAGATAGATGTTGTTTAAAGCCTTATAAGAGTTCCTGCCTCAGCTAGATATCATCCTGAGTAGTATTAGATTATCCAAGTGACCTTAGAAACGTTCAAGTGTCCACATCAAGCACGTCAAGATAGGAGGGAGCAGGAGGTGGTGTGGAGCCCCGTCAGTTCCTTTGCCTCCTGGTTTTGGTCCCTTCTTTTTCCAGGTAACTCCTTCCCCCGAGCACTGCTGGCACGATCCAGATGCACGGAGGCAGAACGCCGCAGCGAGCAGCACCAGCAGCCCTGCTGCAGCACCTGCCAGAGCCAGAGGAACACACGTTTCTCTGGGTTCCATCTTTCTGAGGGCGAAATAAATCTCTTGCTTTGAGAGTGAAAATCCTGCTTAAAAAACTCTTCCCAGATGTAGGATCAATATATTTAGTTTCACTTCAAGTTCCTGAATCCGAAGGTCTACGCCGGGCTGCCCGCTCACGCCTGCTTCCTCATCTGCGCTCTGCAGAGGAAACAGGTGGGTTTAAAGCTCTCTAAAGACACCAAAGTGGTTCTTTACAAAGTGACTTGCAAAGCAAAAATGAAACAAGATTATTTTTTTCCCCAGGGATTTTTGAGCATATGAAGCACAAAAATAACCACATAAATGGCGCAAAGAAAAAAAAAAAAGGGTTTAGTCTAAGTCAGCAATCCAAATGCAGCCTCCACGCTCCCTGCTGCTTCGCCCCCACGTCACAGGGACACGACACGCCAGTCTGGATTGCAAGGGGCTCTTCTGCTTCGTCGTAGCCAAAGCCAAGACCTCAAACGCCTACGAACCACGGCAAGTTGGGCTGCAAACCTTGAGATTTCTGCAGGTGATGCCATTCAGAAAGAACAAAACATGCAATGCATTCTTTTCTTCAGTAAGGACAAAAATAAGGACTGTGGGCACTGGTGGGCCTCACTGAACCTGCCCCTGCTTCTGTTGCCATGGGTCCCTGCTGCTCCTGGCCCGGCTCCCCGGGGGGCCCTGGCCACCCCCGGTGCCTGGGGCTCTGCAGCGGTGGCTGTCCCCGCTGCCATCCCGCCGGGTGCTGGGGCCGTGTCCTGCTGGCAAGGGCAGGGTGAGCGGGGTCCCCCCGGCTCCCAATCCTCCTCCTCCGACCTGGAGCAGCCCCGCTCTCCCTGCTCCCGGTCACACGCAGGCTTGAAATGCTCCCCGTGTCTTCCAGCCAAACAGGTCTCCTGGAACGGTGAGATGTCCGTGTCATTTACAGCTGTTTCCCTCTTTTGCCATAGCTTAAATAAAATAAATAATGGAATAAAAAAGTCTTGGCTCTTCTAAAACAATCCAGATCTGTATCTTCCACCTCCAGGAAGATGCATACAGCATCAAGTAAGAAAATATACTGGCACCTTACTTTCTTCCTCACCTACGCCAAGTCTCTAAGGTGGGTTGTGCTCCAGAAGTTCTTTATAATTTCAATTGAGAAATCTTTGTCTTAGAAAAAGAACCACCCCGCGCAGCAGCAACCAGGGTTCAAGTCAGGGTCTGTAACCCTAACAGCTGAGCTCAGGGCTTCCCTGTCCCCGTGCTTCCCCGACCACCCGGCTCCGGCACCCTCCCGCCGACAGCTCGATCAGCTGTGGGTGCTCTTGCTGGGGGGGGTGAGCAGGGGAGAAAGCGGGACGCAGTGGACAGCCACGATTTGGGGCGTGCTCCTCTGCACAGCTACGGGCCTTTTAGCAGGGAGTTTTGCAGAGAGCTTGGCTTCAGGTGCACATTGCACATTGCACTGGGGAGTTGGCTGTTTTGTCTTGAGCTGAAACAAAAGTGGCAGAAAGTCAGCTTAATTTCTGTGATTTCACTAATGCGGTGGGAAAAGAGGAAACTGGCTTCTTCCTTGGAAGAAATGCTGATGCTCTTTCATAATTTCTATAATGACATTTGATATTATGGTGATGAGTGCCTTAGAAATACATATGATAATCATTATAATCAAGCACATGTGTCTGGAGAGTGTAATAGGTGCATTCTATAAATTGGAAAATAAACATGTGTTAAGGAATGACTTCTAATATTAATTTCCATTTTTAGAAAGCAAGGTCCCAGAGCCAGCTAGGGATTACAGAGCCAAAGCGGGACTTTGAAGGGGCTAGATGCCTAAATCCCAAATCGCAATCCGCAGCCCTCCCGCCCAGTTGTTGCGAACCCTGCAGGCAACCCAGCTCATTCGGTGACTCAGTAGGCGAAGCGGCCAAGTTGCTCAGCCACCAAAAATTCTCCGTGAGTGAGGCGCTCCCCGGGGTGCTTCCCTCGGCCCAGCAGAGCCACGCCGGGGGCTCTCCAGAGGTGCCGGCCAGGCTCCTCGCAGCAGCCCACCACCCTGACCGGGCTCCTCGCAGCAGCCCACCACCCCGGCCGGGCTCCTCGCAGCAGCCCACCACCCCGGCCGGGCTCCTCGCAGCAGCCCACCACCCCAGCCAGGCTCCTCGCAGCAGCCCACCACCCCGGCCGGGCTCCTCGCAGCAGCCCACCACCCCAGCCAGGCTCCTAGCAGCAGCCCACCACCCCGGCCGGGCTCCTAGCAGCAGCCCACCACTCTGGCCGGGCTCCTAGCAGCAGCCCACCACCCCGGCCGGGCTCCTAGCAGCAGCCCACCACCTTGGCCAGGCTGGTGCTGCCCGTGCGCCGCTGCCACCTTGCTTTGGTTGGTCCCCTTCTCTCTGGAGCTCCAAATCTTCTCCCTGTTAACCAGAACACCTAAACTGGGGTTGAGGCTTCCAGTGGGGTCCAGGTGCCTAAAGAGAGGGCACCGCTCTGCTCTGCTTTGTCGGGGTCTCCGTGAGCCAAACCTGACTTTTTCCTCCCCTGCTGAAGCACGGTTTTGCCCCTACAGTTAGATGTGGTCATACCAATACGCCACCGCATACGCAATTTCGCAGCAAGCAATCGGAGGCCACCTGTAAAACCTGGTTAATGATTACAAGCAACAGCCCTGCCTCACCTCCGCGCTACCGAAGCTCTGCACGGATGTCATGCCACAGGGAGCAGCAGAATTACTCCGGGACAAAAGTAGGGCAACGCTCTGCTGAATGAGGCACACCGCATTCTTTCTGAATGGAATAAAAACAAAATATCACTTTATGGAGCTCTCAGGCAAGTCCAACAGCTGTTGTAAATCAGAGTAACCCCACTGGCTTCAGTGGATCTACTGCAATTTATAGCAGCTGGGAATCTGGCCTCGCGTTCCCCAGATAGGTACTGGATTTTACCATTAGCAGTTTAATCCTGTAAGTAGGGATTTATTACAGAAAGGAAAACATGAATAACTGTGAACAGAATGAACAATGTTATATTTTGAAACGAGCAAAAGAGCAACGCTAGAAGGTGCTTAATAACTCCTGAGAAACAAAAATCGTACTGCGAAGCCCGAGCAGCCAGGCACTGGGGTTATTTGGCCTCCTGAACTGCGGAATTGAACTCTACCAGAAATCCCGGCCCTCGACTGGAGTGCCGGTAAGATGAAAGACCCTGTGTCTCTGCCACACTACACAGCCTATTGATTTTATAAGTCATCAATGTATATTGTCTGTCTATACTATTACCAGGACAAGCAGGAGGTGCAGATAGTCGTTTGCCTGCAGAAGCCAGTTGTCCCATGCTGTGCCCTATGGGAAGCCACTGATTCTTACACTTGGAGCAGGGACAATGCAACTTAATCAGACTGACAGGAAACAGGCAGCAATTACAGTGTGCAGCTACATCTGCTGGGTTCCACTTCACTGAAGGAAGAGTTATCTCAATTTTAATGTACATCCCTTTTTCATGTTTCATTTAACCTCTGCTGTATTATTAAACACATCAAAATATAATGACAGTCGTTAAAAAGGAAAAAGAGAACATTTTGGAGATTTTGGACTCTCCCCCTTTATCTGTAATTTAACGGTATCGGTTTTACTTTCCCGCAACATTCTGCAGCAGTGGAAGCCTAATTTAATATATAGTTTTGTTTATTTTCAACAGCAAGTACAGACCCAGTCCTGCTTCTTGCAAAGTCAATGGCAAAATAACTACGGATTCACCGAAAGCGAGATGTGACCTGCTGATACCAAGTCTTATTAATTTAGACAGTGGAGTGAAGCCTTCCCAATAGTTTGCTCATTTTCACAAATTGTGTTGCTAACCTTGAAAGGCTTCTTATTGTTAGCGTTTAACTGGCGAAGGAATCATTCTGAATGCTTAAAAGCATCTGCATGAGGACTAGGGGAAGGGGAAGAAAACCTGCCTCCTGAGAGACAGCAGGAGCCGCGGCACAGCCGGCGAGGGCAGAGCCTTGTCCCTCGTGGGCTGGACAGACAGAGCAGGGAGGCCGGCGCAGGCAGCCAGGATGGAGCCCACCGCGCTCCGCCGACCACCTCCAGCTCACGGGGAGCAGGGCTGCGCTCGCCCCAGTTCCAGCTTGCACCGAGGGCGTGGATGAACCCAGCTCAGACACCACCACGCATGCAAAGGGTAAGCCAGCGATGTTCTCATCTTAGCAGCAGCTAGAAAGCGCGACTCGACAACCACAGGGCTGGAAATGGGACCCACAGTTCTCAGTCTCCTGTCCGTGTGAAATACCAGACACCCCTGGCTGCGGGGTTTGCTGCAGACAAGGCTGGGTCTATCAACATGGCATCAGGCTGGAAGTGTTTTCCTCTGTCTCCTAGCCAAGAGCTGGAGGGGATCGGTAAAAACCCTGCACCCAACCACGTGCCTAAGTCCCATCTTCAGGGAGCACAGGTGACGCATCTCACCAGCCCACCCGGCTCGTGGCAAAAGAAGCAAGACTGGGGCCCTCCTCATATCCCTGCAGCTCAGGAGAAGAACAGTTCTGGATAAGAGCCCAATGGAAGAGAACAGCTTCATTCTCCCCACCCAGCTTTTGCCCACCCATAGCATTTTGTCACATCATGGTCTGAAGTAAATAACATGATGAAATAATTTAATACAGTAGCTAAATGTGTTCAGGTATCTGCTAAGAACCTTCTTATCGTTCCTGATTTATTATTGTCACTAAAAATAGGTTCGGGGGCTTACTAGCACCAACCTGCCTCAAATTTTCAGAAACATCTTTTCTGGTCAGGTGTTAATTTATTTCTTATTTTTATACAATACTTCCAATAGATGTTAAATTCTTAATATAGCATATCTACATAACATCTCTGTTGCGCTGTTAATCTGATTTACTATCTAAGAGCTGCTATCAAGATTTGGTGCTTTTTCCTCGACAGCTTATCATTACCTACCCCAATCACAACAGTTTGGTTTTACCCAGGAGTACGTCTGCAGGCTTTCGAGACAGCCTGCTCTGCCCGTGTCCCAAGCTGGCCTGGCAGGAGGTCTCTCTGAAGTCGGAGCAGCGTGGTCACTTCAGCGCATCCCTACCCTGGAGCCACCAGCCACGCGGGGAGGACGGCTTCGGCAGCCCGAGCGCCGCACCGTGCTAGCCCAGCTACACAGCTCTGCGAGCGAAGCTTCAGCCACTCCGCGACTTCGCTACGGCTTTCAGCTTCCTTCGGCTGCTCCTCTAGTCACGCTTCTGCTCGGGTTGGTTCTTCATTGTGCAGCCTACCAAGTAACACTGTCTTATATCTGCTCCATCAGACTCCAATTTGTAAAGCCAACAAAAGAGCAAGTCAGCACTATCTCTTGAGTTTCCCACTGTCATCTTTTATCAGTGTATATCTGCTAGACCCAGCCAACGCTGCCTGTAATCACTCTTGAGCTGGTGAGAAATCTTCCTAAAACCAACTCCTCCAAGTCAGCAGGGGCATTTACACACTTCCAACATGACAGCGCGCGCTGGTCTTCGCAGCAGCAAAGCTTCCCGTGGTGAGCTCTCTAGGACCAAGGCTGAGTTTATTTGTGTAGAAAAGTAAAAACAAAACAAATTAGTATGATGAAGCCATTACACTAATTATTACTTCTCGGTAATAATCCTAGAATTGGATGCAGAACAATCCTGCAGGAATATATTGTTATAATTTATTTATCTAATATTTTGTTCACTGAGGGAGGCATATGAATTGCGCATCTTAAGTCAGATTCTCAACCGATTAAATCTACGGATTCAAAGGAAACCAAGGGATTTACATCACCGAAGGATCTCACCCTCTGTTCTGCAGACACTCCTAGCGAGTCTTTCCACCGCAGAGACCACACACTTCTTCAAGACCACCGCATCGCACCCAAATGCCTACGTCACTACGCGGATAGCTCTGAGCAGCAACAGAATCAGTTCATTTCACACTGATGAGCTTTCTTCCCGTACAGGAGGGAAGCGTTTTGACAGATACCAGTGTAAGCCGTCAGCATGGTTGCAAGTGAAGCTCCAGCAGAAGCCACAGCCAAGAATGCAGTGGCATAAATAACTCTACAGCTACAGCTCTCAGTGGCTACAGCTCTCGGTAGCTACAGCACGACGCAGCCACTACCTAGAAGGTAAGCCTGAACTGGGGAAACCTCATGAGCAAAGGAAGCTTCCCAGACTCCTGGCCACCCTTGGGCCCAAAGTCCCACTCGCGAGGTGTTTGTACAAAGGAGTGGCCCAATGGTGCAGTCATCTTGGGGAGCAGGTCTATACCTTAATGTTGAGCAAGCTGGCTTCTTGGTGGGGCTCCACACACTGCTAAGGACTGAATTATGATTCCTCTGTGGAGGACGTTCTAGAACTGGATTTATCCTAGTGCACGATTGCAGGCGTGTTGGGACCAGATGATCTTTGAAGTCTCTTCCAACCCAAACCATTCTATGATTCTATGATTCTATAATGTTGTCGGTACAGCTGTAGTCCTGCTGTGCTGTTACAACAATCAGAGGTTGATGACCATGCTGGGGGAAGGAAAGCTCCACCCTCCCTGCTGGACAGACAGACAGACAGGTACATGACAACGCAGTGGCAGCACGGGCAGAGCAGCCAACACATTTTCCCATTGTGTCTCACCCCGTGAAGCTTGTGGAGAGGGTTTCTGTGAACGAGGACACAGCACCAAGCGGATGTGGCTTAGGCGCAAGGTGATATGGGCGATGCCAGAAAGTTTGCTGGGACTGGTACTCACCGTCTCAAGGAGCTCCACGTGGGAGAGGTTTCAAGGCCAGGGCATCCACCTCACCGAGGAGAATGCCCGTGATGACAGGGTGTATTCAAGCTGTCCTCCTCAGCGTGCCAGCTGGGGCATCTGGGGGGTCTCAGGGCACTCGTGGGGTTAGACAGCGTGGGCTATGGACCGCTTTGGCACTAAGGACACTACTGCAGGGCAGGTCATAAGCAAACATTGTGTATAATTTGCAGAGGGAATTGCTACAAAAAAGCAAGTGTTTACAGGGGATATTTTGTTCCAAAACGTTGCTATGCAGTTGTGGCAAATGCACAAGCACTTCTAGGCCCAGAAGTATGCTCAAAACCTCCGAGCTCTCACACGCTGTGTGCAGCACATTGGTGTTCGAACCCAGCACCGTCACGGTGATGACTTTCCTCCATTTACTGCTCTAACTATCAGGCAAGGCTCGCTGAAGTGCACACAGAAAGCAGCTCAGCAGCAGGTGAAACGCTGCAGCTGCACTGATGTAAATGCTCTCCTTTGTTGTGGAACCAAAACGTGCCAGGATTCATTGCGCAGGATGGCAGGTTTCCTCTTGCTGGAAACCAGCTTTTTTAACACTCATTTTATGCCTGAGCTTCCAGTCCATTTTCTCCAGAAATCTTTCACTGTTGCATTTAGTATGGAGCTTGGACATGGCCTTTTCAAGAAGGGAGGGAATCACCAAAGTTTTCTCGATGTTTTTTATTTCTGGTTTTGGAGGCAGGTTTCTTCCTCCCTCCTGGAGGATGAGAATCCTTGCATGCATGGTGAAGCTTAAATGATATGTCCCCCAAGCCTCCAGGTTGCTTACAACTTGCTTGGAGATGATTACAGCTCCCAAAAGTCTCACCTGGGTTACTAACAACGTCTGACCATTAAAAATCAGATCTGTTCTACCACTTTAAATCAAGGGCATGAAGTTTGAGAAGAAGAAATAATTACCCATTCTGATTTGTTCTCTGCATAAATACAAAGCCCTGCCTGCTGCCAGATTCTGCTTCCCCACGAGGCACAGGGCAGCCTCCACCAGGACATAATTCTCACCTACTCCATGACTACCTACATTTTTTGCCTTCAGCCCAGTTATGCGTCTAATAAGGAATCAGTGGTTTACATCTGACAATCTAAAACTAGCTTGTCTAACATAAATTGAAAGTGTTAAATCAAGATCATACTTTTAAGCTGTAACCTAAACAAAATACATGAAAGCAACTGCTCTGTCTGGAAAACAATGAAGAAACCAACCGGAGGGAGTAATCAGCATCTGAGGAGTCTTTAATCTAACAAGGACATCTTAAGTGAAGTTGCCTGAAAAAAAGGTTGTGTGCAATTGCCAAACACCTACCCCTATTCAGAGGATTCCTCTGAAGCACCACATGCTAATTGGAAGGAAGTTGGAAAGCTTTCTATCAGGATACTATAATAAGCTTCATTAATACGGGGTACAGTGGTGTATTGCATATTAATAAAAAGGCAGCCTAAGATAATTAAAGGGTGAATAAATTGAGAAATATATTGTCTATATGTGATAGAAAAGTCTAACCTGGCACTATCTGATATCAACCTGCTTAAAGAAAAAATACAGAAAAGCGAGCATGCACCAATAAGAGGTGAAAGCAGTAAGGGTAACTGAGGAAAGAGTGGCTCAGCTGGAGGTGTCACGACGAAAGCAAACATCTTGCAGAATGGATGTCAGCAGTCTCATTTTCTTAAGGCTTTGTGAGCGCTGGGCCTAAAGAGGTTGTCGGTTTGGGACAAACGGCCCATAACTTGTAGTAAGTACTGCTGCTACGAGCATAACTAAAAGAATCATTCTGTTGAGCAAGACCTTAGATTAGATATGAATTACTCCATTTTCATTTCATTTAGTTTGATTTTCTCTCTATTTCCTATTTTCTAAATTAAATAAACCTTGCTTGATTTAAGATAATTTGCCTTTACTGACTATTACTTAAGGATAAGCATTGCAAAGCCATTCCATGAGAGGAAGAAAACAAACCACCGAAATTTAGGGTTTAGCGAAACAAAAGTCAAGCAGCTATGCAAGTGAAATACATGATGAAAGGTGAGTTGTTTACACCTCGGCCCTAAGAGCTGTTGTGAATCCAGGGAGATTCTGGATAGATAGGAAATAGGGGAAAATCCTTAAAATCAAGGCGCGAGCTACGTGTGTCTAAAACCGTGCATAACCAGTATGTAATAGATCTCGCTCAAATATTTCCTCTCTTTCTCAACATCTCCCATCACTGCCACATTGTACCACTCTACACACATACCCGCTACTCACCTTACTGCCATCAAATAAACAACAGGATTATTTCATATTTCCATCCTATGCACTGAAGAGACATTTATGACTGCAACATCAATCACCCTCCAAATAATCAAAAATTTCCCAGGTATCTTATACAGACAGAGAGTTTTCCGCAGCACAAGGATGAACAACAGGACTGGGAAGGGAGTTACGTCTGGACTGGTAGGAGTAACTTTGTGGTAGGAGGAGCAGCGGTTTTTGGTGTAGGTGAAGATCTAGGGATGGGAGCAACAGCAACTGCTTCCATAGATGTACTGCTCTCCATGCGTGGAAGATGTGGAGAGTCCAGAAAACCCACTGCTGTGAGAGGGAGGTGTAAAAGCGGTCAGAGGTTGTAAGCACAGTATATAAATGGTCATTGACAGGGCGTGTTCATGGGGAAATAATCCCTTGAGGTGGATAAGACAGGAGGGAATAATGGAGATAAAAGTGGTCTTCATGGGAGCTGCAGGCTCGCAGGCTGCATTCTCAACACGCTGTACATCTTTAAGAAATAAGCTGGCTTTGACCAATGCCACAAGCTTCTCCGGTGGCTCTACAGACACTGCCGAGCTTCCTATGCTTAAAAATTTTATAAGCTGAGCTACTCTTGTATTTACAGATAGTACAGCAACAGGGACCCATAACTGGTAAACAGAGTTGGATGATACACCCTTTCTCTTAGGCGTTATGTGGAGATATTATGGGCTTCAAAAACTTAACTGCCTTGTTTTATTTCTACTTTATATTGCAGTTGCATCTGGAAATCAGAAAATTCAGTTTTAAAAATAAGAGAGGGAGAGATAGGGGAGCAGAGAAGAATGGGGGAAAGCAAGAAAAAAGACGAAATTGAGCAAGTTAGACTGGACGCGTTCAGTTGCTTATTTGCCTTGACCTAATCACAGAGGTTTCCCCAAAACTATTAATATCTGAAAGCTGAGTGCCATTTTCCTCCTCATGCTCTCACTACATTTTATTGTTTCCAAAGAGATGGGCAGCAACGCATCTCTCTGACATTGCACCCCCAACCCCATGAAAATCTTGAACAGATTAATGTCTGTAGTCTCATATCTCCTTAGTAGCTGCTAATCTATGCAAAGCAAATTGTTTTGGATTTACCTAGAACATCATTGCCCACCCTGTAATTTGTAACTGCTGTTTGCAGTGACAGAAACTCTTAATCACTCTACACGCTAGAGATATACCTTAAACTCATTAAAAGCTGCAAACGTTTTAAGGGCAAAGCACCAGGAGCAGCTAACCACCTCAGCAGCTCGATTCCGAACAAAATTGTTCCATGGGACAACTCTTTCCACGGATTCTGCTCCCTTGCTCCACGCTTCTTGCCTGGGAGAACAGGCGTTCGTTGGCTTGTGTCCACCAGCTGCACCTACCCCCCACTCGCACCCGCTGCTTCCACCTCCGTGGCACCCCACCACACCGCTGGAGACGGGCAGAGGGGGGCCACACCGTGGGGCAGCACGCCCCGGCACCGAGCTCCCACATCCCGTCCCACAACAACTCCCCAACCCCTGGCAGGAGAGGTCGCCTGGCCGCAGAGCTGTCCTCGGGTCCGCCACCGTCAGCACTGCCTCAGCACCTTCTTGGCGAAAATCCGGATGTTCCACCTAGTACAGAGACATGCCCGTTTAGATCAAAATGTATCCGAGAAGAATTTTCACATGGGGATGTTCCTTCATTCCCATCTGTGCGTACCACAGTTTTAAATATCGCTTGCACTTTCCAAACTCTTGCTTCACCAGAAAAAATAGCCAGAGCAAACTACAAGAAAAAAAATACAACCCAAAAACCCCAAGAAAAAAACAAATGAAAATGAGTAACGAATAAAAAACAAAGAAACAAGGAAATGCTGAAGCAATCACTCCTCCGTATACGTTTGTTTTGCTGTCTGACATACACAATAAACTCTAACAGTTACCAATAACCATTCGAGTTCAAATGATGTACACACATCTATAATCTTAGTTAGCTGCTTGCTGGCATACTTCAGGAATGCCACTGTGTCCTCCAGTGTAATTCTGTATCAATGACTTTTCCAAATAAATCTCGTTGCTGGTTTATATTAATGAACTGTCACAGTTCCCATTGTTTTCCCATGGTCTTGCAGCTGCATTCTTTCACAGGTGCTTGGCAAATTAAAGGGATGCTGGTTTGGGGTTTCAGGCTGATACAAAATCACTCCTTCAGCAGATTGTTAGGGAGTTATTCACGCAAGAAACACATCTTTCCTTTAGACAGTCTGCTTTTCTCCTTATCCTCCTCTTCCTTCACTGACCTTTCGCATTTCTGATGCTTCCTGGCGATGAAATAAAAAAGCAAGATTGCTTCTTGTTTCCACTTAGAGAATCACTGGTTTGACAGTAATAAGCTTGGAGTGGAAAGCAGAGCTCGACTCTCCTCTGTTACCCCGACGTAAATCAAAAGCACTCCCAGAGAAGTCAGCGTGCTGGGCCGCACGATGGTGTCGACTGGCCTAGCTCTGTTGTTTGAGTGGAGCTGGGCTAGCTCACCGGCTAGCCAAAGATCTGGCACAACTTAACTGGGTATAACGGGTAGGGTAATCGGGCCATTAATTCTGTTAATCTACTAAAAAGTAGAACAATAATGGTCATTGTGATCGTTTAATTTCTAAAGCACAATTCAAAGTGAAATCCCAAAGCATTAGGAGCATTTATGACAGAACTCTTTGCCCCTGATCCTGGGGAACAGCAAAGCCCAGCAGCTTTCCCTGAAGTCGGCGGGAGGTGTAGGTGCTACCACTTCTCAGCGTCAAGGCTCCTGTTACTCGGAGACAAACAGACTTTAACCACCAAGTACAAAGTTAGAGGCATCTGACATTTCAGGCTGTCTCCATTTTTGGATGCCAAAGCTGTAACATTCTGGTAAGGCCCTTGTCTGATGGCAGGCATCTCTACGGATTTGCAGGATCTTTGTGTACTCAGCAGGGAGATGCTTTCTCATGGTGGGTGACTGCAAGCAAGAACCAGCCTTGGGTGCTTTGAATTGCCAGCTGGAGGCATCGTAGCTTTTGCTATTGACTCATAGACAGCCTAGGAATATCGGCTGTTTCAGCTGTGTCTTCAGACAAGACTTGTAAAGTCACGACCCGTGAATCTCTGCTGTTGCACCTTTCTCACTGCAGAAGAGAAAGCTCGCTGGCAGGCCCGTGGCCGTGCTCCGTCCAAGCACAGAGCAAGAGGAAACCTTCAGGTCAGCTGAACCAGCTATTCGGCTGGTGTAAATCCACGCAGCCTTCCCCGACTCGAGAGGCAGCACGCTGTATTCTCATCCCTTGGGACAGGCTGAGCTCAAGGACGTGCAAAAAGGGGCAGGGAGGAGCCTGCAGTCTGCGCAGACCGCCGGGCTCGGGGGAGCCGCGGGAAATGTGCACGCCAGCTGTGCCTCCGGGATTCCCCACCCAACCCAAAGGCTCACGATTCAAGTCATGGGTGAGGATGAGGTATTCAATATTTGCCGTGAGGTTAAACAGTTGTTGAAATGATCCAGTAGGGCACCATTGCTTTCATTTAAAATATTTCACTTGTGACTCAGTATTAACAACAACAATGAGAACGTTTAACATGCAAGAACCTATTCATTTACGCTAGCCAGATGCAGTTTTGCTTTGTGTTTCCTCCCTCTAGTGCTTTTTTTTCCTAATCCCTCAATTCTTTTCAACCTTTTAAGCTCTCTCTAGTTTTACAGACAACACAATCAACGTATCTGAACAAGGCCCTAGAGTTCCTGCTGGGGAACAGGAGGTTATTATATTTTAGGGATAACTTCGTGCATTTCCACTACTCCTTCTAAACCAATTGTAAGATCTTTATTTACATTTAGTGCATATTAAGCAGCGAAAGAACGTTGCACTGGAGATGATAACACGCTGCAATCAGTAGGTCCTGAGCTGGCAATTTTCAGGTCCTCTGAACGAGCACAAGACGGAGGGAGATCCTGTGCCAATGCCCGTTTTGCTGTCTCAGACACAGGAGGTGGCCTGGAGACAGTGCACAAGCACGTCTGTATCTCTGATACTCTGGCTGGGGTGTCTGGAAGCACCACCCACAGCTCTGCTGTAGGGCTATCACAGCAGCAAACAGCAGCTCCGGGACAGCGTGCTGGGACTACATTCCGTTCTCCCTGTTCCCTCTCCTGGTCTCCCTTCCCTTTCTGCTGTGCAGAGCTCCCCGGCTTCCCACAGCTCAGCTAAGAGACTTTACCCAACAGAAGGACCTCTCCTGCCACCTTCCTGACCACACTGTGGTGCAACAGTTGAGATACTCTGGCAAGACACAGGCCAGTTTCCAAGTAAAAGTCAGCTTGTTCCTCTTACCACAGAACTGAAAAGCTTCAGAAGTGCACAGAGGGAATTACCAGAAAAGCCTGTCAGATTTGATTCCACCGTTTCCAGTGTTCAGGTGAAAGTTCTCAGCACCGCTCAGGGCCAGAGAGAGGGGAATAGCCAGACCTGGCCAAAACAAAGTCTACAGGAGATTTATTTACTGGCAGAAAGTGGACCGCGTGTGAAGCGGTAGCTGCCAGTTGGCAGAGAGGATCCACAGCCTCACAAGACCTCCCTGGAGCTATCACCCATCAAGTTTCCTACAGTTTTTAAGTCCCAATATTGTTAATGATACTGGTTCTTAATGAAGATGACAAGGTAAATTACATGGATTCATACTCTTTTGATTTTATAATCAGTTTACGCTGCCAGGCCCAATGCTCAATGCAAAATGTGCCATCCATAAAACGTACTTGTCCCCAGACTCCAGCTCCTGGGTTTGGTCCCAAAAGGGCTGGGAGGCATGGGCGAACAGGTCAAAGCATGTTTATCTTGATGGCGTTAGGGAGAAAAGTGAAGGACATTTCGAGGGTTGGACTAGATGACCCACAGAGGTCCCTTCCAACCCCTACTATTCTGTGATTCTGTGATTCTGTGATTCTGTGATTCTGTGATTCTGTGATGTGTCAGGAAGGACAGCTTACACCAAAAAACCACATCCCGGCCCTACTGGTTCTGATACCAACCAAGAGCTTTGAAGCAACGTAAACCGCATCTCAGGTCATACAGTACGCAGAATTGGAGCACGACACGCGCCTTCTTCGGGCAGGGGTTTTGTGACCCAGGTTCATCTGATGCTGGAGGTCTGCCTGTTCTGCTAAACAACACATGTGTACGGCAATGAAGGGTATGGGAAAACCAACTTACAGGGTTATGATATGGAAGAAGAAAGTTGTGCGAGCAAAGAGCTTGCAGAAAAGCAGCAGATGCTGAGGAACTGTGTCTCAGGATTTGTCCGCTGTTACACCGAGCACAGTGAAGGTGTAGAATGGCACTCAGGCACTGCACGTGGTGATAGACAAGAAAGCCTACAAAGGTAAGTGGTAGAATCAGCACGGGGATTTTGTTGATAGCAGTAAGATTATCTGTTACGGATCCTAGCTGTGAGAAACCGGCTACCCACTGGAGACGCACGTTGCAGGAACCCGCTTGAAAAAGCAGCACTCAATAGAATAAGAGCGCAGAACCATCACCAGCCGTGGCAAACGGCACCGCACCGTCCACCCGAGGAACAGAGAAAGTGGAAGATTTTCTGAGGTTAATATCCTCGGCACTTCACAACCTCCCGAGTCGCGTACGCTCAGTGAAACCTCACACGTTGTGTTAGTCGAGTTCAGACACAGATCTCATCCTCCACCTCGCTCTTTCAAAAGCCAGCATTCCAAAGTGCTGTGCTTGCTGCTTCGCTCATCTTTATGAAGTGATTTCTTTCTAATGGATCTTTCTCAAGGATCGACAGCACTGTTTTTACTTCAGGACCTCACCTGTAGCAACTGTAAATCACAGAATCACAGAATCCCAGCATGGTCGGGGCTGGCAGGGACCTCTGTGGGTCACCCAGCCCAACCCCCTGCCCAAGCAGGGTCACCCACAGCAGGCTGCACAGCACCGCGTCCAGGCGGGGCTGGAATATCTCCAGAGAAGGAGACTCCACAGCCTCCCTGGGCAGCCTGGGCCAGGGCTCTGTCACCCTCAGAGGGAAGAAGTTCTTCCTCGGGTTCAGCTGGAGCTTCCTGTGCTTCAGTTTGTGCCCGTTGCCCCTTGTCCTGTCGCTGGGCACCACTGCAAAGAGTCTGGCCCTATCCTGCTGACCCCCACCCTGCAGATATTTGTAAGCATTTATTAGGTCCCCTTGCAGCCTTCTCTTCTTAAACTAGCCCTGGCCTGCAGCTATCAGCAGCCCAGCTGGTGAGGACAGGCTGTTCCACTGCCCCCAGCTCACACAATGCCACTTCTTCGGGTTTTATTCTTCCTCTCAAAATCATTGTTTTGGAGCATGAGAAAGGTCAGTCCTTTGTGTGGTACTGATTCTATCTTTAAAAAATGGCATATCATACCTCTGTTTCTTGCAAAAAATCAGAGTAAGTTGCAACCTTAAATGCCTGCCCTTTTTTAAGAATCCAGAGGGCCCTGTTAGCCATAACACATTAGCTATCAACGTAGAACTCTTAAAGTACATTTTAAAAATTGTCTAACTTATTTTTTAAAAAGAATGGGAGAATCTTTGTTTAAAAATTCCTAAAACTGCAACATTACTGCCACTTTGTCACATTAAAGTGATGATGTCAGGTAGTTTAGTTTAGTTTAAAATTTAACTTTTTAGCAAAACAAAAACATCCCACAAAACCCAAGCCCTAGTTCACTCTCTATTTGTGACAGTCTTTTCTCCACATCTTCCCCCTAAACCTTGCCTCATGGGAAAATTTGCCCAGTTAAGGACAAGAAAAGACTTTGGAATTTGATCTCATTTTTAATACAAATGTCTTCATGCTTTGTAGGGAACGTTGCTTAGAATAACGTTTACATTGGATTTAACCACTGTCCTGCAATGCAGTATTAGCCCACAGAGAGCTCGCTACCGGTTCGCGCAGAAACGACGAGGCGCGGGATGTTTCGCCTCATTCTTGCCAGCTGCTAATTGCATGACGAGACGCTAACTTTAAGCATATGAAAGTCTTCTTTCCAGCCCCCGAGCAGAGAGGCGAGTCCAGCGAGGTGCTGTGCACCTGCTGCTCCCACACAATTTGCTCTCATCGGGTTATTCTCCCTCCCCCGGGTGCTTGCAGGCAGCCCGTTACCTTAGCAGTTGGGTATTTCAGTTCAAATCCTAACGCTCCCTGTTACTGCAGTCAAACAGCCCCATCCCCACGCGACTGGCAGGGTGTGCTGAAGCTTGGTTACCTGCCCGAGTCACAGAATCACAGAATCACAGACTGTTCGGGGTTGGCAGGGACCTCTGTGGGTCACCCAGTCCAACCCCCTGCCCAAGCAGGGTCACCCAGAGCAGGCTGCACAGCACCGCGTCCAGGCGGGGCTGGAATATCTCCAGAGAAGGAGACTCCACAGCCTCCCTGGGCAGCCTGGGCCAGGGCTCCGTCACCCTCAGAGGGAAGAAGTTCTTCCTCCTGTTCAGCTGGAACTTCCTGTGCCTCAGTTTGTGCCCGTTGCCCCTTGTCCTGTCGCTGGGCACCACTGAAAAGAGCTTGGCCCCATCCTCCTGACACCCACCCTTCAGATATTTGTAGGCATTTCTAAGGTCCCCTCGCAGCCTTCTCTTCTTCAGGCTGAACAAGCCCAGTTCCCTCAACCTCTCCTCGTAGGGGAGATGCTCCAGTCCCCTCACCATCCTCGTAGCCCTCCGCTGGACTCTCTCCAGTAGCTCTTCATCTTTCTTGAACTGGGGAGCCCAGAACTGGACACAGTACTCCAGATGGGGCCTCACCAGGGCAGTGTAGAGGGGAAGGAGAACCTCCCTCGACCTGCTGGCCACACTCTTCTTGATGCACCCCAGGATCCCATTGGCCTTCTTGGCAGCCAGGGCACACTGCTGGCTCATGGTTAACCTGTCGTCCACCAGGACACCCAGGTCCCTCTCCGCAGAGCTGCTCTCCAGCAGGTCCACCCCAAGCCTGTACTGGTGCATGAGGTTGTTCCTCCCCAGGTGCAGGACCCTGCACTTGCCCTTGTTGAACCTCATCAGGTTCCTCTCTACCCAGCTTTCCAGCCTATCCAGGTCACGCTGAGTCGACAGCAGACACAAGCAAGGGAGCACAGGTTTGACTCAAGGCATGTCAGAGCTTAACCACTGTCCATCCTTTCCCCCTCTCTGGAAGGCAGTGAGCTCCTGTTGGCAGCTGCATTACAGCAGCTTTACCAAAATACACAAGCCAACTCGGAGATTTTTTCCAGATAAGAAAATGCAGCAGATACAGCGGTAACATGCTTGGGCTTGATTTCGTGCCATTTGTAAGAAATATCTCTTCCTGACCTGCTGGCTTATTTCTATATCGTGCTATCCCGTCTTCTCCCTTCGTCCCAGGATGAGGTATTGGGTCCACTCTGCTGAGATGCCTTTGATGTCTTTTACAATTTCTCCTCGCCAGAGGAGGCTTCTCTCTCGCACTTCCTCACGCTGGACATTCGGGGTGAAAGGCACGGCACTTAGGATTTGGTCGTGAGCGAGGTGCAAAAAGTAAACAGATGTTATAAGTGAAGAAAACTAAATTACATCATGGAGTTTCAGATTTTTTTCGTTAGGAGTCACAGCTGGGAGGTTATTAAGAACAGAAATAAGGACAACTATTTTCTTTGACTATATCTTATTTCCAACCTGAGAAAACTCGCCTGAGTTCATCTTCTAACTGTGCAGCAACAAAGTCACCTCTCAGCCGCTTTCTCGTTCCCCGATTCTGCAGCTGTCATACCTGTCAAGCACTGCATTGGGCTGGGAGCTACAAGTTTAAGAATGCCTTTATAGTCCGTGGAGACATGTGGGCGTAACGTGGCCAAACAGAGGTGCCGACGCTAGGGTGAGCAGAGACACGTACCTCACATGTAAACATCTAAAGTGCAGACAGCCTAAATTTAGGTATCTGAGTCAAAAGTAAATCTTCCCTGCAGCGATAAGCAGCACTTCATCGGGATCCAAGACCAACAGAGGTTTGATGCTAGAAAACTCATGCCGCTATGGGTTTTCTGCTCTTTGTATTACTGTTTCCTTTCCAAATTCATGAAGATGAAAGTTAAGCTGTTCCTAGGCCTGTGCAGTAATTGCACAGTGGAATATAAACCAGCTGCCCTTATAACTTGTGAATAAAAATAACAACAGAGCTGGGGAATTCAGAACTCACAGTTCAGCAGGAGCCTATCCACTAATCCTGCTATGACTCTGCTCTCTCAACAGAAATGTCATGGTGTATGAATTGACTTGTGTGAAGATCTTGTTCTTATTCGTTGTTTCTGATCACTTGTTGGATGATGCCAGGACAATGAATTACATTTGAAACATAATCTGTAAGTGACTGGCTTTTTTTGAGCAGAGCACGTCTTCAGATAAGCCACACCATCACTTTTGACTGTTAGATGCTACACCCTGAAACTTCAGCAGTAGGTTGGAGAGCGGATGAAAAAATATTTTTGTAAATATAAAGCAGAAGGTACTAGACTGACTGTTTCTTGGCAAAGGAGGTGCAGACTGACTGCCTGTGCCCACACAAGAGGCTGGAAACCAGTAACAGGGCTGGCTTCAAGTGAGAGCAATTCATGTTCTCACTTGGTTAGAGAAGCTTACGTTTTCACTGGTTGGCGACCACTAACTCGGTGCAACGATCTGGACTGAGATTAGAGCAGGTTATTTTAGATAAGATAAACACTAATTTCTGGAATGATATTGACCGAAAAGATTACGCCAGCTCCTTTGCCAGAAGCCTAACAAAATTCTGAGATCAGCTGTTCCCCGCTCAGCAGTTTCCAGGCTCTTTGTGTTAAGGGTTCCTGCATCGATCATTCCCTTTCTGTCCCTTCCCAGCTGCCGTAAGCATCCTGCACTCCTTTATAACTCCATTTATCACAGAACATCTGCAGGGAGCAAAGGCTGCTGCCTCCTTCTCTGATCTCTCTACGCTGGCACTATCAAAAATCCAGAAATCTCCACGGGCACACGACTTTGTTTCGGATGTTGGGTTCCCTTTCTCCACCGTTGCTGACGGGAGTCGATGACCCTGCGCCCAGAAGCACGCCCCGCTGATGGGCAGCACCGCGGTGAGACTGTGCAACGCGCACGTCCACGCTCGGGGTGGGCATCGCGCGGTCCCCGGGGCCGGGCTCCTGTGAGGGCAGAGCAGCGCTCTTCCTCTCCCCGCTCCTGTGGACGCACGCCCCAGTGCCCCCCAGAGCTGGACCTGAGACCCGGGGCAAAAATGTGGACAGTGCCAATAAACTGTGCTATGTCGAACACAGTCCTTCATGAATAACTTTTCTTGCAATTCAAAGTGAAATGGGTTGAGCCTTTCAGATCCTGTCATTCAATAAATTCAGCACTATTATCTACAGTTTTGCTATGCTAAATAATAAAGGTAATTTTACTTGGGAATCATGCAGCTATAAACATTTTCAGCCTTGAATTACTTCCCCCCTCTTTTGCCAAAAGACACACAGTTAAACAACACGGCGTAAGAACGAGTCAAATCTTCTGGATCGTCTCATATTTCTCCTGCAGCTGGAATGCGGAAGGTGCACGCGTACAAGCTCTCCTCCACAGCCATGAAGGCAAGAACTCTGCTCTCCTGCCATGCAATAGTCTCAGGCAATAATGCCCTACAGTCCACACAGCTTGCTGGGACATTAGATAAATGGAATCTCTTCTGATTAATAACAGTTTTGTCAATACTCATCATCTGTGAACGTATACAGAGGAAGAGAACAGCAGCAGGCAAAGTACCAGCCCTTCCTTTCCGTTGTTAATATTCTTGGAATTCAACAACAGTCAAAGAAACAATTATGTGGACAATTATTCCAGTGTTTCCTTTAACAACAATATAAAAGGTACAAAACGAACATTTTTGTATGATATACTATATTTGCTCTGATAGTGTTCTGATGTTTTCAATTACTCTTGTTTCCAAGATTACATTGCATAGATAAAATAGTCATCTTGGAACATCAAAAAAACAAAACAAAACCCATCATTCTCCATTTATATAAATCTTGTTCTTGACGACTATAACGAAGGCCACATAGAGAAGTTGGTGCATTTGCAACCTCATTCTATTCATGCCTTCATTTTTTAGGCTTGATTGTTCAAAACTCCACTGAATAATTGAATGAATAGATGATAGCACGCAAGAATATTTCCTTTTAAATAAGACATTTAATTGTTATGTTTTATATAATGTGGAACATTAAAGTCACTTGGAAACAGCTTCAAAAAAGGCTTTTTAAAAAATGTGGGGTTTGTTCAAGATTATTTATTTTGGGTGAACGAGTTTTCTGAAAGTACCCAAGTGATTTAGGAGCTTAAATCCAGGAATAAGCCAATTAAAGCAGAGCTGTTAAGATACCGAAGAGTCTTTGTACGATGCATTTTAAATAATTTTGAACTAGCAAAGATTGAGAGGAAGACAATTTTGTCTAGAATGCAAATAACTTACCCATGAATTACAAGATCTTTTATGTGAAAAGTGAATGAATTTCTATACACATATATGTATGCCTCAGCAGTACATCTGATATTTTTTTTAATGCTGTGTATTACAGTTTTTATCGTCCCTAAATTCATGTGCACAATTCAAAGAGGATCTTAGGGAAAGAATGTTTTTGTATGAAGCAAAACAAGATACAGAAGTAGGCAAATAAAGACTCACCGAGGAAATAGAAAAGACTGTTTTACTTGCAGAGAGACTTACTTTCTGGCCTCAGCTACTCTAGCAAGGTTTACACTCACAAGGACTAAACCCAGGATGAAGGGAATGCCACAGTCTGCGTTACCACGCTGAGGAGAAAGCAGCAGCCCCGGCTCAAGGGACACTGCCAGGGACAGGCAGCGGAGCACCTACGGACAGTGTATTTTGTTTCTCTGTGCACACAGAAGATAATTGGGCTGCGTGGAATCGCTCAAAATTTGCCAAAAAGGGGTGAGAGCCAGTCACCTGAACTTCCCTAACCCTTTCTCCATGAAATTTCGTGAACAAGCGCAGTTTTGTTTTGAAGAAGTTGCTTTACAGTGATTTTATTGCCTCATTAAGGTCGAGGCCCCATATATAAAAATACTTCACTGGTGCCAAACACAGCTGGGTAAGCTGCGGTGAAACCCTCGGGGAGCGAAGAGCCGGTGCAGGGGTCGTGCCCAGGACTCTCCACCCTGCGACAGGAGGGAGGGCAGGCCACCAGACTGCCACAGCGTGTCCCTGCCCACCCCTCCTTCCACCCAGGCCAGCTAACCAGGGAACAGCCAGCCAGGTTCTCACCCAGCCGAGCCCTCCACATCAGGGCAGCTAGAGTGGAGACCCATTTAACCTATCTGCCTTGGTCTGTTGTCTCAGTAACGGTTAGGATTCCTCGAGTGACCTGGCATCCAGATTTGCTTGGGTTGTATTCTTCTCTGCTCGTACGGTTCCTGCTCAGCAATAGCCAGACTTCGAGCTCCGTTTGTGTCCTATCTCTTTTTTTCAGAACAGCTACTTGGTGCTTACTGAACTTCTAATCCTTAAAGCATTTGCAGAAATAGAGATTTCATCCCACACAATGGATTATCCGAAAGCAAATGAAATATTGGCACAGATATCACTCTGGCTGGGGTTTTTTCTACAGCAAAGCAAATAATCTGAAAGAACAGAAGAAGTCTGGTGGCCTGACTCCCTTGTGTAGGTAGCATCGATGAGTAACTTCAAATTTCTATCTGCAACACTTAACTGTTACTTCAGCTAGTCATCTCGTGCCTTAAATAGACCAGAAAATTTTCATCACAGCATGAAGATCTGTCAGCTTTTGAAAGCTGAGTCTCCTTTCAGGAAAGTGTAAGCAAATTTTGCAGCCTTTAACTTCACAATGGTCTGGCAAAATCTGACCGTTTTCATGTACGCCTCTTGTGTGTTTTGTACTTATTCACCCCAGGTAAGCAAAGGTTTTCCCAAGCAGAGTGGACACTCAGGTTTGTCGTGCTCAAACATCATTCCCTGTGCTCACAGCCACAGGATTGGGTGGTCAGGATCCTGCCAGACCTGGAAGATGCTACGGGCTACCACCATGTGTTTGACCTAGGACAGCCATAGACCTCAGAATCAGCATTTATGTCAAGTGCTCTCTGGGGCTCCGTCGAAGGAGCAATACGGCAGGTTTGGCCGAAGCCCTGCCAGTCAGAGGTCGTCCTGCCTGCAAGCACAAGGACTTTGCTACGCTGTGTGTGCGAGAGGCAGGAAGCTTCGCGACGCAGCAGACTGTGATCCAATGGAAAAGACAAGTTTTAAAGCACAGCTCCGCTCGTGAGCCAAAGAACTAGGGGTGTCTGAACAAAACAAGTCTTTAGAACATTCTTTTGTGAATAAAAGGAGAGCACACCTGAGCAGTATTGCCTATTATTAAACTATTTGATATAGCCAGGAAAAAAAAAAAAAGATTTTGGGGGCACAAAGCATTCTGAAACAGAAGTGGGAAATTTCCGGATGAGTACGGGTGGAACACTTGTGCAGAGTTCAACTCCATGTGTTGTTCAATCAGGCAGTTGGAGAGAAAAATATAATTAGCATCTGCTGAGCAAAAAGGATTGTTAGCAAAGAAAGAGGTGGTAAGACGCAATGGGATATGATACAGTTATGTATTTTCAGTATTGAAATCTGTCGTTTATCAAAAAATACAAGTGCTCAGAATAGTAAAATAAACTATGTCTAATGTCACATAACAGAGGGGCAAAATGGCATTAGTTATACCAGCCGTTGTCACACGTTCTTCAAGAAGAATTTGAGACTTAAGTTCTAAAGGTAAAGTGTAAGTTCTAGAATTATTTCAGAAATTGAAATTTCAAAGTTTAATTTCTAAGAATTTCCTCAGTTGGCAGCACCAGGACTAGAGGCTGATAACAGTAGCGCAGATTTCAAAGGCAGCTCTCCTAGCTCGAGTGTTGTGCTCTGAAGTTTTTTCACAGGTAGCCCAGCCTGAGCAATCGTGTCAGAGTTTACCAGAGTGTTACAAGCTAGGAGCAGGGATTTTCTGCGCCACCCAGATATAAGGTAAAATTTGAAGACTGACAATTAAGGAGCAATTAACCTGTTTTTCATGTATGAAGTCATGCACCAAAGAAAGCCAAGTCTTATTACTGTAACAACATTGTATCAATTTAAAAATTGAGAAACAAACAAAGAAAACCCCTTGTTTGGAAAAACATTAAATAATGTTTTTATAAATAATAAAGCAATATAAAATAAAATATAATAAATAAAAAAGAATCTTCTTTTCCTTTCCATCACTTCACCCAGATAAAAATAATCTGAGTTTCTGGAAGCTTCAAACAAGAGCACGTCACTGCACTTCTAAAGCTAATGCAATGACATGTCAATGAAACAGAATTGCATGTTTCCTCGCATCTCACAGAGAAAACGATCTAGCATGACCTCATGTTTTACATGCTGAACATCTTACGATACAGGCCACCACTGCCTGGAGCCCTCGGCATGCGGCTTACATGCCCAGAACCTCGTTGTACCCTGACAGCCACTGTTGACACTAACAGCCACGGTTCCGTCTTCCCTCGTCTTAAACATTCCAGACTTCTGATTTGCACAAAGTGCTACCAAAATCTCTCTCTTTGCCCTTGCAGGTCTGGAAAAGGCGAGGCAACACGGAAAGGTAGTGTGCGTTTTTAATTCAGGCAATGGATAGAGTTGACAAAACAACAACATACTTTTGGACAAAATCTTGTTATCATCACATCCGTTCCCTACAGATACATATTTACCGTTAAAGCAGGGAAGAAAGTGAAAGGCCAGAGCTGGTGAAAGGACTATGCTACTGCAAGCTTGACAACTTTTTCCAGTTATCTGTTGGCCTAATAAAAGGCACTGTGGTCTACAGCCCCCGCAGTCCCGCTTCCCCTTTTCCCTGACCCAGTCAGGGCTTCGGCGCTGCTGGGAAATGGCATTCCTCTTCTGATATGTGATATTTTGGCATCTCACTGTTTATTGTCTTTTTACACCTGTAGCAAAAAAATGTGGTGGGTAGGGTACTGGAAAAGCAGATTTCCTATACTGATTCCTACCTAGGGTAAGCTTCAACAGGATGCTGTCTGTCCAGAGCCAGGAACACTACGATGCAGTGAGCTTCTTGATACACATCTATCAAGTTAGTTGTCTAATTACTTAGTTAGCTAGTTGTCTAATTACCTAGTGAAAATAGCTTGAACTTTCTAGAGACTCCGGGGTTTTTCCTTTAGATCACAGATGAAGCTAGCGCTACCAAATAGATTATGTCTGCAATCCACAAAGAGATAAAGAAAAAGACATTTTGTCAGAGGAGGTTCTTGTAATATTGAAGTCATAGGAAAGAGGGCATAGTTCCTGAGCCTAAAAATAGCAATGTAGGTTTTGTCTCTAGAAGAGCACTAAATACATGTTTAATTTTAACCACATGTGTGTTCCCATCTTGATTCAACACAATGTTTAAGCACGAAGCACATGCTTAACTGGGATTTAAAAATATACCCTTAGAGTTAAGCACATACGTGTGTGCTTAAAACCACAGAGATAAAACTGCTCATGTCCCTACTTCTGAGCAGATATTTAAGATTCTTCTCATCATTGTGCATAGGAAAATTGAGTGCTTTGTTAAAGTCAAGGACGCTCTACTGCCACGGAAAGCACTGCAGTGGTCTAAAGACATCTGCTGAGAGTGCTTGTTTCCTCTGAAGTAAAGCCTGGGGTGTGGAAAATAGATGGAAGGAAGTAAGCATCTGGTTTCATACTGAATGTGTTCCTAGGAGTAGATAGCTTTTTTCCCAACTTCAAATCCTGAAAAGGCGCCCTAAGAAAGAAAGAAACTCAATGCAAAAGCCAACTGTGAGCGTAAAGGGTTCAAAAGAGCAGAGGAGACCTTTTATTAGGAGAAGGGAGGCAGGTAGGACATCCACCTAGAACTTGTGGCTGTAAAAACAACACCTTATTTGGTGGGCTCTCTGAGGATTTGGGGTGATTTTCTGCAGTGACAGTGGACATTGTGCAAAGTGTGAGATAGAATACTCTGCAAAGACCCACAGAGTCACTGTTTTGTCAGAAGGGATGGTGATTTTGGTAACCGAGGGTGAGCATGTCAAATTGGACAGTGATAAGCTCCTGAGTGGACGTGAACTTTAAACAGAACAGAGTTTGTGGAGTGAGGCTGCAGAGTGTATTCTCACCCTGCAGAACAAGAATATAATCCTCCTGTCTTGCATATTTGTCCACATGACACAGAAGTGGGAGAGCTTCCAAGGTACTTATTAGCCAAAAGTGTGAATGTTGGCCAGATGGTTTCTCTGGATTCTGAACAGTCAAGAGGATCAGACCTGTGATTTATTGTGGGTTCGGTGAGATACACAGCTACAGTAGGCTTTGCTGCTGTCGTTTGGTCAGCTACGGTTGCATGTTCGTGCTGCTCCTGCTTTCCTCAATCCAGATGCCTTGGGTGAAATGGTGGACTTACCAGAAGCCAAAACAGCAGTAGCCCAGGACAGCTCAACAGATTGTCTTGCAGTTCTTTGAACTGTCTCATTGGTCATTTGAGTATCTACTGCCAAATTTGATACAGCGTCTTCCTTTACGTCATTTGCAAGAACACTTAGTTGAAATTAAAAATCCGTGAAATAGCTCTAAACGTGTTCCCTGAAAGCTGGGGTATGGACTCTGGGTAGCTCTTCCCCAAACATTTTGGAACCCATGGAAAGACTCCTGGTGGATTTTATTTTCTCTTTACATGAAGTTTTTTAATTAACTGTACCAGAACGAAAAATCCTACTTTTGTAACATTTATTGCTGGTTTACATACTCTTTTAATACCTAGCTCTATGACAGCCTGTTCACTCTTTCAAAAAGCATTTACTAAGCTGACTGACAGAGTCCTTTTCTGTTCTCAGCTCACTTTGCTGATTTACTCCCCATTACCTGCTTTCGCTGACCAGACTTTCTGAAATGTAGAAATCACTCAAATTTTCTGACCAGCTTCACAGTAGGAAACACACTACGGTTCACAGCGTTCCATGAAACGCTCCAGTTTTCCATCCAGTACTGAAAGATATATCATTGCTTGTGATAATGTTCAAAATATGACGTGAAAGATGCACATATATTTCCTCTTTCAACATATATGTTTCCTCTTCTGTATTCACTCTACAACTATTCAAACCCTGCACCAATAAAGGCATAGAGAGCACACGCAAAGCGCTGAAATTCTGAATTGGCAGCATTCGCCAGCCAGCGGACGCTGGCGTTTCAGCGCCGTGGACTGCCATGCGCACTGCAGGGCCCGAAGGAGCACAAAGTGTCAGGGATCATCCACGGGAAGCAAGGTACAAACCCAGGTAAACCCTGCTGGGGACAAAGTTAGACTGAACGTAGTGGTTTGCTGCAACAGTTTTGCAAACTATCCCTGCACAAAATCAGTCCACGCTTGAGGAAGTTGCCAAGCAGAGACCAGCCCTCTGTGACAAGGAGAAGCCATTCTACTGGCATCAGTAAGCTCCACTTGAACCTTTTGCATGGTTGCAGAATCTTTACAATAGCCTGATTGAGCAGTGCTTCTATTTTTCTACTTTTTTAATCTCTGAAATTAATTTTCTTTTACCAGGCTTCCTCTTACAATTCTACAAGAAGTTACTTAACATTTTCCTATAGCCATCTTTAATTTCCAGCGGTAGCCTCACAACAAACTACTACTCTGTCACTGCAATGAACTCTCAGAAATCTTCCCATTGCTTTCAACTATGTTCTAAAATTTCTAGGGAAAATCTGTTTATGATGCACGAAAGCATGTTGCAGATAAATACTTCTATTTTATTTGATATTTTTGTTGTACTACATAAAAATCTGACAGCCCTTGATCACCTAAATTCATTATGTGAACTGGAAAAAAATGCATATTTTATGCAGTGGGTTCCCTGCTTCCAGCATCAACAAAACACTGTAATGATCATTCTTCTAACAACTCTCGCAGTTTTTGTAAGGCAAAATAAAGCTTGTGATTGTTTATGTAATACTCATTATTACAACATTTTTACGGAGTTGATCTGTGAATGAGTATCTCGCATACCCACCTGCAATTTCAAATGTGTTACTAATTTTGACTGGTTATAGATTTCAATACATATATGTAAATCATGTATATACATATTTCTTGCAATATATATAATATGTACATATATACCTATCTCCATGAATATATGGTTACATGTATCCAATGTCATCTTTCCTCTCCCTGACTGGGTTAACGAAGACCTACTTCCAACTTTAGTTTAATATGGAATATGGTTCCCTCCAAAACATTGAAACTAGCTTGCCATGAAAATTAATTCTAGTAGATTTTCCTTCCTCATATTCACTCCAAATAATCAACGTAATTTTGACCAAATGCAACTAGATTTTTTGGGCAGTTTTCACCCAGCTACCCTCTCGGTTTTCCCCTGCTGACACAGCACTCCACCTAGCAAAACAGAGACAGATCGGTATAATCTAACCTCTGATGCCTGTGCCAGAGAAAACACTGCTAAAATTCTAAGCTGACTGATGGCAAAGCAGACCTTCTCCTAGATCTAGAAATAATATACCTGTGTCCCCAGTTCACAGTATTTAAATGAAACGTGTGATTTTACGTTCAGTCTCCTTATTAAGCATAAATACACAGTTGTTTGGATTTTTTTAAGTTAGATTATGTCCTGGACTGTTCCCAGAAAACTCTGTTGCACTTGAAACAAAGGTTGAAATTTCTATCATACACTGTGTGGTTTCATAAAAAGGGCTTAATATGGAAATGAAACAAATCTAGCATTAGAGAAATAAGCAGAATCAAAATCCATTTAACTGAAACCTGAAGCTCTTTATATTTAAATCATAATACACTTACAGTAGCAGCTTCACTAAAAACTGTCCTTGTCAGAGATAGCCCTTTATTCTTTCTTCTATATTGCTTGTCAAGTAGCTAATTCAAGTAGCTAATTGTGAAAATAACTAATCCAACCACTATGTATTCCTTCAATTATTTTCTTCTTCATCCCTTTTCTATTCTTATTCCCAATTATTTTTACATCATCTTTTAATTAGATTATGAGGACAAGCAATGTATATTCAGCACGCAGTACCCAAACCCAAGGATCTCTGAAGATTTTCAAGAAAAAATAACAAGTAATAATAATAACAAAATAACAAAAATATGTTTGTCATATATATATTATAATAATATACTGCTACTAATAATAATTTTCCTCCATCAACGTAGAGACTTCAGAGAACACCCAATATGTTAAACACCACTTGGGTGAACAGACTATTCGATCTCATCAAGTCACTAACAGGGTCTCTCCACATGATACATGAGCCAAGAAAATGCCACCTATTTTGGCATCTTTTAAGCAGGCTGTATGAAATGTTGTGAACTTTCCCCTTGGCCTTAGAGAGTTGAAAATATTTTTTTGCATAAAAACTATGAGGGTGGAGACTTCTGCATAGAAGAGGAATATTGGACACAAGACACTTCAGGTTGTCATAGCCTGGGTGAAACTGGGTATGAGAACTCTGCCAGACCCACTCAAAATTATTTGGCGTTTTACTCACATTAAGGTAAAAAAAAAAATTAAGCAGCCATTTTTATGAAATTTGGCCTTCAGTATAAACATATCACCTCCAGTGAATTAGCCATCACTAAGGTTTTTCACCACTTAGTCATACAGCAGCTGCACGCTCATATTCTTTCATGAAGTGTCACTTTGAAAGAAGGTCCCTCTTTTGGCAAGTGAAGAACAAGCATGTTTGATTTGAACAAAACCAAGTAACTAAGTTCTTGTTCGATTAAATTCTAGGAAGAAAGAATATAAAATCTCCAAGTGGCTACATTTTCTTTCGCATCCTTCCATTACTGACTCAGCAAATTTGTTCTGGTGTGAATTGTCCCATCTCCCCGCAGACATTAGCTGCAGCACACCAGCACTGCCAAGCAGCTGCGGGTTTAGAGCTGCCGATGGCCGGAGCCCAGGCTCCACGTGCTAACTCCTCTTCCAGCGTTTCTTCAGAACATTTCTTCTTGATTGAAATTGTTGACAAGACAGAGGCAGACAGCTATCATGTAGATGTTGAGGAAAATGGTAACCTTTTGAAATACTGAAATCAATTTGTATTTTATTTCCCATGACATTTGGGAAATGGCTGCAGCTACTCCCATTGACTATTAGCACAAGATGCCAAGACCTTCCATGGCACTCTTCCCTGCCTTAGAGGTCAGTAAGATTCAAGTTCCTAATGCCTCCTGGAAAAAGGTCCATAATACCTAATTCAGTATCTGCCAGAATTAACCAAAAAACTTCCAAATCTTCAGTGTCTATTCAAAAATTAACCAAAAAACTTCCAAATCTTCAGTCTCTATTCAAACATCATCATTTACATGAAAAAGATGTTTGAAACAACAGCAATATGACTCGCAGAATTTGCAAGATTTGTCCTACCCTTGCACAGACAAAAATATTAGCTCAATGCCAAAAATACAGACAAAACTGCTCATGAGAATGAAGTCAGAAAAACTAAAGTGATCGCATCTGAGACGGAAGAAGTACTCAGAAACTTTCATGTGCTCTATCTGGGGATGACCTCCAGCCCAGATGATTTCAAGAGCTGGCACAGTAAATCCCCAGTCTATCAAATGAGTAGCAAAAGCATATTCTGGAAGCATGGCAAAGGCAGACATCTTTTAAGAAAAGCTTAGCAGCCACCAAACCATTAGCTAGGCTTTTATATATTAAGTTTGAGAACAATTTTTGAAGAAAACAATAATTAACCACTTGGACATAAGGGGGAGAATGACTTACAAAGGACAGACCATATTGGACAAATCTAATGTTTTCCTCTGATAAGAACCCTTATGGTTTAAGCAATCTAGCTCTAGTGTGACTGGAGTTTATAAGTATTTGATAATCTAACACAGAGAAACGTTCGTTAGCTTGAAAAACTACGGTAGTTAACTGACAAAAGAGGAGCTGGCTAAGTCTTCTGAACACATTGGTTGAATATAACCCACAATATTCATCAAGGATTAGTGCTGGAACTGATCTTACTGCTTATTTCAACAACGATCTCTGTAGGAAGGGGAGGAGTACGCTAATGAAATGTTCCAGTGACAAATTACAGGAGGTAATGGCAATGACAGCAGCATCATACTGGAAGATCTGCTCAATGAAGACCGAAGCAATAGAAAGAAGATTAGGTGTAATAATATATAATGAAAAATACACTTAGTGAGTGATTCACCTCATCTAACAGAGCCCTCCAGAAAACAGGTCTCTAGACAAAGGCAGCTAGATAGGGAATCCGCCAGAGAGCGACTCTTCACACCTATTGCTGACACCTCTTTTAGAGCTGCGGATCCAGACCTGGCCTGCTAACATTAGGTAAGATGAGTCTACCAGTTTGATAATCCTAAAAACAAAGGCTACAACCTGACAGACACCAGTTAGAAACAATATGGGAGAACTATCTGGACATATAAGTCAATTGAAAGATAAATATCAGTTATCAATATGATATGGTTGTACGAAATCAAAGTGATCCTAGGATGTGATCCAGGTGATTTCTAGCAGACGCGGGCAACTTACATTGTACAAGAGGCTACAAGGGCCATATGTGGAAGGCTGTATGCAATTCTAGTCAACCTGTTCAGAAAAGATGGATTCAAGATGAAATAAAGGTAGGGAAAGCTTACTTAGAAGAGAATGGAGAATCTATCATGCAAGGAACTTCCTGGTTATCCTAGCATGATTAGTATTACTATTCATATACAAACTCAAGAAGTGAACACAAGAGAGAAAGCACTACTTAAGTTACAGGATGATACTAACAACAAAAATATTGTCATGCTTATGTTTACATGAGGAATGAAAAGACCTTTTTTTTTTATCAATCAAAGGACGGAGTTTCTGAAGCAGATTTCCAAAGAGAGCAATACAGTAAAATTCCAGGTAGTTTTAAGACGATTCTCACACTTTATGGAAGAAATCACATGGCGTGTTTTTCTGACAAAGTAGGGGGTGATCAAGACATTTTATCTTCCATATTTGAAATAAGAACTTGAAATGGAATGAAAGCATTAGTTGACATTTTGACATAAGAAACATAAGGGCACTAAACACTTCCTAAAACACATTCAGAGTTAAACTTTTCAAATACAACTTTTTATGAAAAGTTACGTTATGATGATATCTCATAGCTCAAAACTTCTTCCTCCACCTAGAAAACAACATTTGCCTTCAAACTTTATGATGGAGTTGTATCTGAACTACTGATTCTGATATCTATATAGCTGTATCTATGACTACTCACAAATTCCAAAATTACAAGAACAGAAAAGCGGAAAACCCCAAAGGAAGCAAAGAACAGTTTGTTTCATGTATATACTTTGTTATTCAATTCAAAATCTAAAGAGAAATAACCTCTATTCCCCTGGCAAGGGGGCTGGTCCTGCAAAATGCCAGCACAGGCAAACTGTCACCAACGACACTCCTCAGCACGCTGAATTCCTCCAGAAGCCTAGGCACTTCACGTACGTTTTTCCTCATGTTTGTGTGAAATGGACATTTTAGGTGGCATGTCTGTTTCCAAACATCCCCTACCTTCTTTTGTCAGCTTTGTGAGGAAAAACATAAATCATATTATTATAAGTAAAATATTTTGCTCTACTTTAGTCAACAACTAGATGACAAGCAGTAGAAAAACAATAATGTTTGTTTTGCTGCTTTCACTAAGTAAATCAGCTATGAAACACCTCCAAATAACATTTCCTTATCATTTCATGAAAAAAAAAATACTTAACAATGTTTCCAGGGGAAAAGCATTTTTCCCAGATGTTGATTCTTTAGGAAATATTAAAGATATCCTCTGAAATCTTTATAAGAAATTCCTTATTGCACATTTTGTATTCTTCGCCAAGCGTCCATCGCGACCTGTGTATTTCCAAAACTAGCTATATATGCCCATTTACTTGACTGCAGTAAACACAGAACTCACGTCACTGTAGTTTGACTCAAAAAGAAATTTTTACGTGACAAACCTAAATGGCAAAAAATCAAAACACATTAAAACCTCTTCTGAATTAAAAAGTAGCATGTAGCATGAGGCTTTGAATGGAATACTTCTTTTAAAAAAAGGTTTTTGTATGTTAAAATTCACTTGTGTGGACTTTCCTCACTTACAGAACGTGCTGTACAGCCTCACAAAGTACCAGATATCGCCGACTCCCACCGCTGCCGACGAACACAGTGGATGGTCGCAGCACGCAGCATTTCCAACCGGGCCGTGACCGCTCAGACCCATGAAACCGGTGACGAGGCGGAAGGATTTCGGCAAGTCGTCACCACAAAGGTCTAACAGAGACAGCCCTAAGCCCTGCAACTACTAAGGACAGCAGGCACGAGGAAACCCACCGCCCCTGCAGCGTGCTGGCAGAATCTATGCACGCACACATTTCCACTGTGAGTGCAAAACAGCCCCTGCACCTACTGGCCTTTTGCCAGATCCACTGCCTTCTCCCTAACGGACTCGGGTATTGCATATCTGTTAAAGCTAGGCAGTATGTCCTAAAATGATGACATTTCATTTTAATTGAAATCAAACATGCTCTTCCACTAGGGAATCAGAAAGTAAACCAAATTTTAATAGGAATTCACAGAAGTACAGAAGAGTATTTTTCTCCCTCCTATATTATCTTTCCATGGAAATCCGAGAACAAATATCTTTGAGGCAATAGATGAAACTTTTTCTTAGTTAAACTGTACTGAAATTTGTGAAGTTATATCAAGTATTAATTTTGTTTCTTTGTTTCTGTGGAAATGAGACTGTACTGGATACATGTTTACTAAACAGCACTATTTATGATAAACTTCACAATATTTATCTATAGACTTAGCCTCTAAAATAAAGCCCATTGGTAAAGGGAGTCTAAGTCTACTCTAGAATAACTTTGTGAATATTGTTGTTCTGGAAGAAGAGTGCTATTTTTTATATTTGTTTTATATACTGTAAAAACTAGTTCAGATAAACCAAAGAGAGACATCTCTTTTCCATAAAGAAGCATCCCTTCACAATGTGATTTTGGCACAACCGTTCATCTTTAGAGTCACATTCTGGCTTACTCCAAACAACGTTTCCTACTTACATAAATCCTAACACACTCCCTCAGAATTTCCCTCCAAACTCTCAAGCCATCAGTTCCAAAACAGGTCGTATGTGGGCAGGGAAGAAAGGCGAAAGCACAATTTGTGTTTCTGTGGGCAGGCTGGACATAACGAGACTGCCCAGGAGCTGCAAAAGGTCAGGCTTCTGCCAGCAGAGAGGCTGCAGCTGGTGGGGCATTGGTATTGCAGCAATCATGATCTCTCGATTTTCTGCGCTTCAGAGAAGTGCTGTGGACGCTGCTGAGTGCTAGTAATATAGCTGGACGTGACTGCACCAGAGATCCTGTTGGTCAAACAAGGAGATTACCCATCTCTAAAACATCTTCCTACGCTGGACAAGGCAACACACACCGACTACCCCCTAAGCTGGTTACACTGGCAGACCGTACCTTCAGCTACTTCTTGCCAAGATGAAACCGTTTTGCGGAAAGAAACGGTTCCAAGTCAATTAAAAGCTCAATTGCTACTTGTTAGAAAATACATTGCGTAGCTCACAACTGTAATGCTGAGCACACGCTCAGAACCTCAGTTCGCAAAGATTACTAAAAATTAGGTTTGTTGGTTTTTTTTTTCCCATCTGTACCTTCCTCTCCGGAAAACACAAAATCCTATGATATTCCTACTGATTTGGCCAGTCCATGATATCCACATTTTGCATTGTATTTCTGTCATGCACATTTTTCAGTCCTCAGACCTCATATTGCAGTGCAGATCTCTCGTGACAGCAAACGTGAGCACAGAATTTCAGTCATTATGAATTTCTTTAGCGACAGTGTTTTCTGAAACTACTGACAAAGCAGCACCGACCTGTACAACCTCCTCTGATCAGAGTGTGCTGGACTCTTCCACGCTCCGTTAGACTTGAGGAAGAGGTATAAAATCCTCAGCTTAAAAGATGTAGGGGCCAGACCTTGACAATCAATTCTTTGTTATTAAGAAACACATTGATAAATATACAAAGAAAACCAATACATCCAACTTCAAAAATAAAGAGCAGAATAATGTTGAGGGGAAAATCTGACAAAGAAACGCCAACTGTAGAGTGCTGAAGTGTCACAAAGCTTATAATGAAGTGCTGGAGGTACAGGTGATGGAAGCGGTGTGTCCTTGCTCTCCCGACAGCCACGTGCTTTTCTCGCTGGCTCACAGACTTCTCAGCTGAGATCCAGATACTGTTTTAGCTGTTTTAAGACTTAATTAATCCCATCAAAGTCAGCAGTAAAACTATACAATTTTTTAACCAGATGTCTCATAGGACTTGGACACATCCCTCAGGACGTATCACGCAGTCCTGCCCTCACTTCCAGGAAAGCCTTGCTGCTGACAGCGTCTTCTGTTGAAATGGGTGTTTTTGAAGTGGGCAGCTGTTGTGACAAAAGGACAGGGGACAGGACACGCCAAACCCTCCGGAAAACATCAGTAAAAGCATTTTGATCAGTTTAAAGCCATTACCCCTTGTCCTATCGCTACATACCCTTGTACAAAGTCCCCGTTTAGAACTCGCCCAACCTGAATCCTGACACATCTCAAACATCGAGGGTGTTAGACTGTCACCCAAAAAAGACCAGTAGTAACTTTTTCACAGGCGTTTGTTATGTAGCCTAAAGATACACGCCACTAACATCTCTGGCTGGAACAAACACTTCTAAGTTTTCTTCTTGGAACTGCGCTGCGATACCCGGAATTTGTTTTGGTGAAGGGTCCCTAAATTTACTACTGCTAGCTCGCGGACACTTCCATGGACTATCGGCACGGTCGCACCCAAGTGGTGAGTTCATATACAGTGCAGCTTCACAGAGCACAGGCGGGGCATCCTGGCATTGGGCTATTTTAGAGAGACTCATCGGGTCTTACCTTCTTATTTCTGACCTTGTGAAAGCTATTGACTCGCTTTTCTACTCTGGTGGTTTCGCACTCAATATCTGAAACGCTATTAAGAATAAAGTGAAGTGTAATATTTTATAGATGTGTGTGGCCTACAGTCCTCTGCCCATTTTCAGTCTCAAACAGCAAGTAAGTGAAGGGTGCAAGGTGTTATCTCTGGGCAGAACACAGATTTGTTCTCAATTCGGTGTCAAAAATACCCAGTTTTTGAAAATTACCTCTCACTACACATTGCTTAAAGCATAGCCAAGCAAAGACAGCCAACACCCATGGAAGGAGTCATTGGCAATAATATTGTGGTTGCAGCCTCGTTCCTTTAAAAATGACTCACCAGAAAAGAAGCTCAGAAAAGACCTCTGTCTTAATTATTGTCCTGGCCCCAACATGGCTCTTTTTATCTGCTTGTGCAGAGCCGTCACGCAAGCCGCTTGCTGAGCAGCAGAGCCTGCAGCCTTCTCCACCGCCCTGCCGGGAGGGAAACAGCCCTGCTGCGGGGCAAGATGCGGGCTGGCCGAGGGCCCGCTGAGCCCCGAGGCTGAGCACGGCCAGGCAAGCCCTGGGAGAAGCAGCCCCTGGTAGACATGCCAGCACGGAGAGCCAGGCAGCGGCAGCCATTCCATCACCACCGCTTGTGGTGTTGGACAGGAGAGCATCAACACTGCGGCTGCAGCCAGCTTCTTCAGCGCACATTTTTGACGCATGCATTAATTACTTTGTCACATGGCATTTTTTCCAGAGGGTCCCTGCCCGGTCCCATGCACAGAGGGGATCGCGTTCACTGAGCAAACGGCCATGCAGCCGCTTGTTTTGTCGCTGTCATTTGGTGCGTGGCTCTAGGACTCGTTAATGGCACCGTATGCAGGCTGTGCATGCCACGCCGCCAGAATTAGCAATTTCCACACGGGTTCTTCCATGGCATCAGTTATTGTAGCAACACAGCACCTCGTAATGTTGATTTATTTTCAAAATACTCAGATAAAATTTCTAAAGAGGTTATCTGCAAATCCATAAAGAGTATGCATGAACATGTGCACACTCGACTTTTTCACGGGTTTACGGTAAGACCACATTTTGATAGATTTTTATAGGAAGGAAACCGGGCACAATCTTAGCCCCAAACAGGAACAAAATGCAGTCTAGTACTTTGCTATCCTGCTATTAAATCTACAGACAGGGTGAAAAAAATTCTTTGGAGACAACAGACACATTCAGGAACCTGAAGACATGAATTTTTGTCCAATGCTCATATTCGTAACACTGCTTACCGGGTGAAGAGAGCACTTCAGCTAGCGTTGCGTGGTTCCAAATCACTCCACGTGCCTTCTGAGGTGGTAAAAGGCCCAACTGCCAGCAGCTCCTCTTGGTCCGCAGCAACATCTGCACTTGTGAATTGTCCATAGAAAATTCTGTGGCACACTGAAACAGAACATATGGGGACAGTATAAACTACAGTGGATTAAAATCGCAAATAAATAATACTGGGGCCAGTATGGCAGTTGTGTTATTCCTTTTCCATTTTCATTTAAAAACAAAACCCCATAGCCCATTATTAACCGTAGCTTCTGCATTAATTTTCAGTCTGCCAACCTAGTGTACTCCAGAAAGACAGGGTCTTGTTACAGAAACTAGCTTCACCTTGTGTTACTGTGTGAGAAGTCTTACGTGTCACCGTAAATTTACATTTTGTGGTTTATGAATATTCCACTGTTGCGAGGTGAATAATTATATTTACCTCTATTTTCCTGAAAGTAGTGTATTTTTATGTTACTTTAATACCAGCATTGCTTCAGTTCTTGCTAATGTTAAAAATGGATTTAATTATGACTTGATTAATCCAGAACTAAAACAAGGCTGATACCCGAACAGGCCAGGCACAAATCAGGTGTCATTTACATCCCTAATCATTACATTAACAATTTCTTTCTTCTGAAACACTGAAATGACACGCCCGGTGTAATCGGACGGAGAGCAGCAGCAGCAAGGCCAGGAAATGCCGTCAGCTCAAGCAGGGATGTGCTGCACCGAAAACAGCGAAGCGCGGCAGGAGAAACGACGCCAGCGAAGCGCTGGGAAGCGAGGAGCCGGGCTGGACAGCCTGCACACCGTGCCAGGCCCGTGGCGGGGAACGGACGTCGCCCGAACCGGGGCTGACGAGGCCCCGTCTTCCCCGGTCCAACCTCTGCTAATGCGCCGTTTCTTCAGCGGTGTCTGGGGATTCCGGACGTGATATTGGGTTAAATAATTAAATAACGCCTGGGCTCTCCCCTCGGGCTCGTACTGATTTTTTTTTCCCCTTCAGTTTTCCCTGCATTGATTCACTTTGAGGGAAAAAAAATAAATAAATCCGCATTTTAACAAAAAGCAATTTGGCACTGGCCCTGTCTTTTCCTCGCACCGTGTGTAGCACAATAAGACCACTGCTGGTGCCAAGGGAACAACATCTCACAGATAAAACAACTTTAATAACAGAGGGAAAATGGTTGTGCTTTGAGGCCTGCCGAGCGCCCTGACACCCAGCTCCGGGCACAGCGAGCGAGGAGCCCTGCCACCAAAACCCTCCCTCTCCCCGGGTCTGCGTCCCTGGCACCGCACCTCGGCGTCGCCAGCAGCCAGGGCCCGCTTCGCTCCAGGGCTTTGCAGCCTTTCCCCCTCTCGAAGCCACGCACGACCCTCGAGGGGCTCATCCTGCCCCAGCAGCTACCCACGGCCTGGGCACAGCCCCGGCGGGCAGGCTGCGGGCTGGGAGCCGAGGAGAGCCAGTCCCCTCGCGGCATGGCTGCAGCAGGCCCCTGAGGGGCCGCTGCCTGAGGGGAAGGCCTGTCCCCCATCCCGGGCCCGGCTCCAGCCAGCCCAAGGCCCCTGCCTGCAGCAAGGCTTCCCGGGAGGCCTCAGGCCTCGCTCACGTACTGACCTTTGTCTGGGGACAGCTGCGTAGCGGTGGAGCTGCGGCTGCCGTCACCCTGCTCTGCCCACCCCTTGGGGCCGTGGGATGGCGCCGATCCTCTGCGTCGGGGCTGTGGGGCTGCGCCCATCGTCTGCGTTGGGGGCCGTGGGGACTGCGCCCATCGTCTGCGTCGGGGCCGTGGGGCTGCGCCCATCGTCTGCGTCGGGGCTGTGGGACTGCGCCCATCGTCTGCGTCGGGGCTGTGGGCCTGCGCCCATCATCTGCGTTGGGGCCATGGGACTGCACCCTTCGTCTGTGTTTGGGGCTGTGGGACTGCGCCCATCGTCTGCATTGGGGCCGTGGGACTGCGCCCATCGTCTGCATCAGGGCCGTGGGTGCTGCGCCCATCGTCTGCGTCGGGGCTGTGGGACTGGGCCCATCGTCTGCGTCGGGGCGTGGGGCTGTGCCCATCGTCTGTGTTCGGGGCTGTGGGACTTTGTGCCCCTCGTCCTGCGTCGGGGCTGTGGGGCTGCGTCCTGCCTGTGTCTGCCCACAGCTCCCAGCTTGCCTTCACTCACGAGGACGCTGCACTTGCTGCTTTTCACACCTACTCTCCGTCTACGTGGTGTCCGAAGAACCACCCACTGCAGGGAGCGCGACGAAACGCGCAGCCAGGCCCGGCGGCTGCCAGCGGTTTCGTTCAGGAACAGTTCCAGACTCATGGCCTTGCCGAACTCTTTCTCCGACCATCGAGGCAGCCGCTGAAGACAAACTGAAGCCGATACGCTCAAAGCAGTAACTCCTGTTGGCTGCGTACGCTGTCCCTCAGATGTCTCCATCAGCACCCTGAGGTCCCCACATTATCTGTGCCTTGACGACTTCTGGCACCTAAAGCACCCTGGTGTGCCGGTATTGTCTGAGAGACCATCGCAGCTCTGTGAATGCAGGCCCCACGCAGCGTCGCCCATCTTAGGCACCCCCGACACCACGCGCCGAGGCCTTGTGAACGGCCCCCTTCCTCCAAGCGTCATGGCTGCGGCAGAAGAGACAGAGCCCTCGCGGCGGCGGATGCCACCTCCTCCCGGGAGGACGCCTGCGCCCTTCTTCCCTCCAGGCAGGACGCGCAGCAGCTTTGCAAAGCCATTCCGAAACGGGCGCTGGGTGCAGGCAAAGTGACGGGCAGCTCGTGCCCGAGGAAGAAGTGCAGGCAGGGCCTCCTCGACCCACCCGCACGGTGCGACGGAGCTGTCACCCGAGGCACCAAACCTGGCGCTGTGCTGAGCACCCACCGGGAACAGCAGGCATTAGGGACGCTGCTCGGGACTCCAGCTCGACGGCAGGCGGGCCGGGGCTCAGCTGGCGGTGCGACGAGCGAGTGAGGGCTCTCTCTGAAGCGTTGCTTCCCGTCAGCGGTGGGGTGCTGGTGCTCTGGGGGCTCCTGAGGGAGGGCTCTGTTGGAGCGGGGTCTGCAGGACCAAACCCAGCCTCTGGCTGCAGAGCAAGTCCCCCCCTCACCCCAAGCAGGCATCCTCACTCCCGTGTAACGCAGCCGCAGGAGAACCTCCATGTTGGCAGGGCACCGCCCTCCCAGGCAGCCATCTTAGCGCCTTTGCCCCTCACTCGGCTTTCAGGCCGGTGGAAGATGGCGGCATTCACATCCCGGGGGGGGGGAAACATTCCACGCCGACCCCCGGGCGGGCAGGGGGACGCCAGCCCCCGGAGCACTGCCAAGCCGTTGGCGTTTCCTCGGTCGAGACTGATCAGGTAATTTTGTGCGACACAATATGGCCGCCCTCCGCAAAGGCCTGTATCTTTGAAGTCCTTTCTGCTTTCCTCTCGCCGTTTCACCGCGGGTACAGACGACCGGCGCGCCTCATCCCAGACCCTCCCTGAGCATCGCGCCGTGGGCGCACGGTGCATGGTGGAAGGTGACACTTTCCAGCCCAGGAGAGGCTCAGGAGGACGACGTGGATCAGCGCGAACCAGGCCTGGGGTCTGGGCAGCTGGCGGCGTTACCGGGGGGCGGTGGTGTGGCTGGCACCCCCCGGCAGGGCTCACCGTGACACGGTAGCGCGGTGCCACGTTCCCCGGGGTGCCCTCCCCGGGGCCAGGACATCCCCCCGGGTCCCCCGGGTGCCTTCGCAACCCCTGGTTCCAAACGGTTGATGTTTACGGCACCCCTACTTCTCCATTTTTTAGCTTTGTGCTTTCCTCGCTAGGCCCCGCGGGCGCCAGGAACCCCTCGCTCCCCGCAGCGGGTCCCTCCCCGCCCTGGCTGCGGGGTACGAAATGGCGCCCGCAGCTCTCCCGCCACAGCCCCCCCCCCACCCCCCCCCCCCCCCACCTCCGCTCGCTGCTGGGCCGAACCCCGCACGGGCCTGGGCCCCGCCGTCCCTCCCGTCCTCCCCTCCGTGCCCTTCCCCGGCCACTTCTGCATTTCGGTTTTTAGGAACTCTTTGTGCGCCGCCAGAAATGTGCACATCGCGTTAAAATAATAATAATAATAATGATAATGATAATAATAATGACAGACACCCCCCCCACGCCGGGCAGATGGCAGCGTCCAGCAGCCTGCAAAACCCCCTTGCCGGGGTCCTGTGCGGGGGGGGGCAATGAAGGACTAATGAGGGGGCAATGAGGGGGGCAATGCAGGGGCGATGAGGGGGGTAACTAGAGGGGTGTGATGAGGGGGGCAGTGAGAGTGGCAATGAGGGGGGCGATGTGGGGGGCAGTGAGGGGGGGCAGCGAGGGGGGTAAGGCAGGAGGCAATGAAGGGGGTGATGAGGGGGGCGATGAGGGGGACAGTGAGGGGGGCAATGAGGGAGTAATGAGGGGGGCAATGCAGGGGGGCGATGAGAGGGGGCAATGGGCAATGAGGGGGGCGATGAGGGGGGCAGTGAGGGGGCAGTGAGGGGGGGCAGCTAGGGGGGTAAGGCAGGAGGCAATGAAGGGGGTGATGAGGGAGCAATGAGGGGGGCAGTGAGGGGGGCAATGCGGGGGCAGCGAGGGGGGGCAGCGAGGGGGGTAAGGCAGGAGGCAATGAGGGGGGTGATGAGGGGGGCGATGAGGGGGGCAGTGAGGGGGGCAATGCGGGGGGGAGCGAGGGGGGCAGCGAGGGGGGTAAGGCAGGAGGTGATGAGGGGGGCGATGAGGGGGGCGATGAGGGGAGCAGTGAAGGAAGGGGGCGATGAGGGGGGTGATGAGGGGGGCGATGAGGGGGGCGATGCGTGACCCCCCCGTGCCAGGCGGAGCGCTGCCCCCGGGCCGGGCGCGGCCAGGCGGGGCGGGCGGGGAGCGGCGCGGCCGGTCCGGCGGGCCCCTCCATCTTGTGGGCCCCGCGGCGCGGCGTCCCGCCCGCCTCCCTCCCGCCCTCGTCATTGTCTGCGAGCGGCGGCGCGGCGGCGGCGCGGCGGCGCTTATAAGGCGGCGGGCATTGCCCGGATGTGAGCGGCTGGCGATGTGGCTGCCCGGGAAAGATGCTATTATCCGCGTCTCCGCGGGGGAGGCCGTGGTGGTGAGGAGGAGGAGGAGGAGAGCAGCGCTGTAAACTTGGGACAAGTTTGGGACGGGCGGCTCCGCGCTCTGCGCGGGGGGGGGCTGCCTTTTTTTTTAATTTTTTATTTTTTTAATTTTTTTTTTCCCCCCTAAGGAAGGACAGCGGGAAAGTCCCGGGCCGCACGGCGCTCGCAGTTTGTCAGTCACCATGTGTCTGTAAAAACAATAGAGGGAAAAGTTGTCGACCTTCTTTTTTTCTCGCCTTTTTTTTTTTTTTTTTCTCTCTTCTTTTTGCCTTTTTTGTTTTTCCTTCGTTTTTCTTTTCCCCCCCTCTCCCCCCCGGCTGGCTGGCGGGGAGCTGGTGGCGGGCGGGCGGCGTCAGGGCCCCCCCATCCCGACCAAGCCAGGTGCGGGGCGCCCGCAGAGCCGGACTGACACGCACAGTACTTTTTGTGTTCTGGAGGGTCACACACGTGTGAGATAATAAAGCACTTGGCAGAGATTCCTTTTTTTTTTTTTTATATATATTTTGTTTTTATTTTTGTTCCTTTTTTTTCCCCCCTTGGATATATTGTGAACATATTTGTGGCCATTTAAGGTAAAGTTACAATTTGCTGTTAGAGTAACTTGTCTGTGTTTTTGTTTTTTTTAAAAAAATTGTCGATCCCAATGTGTTATTTAAAAAAAAAAAACCGGTGAAAGTTGCTGGATGTGTAAATGCAGAGCAGACCGCGCGTGTGCACACGCCGTTGCTCGTGTCTCCGAGCCCGCGGGGTGCCCAGATCCGCGTGGGTACGTACACCCGCGGTGGGTGCACGCGTGAGACCCGCGCCGAGCCCGCTCGCTCGCCGCCCGCTTTCCTACCGGAAAATCGCAGCCGAGCTGGTTTTTGGGGAGCGCGTCGGGCCTGCCACGGCGAAATGTAAAATAAAAAAAAGGCTTTAACGTGCTTGCGGGGGGAGGGGGCCGCTGGCGGCGGCCCCAGAAACTTGGGCGTAAGGCGAGCCCAGGGGCTGATTTTGCAAAGTTTGCGGCAACGCTCTCTGTAAAGCGAAAAACCTCGGGTTTGGGATTTAGCTGTAGGCGCGGGGGGGGGGGCGGTCACAAACCAAAACAAAGCGGAATAAAAACAACAAAATAAAAAAAGGACTGGATAATACAAGGGGGGGGGGAGAAAAAAAAAATACCGTTCCTCTTGGCAGAGTCCCCGCGTCACGTGCGTTTGCGGCCTCGTATAAACTCGCTTTGCCATGTGTGTGCGTGAGCCGGGGGGATTCAGAGCCCCGTCCCCGCAGCGGCTGCCGGGTGCGTGGGGGCTGCGGGGGGCTCCCCGGCCTGGCCTCCCCCCCTCTTCCCTCCCCGGGCGCTCGCAGGGAGCCGAGGGCTCCGCACAGGCCCGAGCCACCCCGGGGGGGGGGGGGGGTATTAACACCCCCCCCCCCCCCCCTTCGCAAATTAGAAATCGGGGCTAATTGGCAAGGGCTGCTCGCTGCTTCCCTCTCGGCCCCTCCACCCCCGCCCCGTCCCCCCGCCCCGGCGCCTCCGTAGCCTGCGACTTCGCATCTCGCTCTCTTCTTTTATTTTTTTTTTTTTCCTTTTTTGTTTTTTTTTCCCCCTTTTTCCTCCCCCCCCCCCGCTGCCGTTACCGCTGCTTGCCGTCGCTGCTTCTAAACGCTACTTCGCGTGGAAGAAGGAGAAGGGAAAAAGTTGGGAGCGGCTGGCTGTAGTTTCTCCTGCGGGAGCCTCATTCATCCCTCGCTGAACCTCCTGTTGCATAAAATGATGCTCCGGCAGCCGGGCTTTTGCTTCTCTTTCCTCCTCCGGATCTGGGTTTAGAGTGGATGTTACCGGGTTTCGATCGCCTCTTTGGAAATACAATATCGCTGCCTTTTTTTTTTTCTTGTTGTTGTTGCTGTTTTTGCTGCCCCTCCATCTTTTTTTCCCTCCCTTCTTCTCAACTACCCACCCCCCCGACTCCCACCCCCCTGAAAAAATCCGCTTCTCTTTCCTGCAAGGCTCGGGACTGGGTTTCTGATTGCGGTTATTTCCATGTTTCTAGGTTTGTGTGATTTTGCTAAAATGCATCACCAACAGCGAATGGCTGCCTTAGGGACGGACAAAGAACTGAGTGATTTACTGGATTTCAGTGCGGTAAGAAACAACGGTGGAAATTAACAACAGCTGTAAAAAAATATCTTCTAGCTGATCTGTTAAACTAAACAACAAAAAAAAAAAACCAAACCCAAAAAAAAACCAAACCGACAAAACCAAAACAAAACTGTGATCTGAGTACATTGGGCAATTTTTAATCAGCAGCTAGAACCATGGTAAATATATTTTTGCTTTAAAAAAACAAAACCAAAAATTTGCGTCTTCTTTTTTATTATTTCTTATTGTGTGTGATGGGCGATGCAATCGTGTTCGCAGCTTATTTTAATGTCTTGGATGTCTCAAATGATTCGTACAAAAAGAGACGCCCCTAAAACCGAACATTTCTCATCATTAGTTAATAACAATATCTAGCACTTTTATTGTGCTTTACGTTTTATAGCATTGTTGGCACATGAACTAATTAATTGCTTATTAGTTGCTTATATTCTGTTTTCAGTTCTTCCCTTGTTTCATTTTTTGGCACAGGGAAAGTGCAAAGAAATCCATGACTGTCTCAGTTTTAAAGTTTTCACTGAAATCTCATCTGGCTTCTGCTGTCATTAAAACTGCTCCAATCTTTTCCGAAGCCCCCCAGCTAGATGGTGCTTTTATTTAAAAAAAAAAAAAGAAAAAGAAAGGAGGGGGAGGGGGGGGGGAAAGTACTTTTTGTCTCTCTGGGCTGCTCCTGACCGGGCTGGTGTGGAGGCCAAACGTTAATCCGGACGTGTGCACTTGTCTAGTTTTGTCAGGCTCCCCCTCCCCTCCCAGCCCCTTCCTTCCTCTCCCCATCCCCTCCCTTCCCCCCAATATGTCAGGAGTCTTGCTCTGTCCCGTTAGCTAGTTATTTTCCGGGGAGAATCGGTTTGCGGTGAGATGCATGTATGTTCCCAAAGACCAGCAACACCCCGCAAAAACCCTACCCCCCCCCCCCCCCCCCCCCCCCCCCCCCCCCACCGTGGTGTAACTGGGGCTGCTCCAGGCTCGGCTTTGGAGGGATGGCTTGGGGAAGTTTGGCCAGGAAACGTAGCCCGAGGCAGCTTTGCAGCCCCCTCTTTGCTTGTTGCACTTTTTCCATTTGTTCCTTCGCTTTTTGCAGGCTCTGACTCAGGGAAGGTGCGTATTATCCACTAGACACGTCGAAGAAGAGAGAAACCAATTAGGGTCGAAATAAATGCTAGGGAGAGAGAGAGGGAGCGAGAGAGAGGGAGAGAGAGGGGGAGAGGGAGAGAGCCTTGCTTCAAAGTGCTCTCGTGTTAGAGACGAAATGAGAATTTAGGGCAGGTGGCACTTTGCGTTATTGTTCTTATCTGGGCTCACCTATGACAGCCAAATCCTAGAGCGGGATGGAAATGGACATCGCTACATTTATGGCCAAGGTTTTGACAAAAAAACCAAAACTTTTTTCGCCTTTGTCAGCGTGAGAGTTGGAGAGGGGAGCGAGCCCCGCTTCCCAGCCGGGGTAGCACTGCTGGGGACGGGGATCGCTCGGGCTCCTCGGGAAGCGAATATTGTTTGGGGAGCTAATGAGCCTAATAAACCCGCGGAGGGGGTGGTGAGGGGCTGGGGGGGGGCCGCCAGGAATATCGACTGGTTTTCCGGGCTGGGGGGGACGATGCTTCGCGGGAGACAAACTGTTAACGGAGTTCACAGCGAATGTGGAAGGAACTTTTGACTCGCAGCGGACTCGGGAATCTCTTGTTTTCCAGTAGTAATGCCTCTTTGTTTTTTCTAGATGTTTTCACCTCCTGTGAGCAGTGGGAAAAATGGACCAACTTCCTTGGCAAGTGGACATTTCACTGGCTCAAGTATGTACAATTTTTGTTTTGTATGTAGTCAGAATGTTGTTAGTTATTTATCCGTAGGCATTACCTTTGTTGTGGTTCTGCTAATCTCTTCTGGGGAGCAGATTCATTCAGATTTGAGCGGAATTATTCCTGAGCGCTGGCTATGATTATTGCTGTTGTCATTATGATTTTCACAAGATTGGGACTTTTCCCACAGTATTTCCATACATTTATCTTTTTTTTTTAAAAAAAAAAACAACCCAAACCCCGAACTGCTCCTCTGTATAATTGTTCAAGGTGAGCTGGTTTAAATCTTTCTCATTTTTAAATTGAGCACTGGAGATTTTTATTTACGATTTCAGATGCTATCTTTTGTATGTCAGAAATGATAATCAAAACATCTTGCACGAGAATTAATTTTGTCAGTGAGAACTGAAGGCTGCTTGAATTAAATAAATAAACAAGCAAGTATCGGAGTATAAACACCAACCTCTTCCGGGAAAAGAACTCGTCAGTGTTAGAGATCACTGTTTGCTGATGGAATATTTTTTGGTGAATTAAAATCTTGAGGCTGGTTTCTTTTCCTGGTGAAAATTAAGGCATTTTATTTCTAAGTATTTGACTGCTTTTGAAGAGTCCCTGAAATTTAACTGGAGGATTTGTTTGTTTGTATGTTTGTTTATTTGGCTGTAGTAGTACTAGATGGGCAGCTTCTGCGTTCCATAAAAACAGGAGTCCTGGTTGGTGACAAAAGCAGTGTCAGAGCTCTTTGCGGTAGAACATGTGTGTACAATAATTGTCTGGCAACTGAAGTTTTTATATAGAGGCTTTTATGTGCTTGACAAATTAGGAGTAAAACTAGCAAAGATGCTTAAGCGTTTGCAATGCTTACTCTTCCACTGAGTTTGTTCAAGAGGGCTCCCTGCCTGGAGGATGTGGTGCTTTGGGCAGGGTGCAAATGCATCTCCGGGTAGAGAGCTGCGGTGTTTTAAAAGCCCAGGCAGTTACACATACCAACACACTGTACGTAGTATTGTTACACACAGAGAGTACTGTTCTAAATCAGACGGTAAATCTGGACGAGGCTTCCCTGCAAACTGCCGGTGGATCTCTGGATATAACCACGTCATTGCGTATAGTTTTGTGCCTGGTGTTTGCAATTTGTGCTTAATTAAAGGCACCTCTTCTCTGTGTTCAGCATAGCCATTTTTGTTAAATGCACCGGTATGTCAATTAACTTTTTATTTCCAAAGAAGGACTTCCTAATTTGAAGGTAGTCTGAACTACACATTTTTAAGATACTAGATCAAATTATTATTATTATACAATTATTAAGCACTCATTTTGTGAATTTTATTCTATTTAGACTTTGAAAATAATGACAACATATTTTTGTTTTTTTTCTTCAAAAATTTGGTTATATTGTGGGCGTAGTGACTTGGAGAATTTTACTGTTAGGTTTGAAAAACTTTCCAAACATGATGTGCCTTATCTCTCACAAGCTAAAGATTTTAATCCTGTTTTTTGTCGTCTTCTGAATTACGTGATTTTGGTAACTGATTTAACTGAATGCATAATAGTCACTGTATTTGTTTTCACTGGAGAGAAGCAGAGTGTTTGTGCCAGACAAATCAATTTGTCGTGCTTATATACCAGTCAATGCAGCAACTAACACTTGGTCTAACAGCAGTTGACTGGGTAGTTATATCTAATAAATGCATCGTAAACCTCAGCTATGGAGTCGTTTTGGTCGGAAATGCCACAGGACAGCAGCTCTGAACAGTGAGTGAAATCGAGGGGTTACATTGCTTTTGGTTTGTCTCTAAATCTGAAGGCATCAAAGTAACTTTGACGCGTCGTTTTAGACATGCAAAGAATTTAATGAGCTGAAGTGAGTGATATTAAGACACAGACCATTCAAAATAGCACCTGAACTCTCCCACACTGTAGCAAAGTGTGAATGCTTGAATGCCTCGGATGGCGGAGGGTGAAGGAACGCGTACCGTACGTTGGGAGCTTGTTTGCACAATGGCACGCGGCACAGGGTACGCTCTGCTGGGGGAAATCATTCTGAATTTGCTACGTAAATAGCTGTCGCTTGGTTATCAGTGATCAGTGATTACAACAAAGTTGTCGGAAGCTGGGTGGCGGTGGGTTGCCCTGGCCGGCGCTGGGTGCGAGGGTGGGCGCGTGGCCCGGGGACGGCGGTGCGTGGAGGGGAAGCGTGGCGGTTGGTTGCCCGGGCTCTTGCTGGCCAGCTGGCTGTGTGCGGGGTCGCAGTGAGCCAGGGCTCCAGGAGTCCGGGGCTAGGATGGTAGCGCCCGGACAGCTGCTGCCAGAGACGTTTCCTATGGCTGCATGGAAAGATTAAAGATAGCGCCATTAATAATACATGAACACAGTTTATTATTCTGATTATGCATATTGATAATAGGGAATTTTCGCAATCCAAAGGCAGCCTCTTCTTCCTCCTGGACAGATGCCTTTCTGAAGTTCGAGCTGACCTTCTCTCAATGGTCCTCTTTCAAAAATTATATTTACTGAGATGGGAAACCACTGATGTCATTCCTCTGCATTAACCGGAAACTTCTCTTGGGGGGGGGGGGAAGACCCCAAAGCAAACTAATGCCAAGCAGTGAAGTGAAACTAACTGTACTTTAGGAAGCCTGGTAATATTTCATGCTTAAAGTCATCTTAATAGCTTTTTACTCCTCTAATAGATGATGCTCTATTGTGATTTGTAATGTGTGAACGAAAATAGAGTAAAGCCACATTTCCTTTTAATCTTTCATTTCACAAACATGGCTTCTTACCACGTAAAGAAATGGTGAGGGCTGCGAGGGGGAAAGGAATGTAACCTGAGCCACAGCCGTGACATTCCCATGGAGCATTTTTCACATGAAAGGCTTTTGTCAACCCAGTAAAGGACCAGGAGTTTTTGTTTGATGTTTGCAGGTGTTCAGCAGAGAGCACTAAAACAATTCAGCCATGCTGGTTTAGAGACTCTGACCTTAACAGGGGGAATGGGTGAAGACTGATATTATTTTTAAGAAAACTCCCCTGCAGTTACCTCAAATTTATATTGTATTTGTAAAGTGATTTAATACCTGTTACTTGATTTGAACAATACACATCCATTAGAATTCAGTGGGATTTTTCTTTTTTTTCCCTTCCTTTTTTTTTATTTATTTTTTTTAGGACAGTTGACAAAATAAAATTAATTTTCCCGGATCTTCTAGAATTTTCTGAACAGTTTACCTTAGCTTCTGCGGTGAAAGTTTGTTGTAATCTAAGTGTGAGCCACTGTAAAATAAGAGGAAGATGATGATCGCTGGTGCTTGATTTTGGGAATGGATCTTGAAGCAGTTTTTCAGCAATGGTGATGCTAAAGAATTTGCTAGGTCTGTCACATTTGGCGTGTTTCAGTTTTCGAACTGTTAATCAAAGCCCACATCTTCCTGACTATGTTCAATTTCTGCTGCTTCTATTTTAAGGGTTTAATTTTACCTAAGTTTTCAAGCATCTGTTATAGATTGCCCACTATGTATATGTTTGAATATTGTGTGGGTGTGAGTAGCAGCAGAATAACCAAATTCCTACGACTGGCCATTCCTATTGCACACACAAAAAAAATCAGTCTAAAACCTTTGCTAGCACAGACATCACTGAATAAAGCTAAGTCAGTTTAAAGGATTTAAAGACTTGCTTTTAATTTTGCCATTAGTTTGATTAGGGCTTGTCCTGCATTAGAATAACAGCGATGACAAATTAATACATCTTTAGGGAATCACAAATTCAGCTTGGTTTTGAAGTCCTTTTTTGCCTTTGAATGTCTCTGTGAGTAAATTGCAACCAAATCCGGCTTTTTAAGTACAGTTCATTTCTGGAGTGTGGCCTTCTGGGAAAGGTGCATAATTATGCTATTATTGGTTGATGATCAGAAAAACTGGATTCAATACCACCTTGGGAACACTTTGGTAGCTGCTCGGGGTAGGCACACCTCAGGGTGCGCGCTCAGGTACCGTGAGTGTGTGCTGGGGAAGGATGCGCCCTTTACCGGGGGGGATTTTGGACGAATCTGATTTGTTTTGGGGTTATAATGCAGAACTGCTATTCAAAAGAAAAAAAAAAAAAGAGATTTTAAGCATATGGATCAGAAAAGGAGTTTTAATAATGAAGGAGACGTGGAGCAGTAGGTGCATAGCTGTTGCAGTCGCAGCGGTGCCTCTGAAGGGTAGTCCTTTTTTCCAGTGGTGTATGTCAGAAAAGACAGAAAATGATGCTGGAGCGTGGGTGTTGGCTTTGCCTGCGTGTCGCACCACGCTCCTCTGTTTGCCAGGCGGCATTCCAGGTCTGCCGCGCGCTGGCACGGCACCTCCGAGCCCCAGACCCTCCGGCCCCTCGCCCGGCCCCGCTCGGGCGCTGCCAGCCCGTGGCTCTGCTTCGGAACACTCCTCTCTTGGTTCGCCCGTTGGAAAACGCTTGCTACGTAGGTACACAAAGGCAACTGCTTCCATATTTTTCATCCCTAATGTTTCGTAATTATGATTAAGAAGAAGAAGAATGCTAGTTGCCTCCCATCCTTCCAGCTATGTTTACTTGCGAAGCGTTCGATCCTCCTCCCCTCCGAGTCCTGTTAAAGAGCGCGCTGTGGGGCCAGAAAAAGACCCACGCTATGGTATTTGAATTGGCCTGAGACGTCGTAGTGCATACTTGGAGGAGCTAAATATTTAGTTACAAAGAAGAGAGGTGGCTTCGGAGTTTGCATCTTGCTCGCAGTGGCAAACTGAGTGTATCCTGCAGAGGATGTTCCAGAGGCACAGCCACCTACAATCACTCATTTATATTTAAATCTGGAAGCTAAGATATTTTTTAAAAAAAAAAAAGTAAAAAAAAAAGTGAATTTCTTTGATTTCTGAGCTTGAAGAAAACTAGCCTTATTAAATGAAGAGGCTCTAAGCAAGTATTCTGCAAAAAGGTTGCATTGGATCTAAGAGAACTGTATGTGAAACAGTTCAGTCACGCCGGTTGGGTGCTGTAGCTTTTCTTAAAAATACTTTTTGTTGTAATCATTGCATGTCTACCTTGTCAAGACTCCTGAATGTCTTTAATAATTCAAAAACATCCACATTAGCTGTCGGAGAGACTGAAATGCTTGGGGGCCAGTTGCAGCCAAATGTCACTTGGAGGAGACGTTTGTGCCTGCCGTTGCCAAATTCAGCAGGAACAGAAATGATGGTTTAGATCATTCCGTGGATACGAGGTATCTGCGAACAAAGTGTATCTGTTAAACCAGCGGACTTGGGTCCGACTTGGAATTGAGTAGGAGTACAGAGCTTGTGTAACGTGTTCACTAAGGGATGGGGGGGGGGAAAAAAGGCATTTGGGAGCGTGTGAGGTACGATTTGGCTGCTTCCCCCTAGATCTGTGCTCGTACCACTCCCAAATTCATATTGATTCTTGTCATAGGCAAACGCAGCTCCCATTGACTGAATTCCCAGGAAGCATTAAATAGACACAAATAATTGTCAGCCTGTGCATCTTGTGAACACCAGGTCACACGAATTCTAATCTTTCACCACTTCGACTTGTTTTTTGGCTTCTGCAGAAAGAACATGAGATTTAATTTATTATTTTGGGGTTTTTTCCTCCCATGATTTAAACCGTTACTGAATTTGGAATGGCTTTGATATTTTACTTACCTAGTAAGTGTAAGGATTTAAGCACACGCTCTGGGATCCCAGGAATGTTGCGAATGAACTGCTTGACATTTTTTGACAAGATCAGCAAATATCTTTACCATACTATTGTAAAGAGCAAATCACTTAAATAACAGATGAACAACTAAGTCACATAAACGTATACAATAGAACTATGTAATGAAAGTTTATGCTGTTAATTGCTCGAATCTCTCTTAAATGCACAGAAACGTGGAGCACTAAAAGCTGTCATATAAACAGTTTTGTTCAGAGTTTAAAATTATTCCCTTTTTTTTTTTTCATCCGCTATGATAAACAAAGTCGTTTTGTAAGCTTTACAGATCAAACATTTACTTCTAATGGTAAACTACATTTTGTATCTGGAAATTTGTGTCTTTGCAAGGCCCAGAAAAAGAGTAGAGCCCTGGTGGCCCCAGGCCTGTGGTTTTCAGTGTTTGATATCAGGATGTTATTTAGATCGGTTCCCATAAGCCAAGATAACAGATCTGCAATTGTTTAATAAGGAACAGGGGGTGTGTGTGTAATGATTTAAAGATCTTTTACCAACATTTTCCTAGATAAAGGATACCAGGGAGGTGGACATAATCAAAGTAGAACGAAAAAGGAATAGAAATTACATTTCAAGAAGTGGAAATGATTTTTTTTCCTTACGTCCTGCATCGGAGGCAGATGGTTGTTGTGGAGCTTATGCAGTGCAGCCTTGCGAAAGTCAGGGGCCCGCATCTCCTCGGGCTGCTCGTCGCCGGCCGAGGAGAGCCTGCCGCAGGGCGCTTCGGGTCAGCCCTGCGAACCGCTTTGTGCCGGTGCCCGTTCCCTACGGCAGGACCCAGCGAGCTGCCGAGGCACGGCTCGCTGCGCTCTGGCTGGCGCAGGCTGGGTGAGACGGGTCCCCCAGCCAGACCACGCTGTCCTTGCTGGGACACGTTCCTAGCGCAGGTACGCCCGGCGTGCGGTCATCGGAGAGAAGAGCCGGCGTAGCCTGGGAGTGTTTTACATGTCCTGCTGAAGGTGTAGGCATATAAAATGAATATACATGTGACAGTATGTGCCATCTGCCAGTGTCTGTAGATAGTCCGTAGAGTTCCTCTCGCACCTCGGAAGACAGGAGGAATAATGACAGTCACAATGAGTCCCTTGAATAATTTAATTTGGTGTTATTTATTCTGTGCTATTAATTGCTAAGTAAAAGTCACTACCAAATTTCCTGATCTGCCTTTATGCAAGCCCATCAGTCTGAGGCCATGAGATGTTGAGGAGCCTGCACTTTTTTTGTCTCCTGGGAGGTATCGTGTGCCTGGTGGGATCTAGCCCAGCTGCCGAGATCTGCCTCTTGCCACGTGTGCTGTCCAGAGGTTTTCAAACCTGTGACTTTGGGGTCTGCGCCTCGCCACAAATCCATGGTCTTGTAACACGAGATTTTCTTCTTTAACCTGTTTGCAGTGAAAGCTTTCTGCCTGGTGCTGCTTGGCAAAGCAGAGGGGTGGTGGTGACCAAGTTCTTAGATCATTTTTCTAATGTTTTCAAAGGCTGTTGTGTAATTTCTTTTCTTAGCAAACTTACAGGAATAGGAAAAGCATTGAGAAAGGTTGGCATATTTACTCTCTCTGCCAAGGTAAACACTAGTGCAGTTGATCTGCATATCAAACAAGCAGGTGTATTTAAAGATGGGTTTGTCTTGGTGGATTGCAGCGGTGAGGAGGTGTTCCATGCGAAGGTGCAGTAACAGCATTGTTCGTGTGAGAGCTATTGTGACAGTCACCGTTTAACGCTGTCTTTCAAGACTACTATTGGTAGTAATGACAATACGTAGCTGCTATCTATTGTTGCTTGTGCTGGGTATTGATCTATTTTGGAAACAACGCTTCACACGCGCTGCTGTATTTGCAGAGTACTCTCATGGAATTTGTCTAATCCCCTACGACTTGATTTGTTGAATATAATGATTTTCTTTTCACCTGGTGAAAAGGCTTCCGAGGTTAAGACAACGTGTCTGGCGCTTGGCGGTGCCTTCTGCTCCGCGGGCTCGGCGGGGTGCCGGGGAGGGGTGCCGGGCGCTGCGCCGGCGTGGTCGGGAGCTGCTCGCTCCTCTCCTCGCTGAAAGCCCGCTCACGCTTCCAGCTGGGCCTGGCAGCTGGGCTTCGTTTCCTTCCTTCGGGGTTTTACTCGATATCTGCGTCGGCGCGTAAGTCGCCAACACGGGAAGGGACACCGACGGCCCCGGTGCCGCCCGTGGCACCCGGCTTCGTCGTGGGTGTGGGGGGGTGTACAGCGCCCGGCTTCGTCACGTCTGCGCACGGTGAGCTGCAGAAGGTGGTCTTGGGGCTGATGCAGAAGGGGCCCTTCCGCAATCAGTGCTTCAGAAGGGTGCAGAACCAGGGAGGCTTCAGACGGGAGGTTTTAGTGACGGATTCATAACTGTGACAGCAGATCCTTTCAGGCCCACGGGCTATTTCTGTAGGTTCCAGCAAAGTTTATGTGTAAAAAAAAAAAAAAACAAAAACCAAAAAAACCAAAAAAACACCCAAAAAAATAAAAAAAACAACCTATTGCCTATTACATTCACTACGCAGCGATCAATACCTGTGCCAGGATAATTTTAGGGGTGCAAAAATGGAAAAAAATTGAAATCACTGAATTTAATTCTTAGGCATGCGTGTGTTCCGTAAGAAAATAGGGATTCGGTTCTTTTTGTTCTGTAGTATGTAAAAATTAGACTCTGGTGCTGTTTTTTCTTAAACAAAAGCCTGTCTTGTTCCTGAAGATTTGGGATTGTCAGGTTAACGTGGCACGATGCGCTTTTTCCTCTGACTCTACATTGAAGTACGATCGACCTATTTGATAAATAACTGGTACAAAGGTTTTGTTATATTAAAAACAGCTAAGTATGACTCCTGATCGAATATCAAGGCTGTAATTGAATCTGAGGGGTTCTGGTACTGTTCACAAAGCATTGGAGTTGTTTTGCGCTTCGTGACGTCAGCCAAAAGCTTGATTGAATTATGCTCTCGTGTTGTGGGAGCACCTGCCAGTGCCGCTGGACTGGAGGGTCTGTCGACAGCTCCGCTGCGGACCTTGCTGCTGAGGTTGGGACTTGGAGCGTTTGAACTGGGCTGAAGGCCGGCGTGTAAACTTTCAGCAAGTACGGCAAACCCGAATAAATCCCCCAGACTCTAATACGATGCGCAGCGCTCCTGCCCGCGACTCGGCCCTTGCCTGTCTCCCTGGGAAGATCTGGTGCTGCTCCTTGGGCAGAGTTCTGTTTGAAATCGCTGCGAGATCGGACCGAGGGGAGGCTGAAAAATCCCGTCTAACGAAACTGGGAGACTGAAATGTCGGCGTCTGATGAAACTACAGGAAAGAGGGTTTCCTTAGTGCTTTAGAAACAAAGACATGCAGGGCTGAGGCTGTGGCATGGTCTGTCTCTAATTCCAGTGCCACGAGGCCGTTTGGGTGAACTTCCACACGACAGCACGATTTGGGAGTCCTGTGAGCACGGCCCATCTCTGCCGGCAGTTCTGTGGCGCAGGTTTCCTCGTTTTCGAGGGGTTTCTTGTTAAAGGGAGAAGTGACAGCCGTGAAGCTTGCGTGTACAGTTACAATACAGAAATAACTAGTATATTGTTTTTAGCTCCTTATAGATCTTGCATCCTTAATTGTGGGGACTACACAGAGCAGCTGATCCTGAAATGCACAGTAAATACTCAGTGCTGAGCTGCTGGAGGTGCGGTGCATTAGGAATAAATGCTCGTTATCCTTAGGTGGCTGCTCTCCATTAGGCCTTGTAACTGTTTAAATGCTGCAGGTACCTTGAGAGAAGGGCAGGGAGATGAGACCGCTGCGCCCGTGATAAGGCGGGTTCACCATCAGACCTCTGAGAGGGCAGAAGGTGGCCCAATAGCTTGGTGAAGTCCTGCGGCGGTGAGAGCATCGTCGCGAGTCCGGGGCTCGCCCGAAGCTCACCCTGCCGTGTGTGCGGGGCTTCCCAGCTCTTTGCCCTGCTGCTGCTCCAGGGTTAGCTGTTTTCCATGGGCTGTGCGCAGGGGAGGCGGTTTGGACTCTCAAGAATACTGCAAACCCTCGTTCACAGAGCGTTGCATGTAACAGAAATTCCACCTACCTGATGCTTAGACAGGTATTCCAACACAGCCTTTCTGAAATCTGCTCCTTTGCAATCAATACCGTGTGGTCAGCCCGAGGGTCGGAGCGTCCCCTCCATGAGAAACAGTGCCAGTTCTGTGGCGGGACTTCATCTAGCTCTGAAATCTTATTTTATTTTGCAGACCTGGGATACTTTTTGGGTAGTAGATACCCAAAGTGCTTGTGGCAGATGGTTGAAGGAGAAATGGAAGCAAGATTGAGAAAATACTTTTTCCTGATCTTAGAAATAAATGACGTGCTCTGTGATTGCTGATGTGACCGTAAACTGTCAGGCACCCTGTCCTTTTGCTCCCGGCCCGCCGATGCAGCTTTGCTAGCCAGACCCTACGAACTGATCTGCCCGTGCTGTGACTGACTAGTGTCAGCTACTAGTTGCTGTCAGTTGGTTTTGGTTTCCCTTAAACACATATTGTTTGGGACCGCTTGTGTTCTTTGTGCTAATCTGGGCTCCCCTAAGCCAACTGTATTTAATAGTATTTTGTCCGCTGCGGTCTTTTGGGAAAAATGATGTGTTAAGTCCTGATTGGAGACCAGATAATGCTTTATGCTGCAGGAGCAGAGTTGTTAGCAAATGCATTGCTCAACTTTTGTTTTCTGTGTCTAATCACTTTGTTGATTTTATACTCTTTGGAAAGATTTACTTCCTTAGGAAATACTGTCTCTTGTTGTATAAACAGAGGAAAACTCGTGCTCCTAAAATTAGATATTTTGTAAACGCCACAAATTAGAGCGTTTAATTTATGAACTAGCTTATTAACTAATGGACATTGTCTTTTTCCCCTCTCCTAATATTCTCATTTATATTCCTTTTTTTTTTTTTTTTTTATCTCTGTCTTTTAAAACTGGAGCAGTTAATTGGGACCAGTGGCAACATAGTGGTGAGAGCGCTTCAGGTTCATGCTCATGTCAAGATTTGATTAAGCAGTTTGGTCAGTGTGAAATACTGCTGCTTCTTCTCATCTCCCTCTCTGCGACTGAAGCGTATAACAGATACTGAAAATGTGTTGGTGTCCAATTAGGAAGTTAACGTAGCAAAATTACCAATTATTGGAAGGGAAACACCAGCTCGGGACAGCTTTCGGCGCCGCGCAGGCTCTCTGTCGTGTGCCTTGGTTGGGAGATGCCCCCTTCCAGGGGACCGCTGCTTCCCTCCCTGTGGCCCGACTCCTGAACAGGAAAATTACTGGCAGTAAATTATCATTTCATTTTAACCGCAAACGTGCTTTAGCTGAAGCACAAGAACATTGCTGTATTAAAGAAATACATACAATAACTCACGTTTGACTTCTTTTTAAGTCTCTTGAGAATTCAGTTGAATGCAGGTTATTTCAGCAGTACTGGGTCAGCAGCATGGTCGCTTCTAACCTTGCTGTGGGTCCCGGCTTGCCCAGATGCTTGTCATCTCACTTTCTCTGTTTCTTCCCCTTTACTGACTTGTTTTTGTTCTTTCCTCCGACTGGTGAATGCAAGCTCTGTAGGCCAGGAAAAACACTGCAGTTCATTAAACCTTCATTATCTGAACACTGTGGGGCAAGATTTAGTCTCTTCACAGCGCACGCCTAGGGCAGAGAGCTCTGCTGCTGCATGGCGAGCGTGACGTGGGGCAGCGGTGAAACACCTTCCAAAAATAAGGATTCTCCTGCATCCTGGAAAAAAACCCAGCTGGACCGTGTGGCCGTCTGGATCTGGCTAGTACGGCAACTCCAGCCCTTGATTCCAAATTGTCCCATTTAATGCCAGTGTTTCCTTGCTTATGGTGCGGAAGAGGTTATCTGTTGAACATTAGAAGTGAAGGAATAGGAATGGAGGAAGGGACTGAAAACACTGTAAGCTGAAACTCAACCAGAAGACAGATGGGGTGGTTAGCGTTTGCGTTGTGCTGCTGGAGTCCCACCGCCTGTAGATGCCCGAGGGTTTTACGTGCCACTGAACCCATAGTATCTGACTACAAGGAGATGCTGAGATTTATCATATGGAGACAGTGATATTTTAAATTTAAAAAAAATGTATATCTAACTGTTTTTTAACATATTTTCCAGTGTAAAATAAAAAAATAAAAATCGCCTGGCTCTGCCATTGGGCAGAATGGTGCTGTGTCTGTAAACGGGGCGATGCCTAACGCCACGCCTAATGGGGAGCTGTTACTTTCGTAATCCAAAACAGAAAGAGCTTAAAAAGAAAGTGCAGGATTAGAAAAGAGACGGCTGGATTCTTTCTAATAGAAAGTTGTTTCCTCCTATTCAGCTCAGTCCCATCCCTGCTGCTGGAAAAATAAACTTCTGGAGGGGTCCGCAGGGCTGGGATGGAGCCCCTGGCGCTGACGGGCCCCTCGCAGCGTGCTGGTGAGGGGTCGCAAGCGCCACGCGCTTGCCGGAGCCAATTGCCCTTCTGTTAATATTTGTACAATCGTATTTTTCTGCTTAAGCCTCTTCCCTCTCCGTTGCTGCCTGAAAGACCTAGTTCACCAGGAAATGAAGGGCAAAAATGAAAATGGATAATCTGTAGGACGTTTTCAAATTTCTGTTGTATTTATCGGCAGTCAGTTTGAAAAATAACAGTGCTGAATAAAAATAGAAGTGAATTTAAAAAATAACAGAGCACTAAAAAACGTATTAGACAAATAGCACTCGTGCTGGTCTCTCGTTTGTGCTGACGGGAGAATTCGGCGCGCGAGGGGAGGACGGGGCTGCTCGCCGGCTCCTGCGTTCACAGATGGCACCCATCTTGCCTACTGTGACTTTCATCAAAGGCTGGCATCTTAATCAGACGTAATCACGTAGGTGCCTCCGATGTCGGGGGGAGAGAGGGGTGCCTGGGAAGAGATAGGGAGGCTTCACCCGTTTGGGGATAAGGGTTTACGGTCACTCTTTCAAGGTACCCACCTCTTTGTACTGGTTGTAAAGACAGCTCGGTGGCTAGATGCCTGCTTATAGATGGCTGAAGTTAAACGAGGTGAATCCCATCTTAAAGCTCCCCTGGGTCTACTTGAATCCCTTTTTTTTTTTTTAATTTTTTTTTTTTTTTTAAAACACAAAGTCCGTCCTTCTTATGCCACTGAAGAATCAAGAGCCCACATCATATAGACTGCAAAACTCTTCTCAGTGTTATTATTTATGTGTTTACTGCATTTATTAAAGACTGCCACTGTGTTTGGTGTTGTGCTTTTTAGAGGGTTAATTGGTTCCAGTTGCAGAGTTAATTGATTTCGGTTGGCTCCCAAGGAGGAGATGTGAAATGGAGTCTCTTCTGAGGGTGACACTTCCCGGGAGAGAGAAACACCTCCTCTCCCCTTCCTGCGAGGTACGATTCTCCTTTGTACCTTGAGAGGGGAAATTGTCTCTGCGTTGCCATTTCATCTCGTTCTCGACAGCGTGTCCTGTAAAATGCCCCCTTCCGAGTGGCAGGGTGTCTGTGCAGTCACGAGCGCACGTCTCCATTATTAGCATCTTTTGATTTTATTCCAACTCGGTGACTAATAGCAACAGATTCCAAATAGTTATTCTGAGACTTTTGACTCAGTCCAAATTTTGCCTGCAAATGGGTTTGCTTACACACAAGAGCTGTTCTGCTCTCCTGCATTCATTGTAGCATTTTGAAATTATTTTCAACTTGAAAAGGGTTTTGATCTTTTTTAATTTAATCAGAGTTTCCTGAGAGAACTTCAAGGAAGAACATTGCGCTTACTGATCGGTGAAACTGGAAAAGTTCCTTGTAGAGAATCATCAAAAATTCTGGCTGCTTACTGTCTAATACTGGATTTATGAGCTGTGCTCAAACAGTTTTTCTGGTGGGTATTCACACTTCTTGTGTCTGGCTCACTCGGAAATACTGCAAAGATCGCACTTCTCTTTCTCATTAGAGGCAGCTAATTAATAAATATGAGAAAGTTAAGTGATGGGAAAATGTTATCTGGGCACTGAGACTTGGTAACCTTGACTTTCTTTTGAGTAATAAAAAAGAATAGATACCATGTGGAAGGAAGTGGTGGGGCATTTATATAATCTATCAGATCCACAACTGGAATAAATTAGCACAACGCTACAGACACCCACCGAGTTGTGCCATTTCATGCTAGATGAGGATCTCGTGTTCTGCTGGGAAACTAATAGGATACAGTCTAAAATATCTTTATTTTAGAGCGGGCAGCGAGGAGAATCGTTGCTTTCTGGGAAGAAGACATGCTACAGCTCCATAGGTACTTGTGAAGGTACCGCCTTGTACCCTTCCTTTTTATCTTTCGTTGTAAAATCAAAGTACGCGTTTCCTGGTTGCTTATTTGGCTGAAGCCTCCTTCAAGCACACATTCAATAATCTGTCTTATTCATCTCCTCATCATGTTCATGGTTACGTTACATTCACCTACAGTAAGGATGCAGCAATAGAGGAAGAATGAATATGGATGACTCGATGAATGCAAGCGCTGTAAGTGATTTTTAGAGCTTCTCCTATTCGGTTTGACAGTCTCGGATAGAAGACTGTCAAGATCAGTCCCATGTTTTGAAGCACTTTACGTGCTTCTCCCCCTGGGTTGGAACCTGGTCTTTTGGATAGTGAAAGCAATGGGAATATTCCTGCCAACTTCCCTGTGAGTAGGATTGGGCTCTTCTCTGCCTGTGTTCTGTGGATTTATCCATTTCATTGCCCTACAGACTCGTGCTAATGAAGGAGATGGGTACAGGCATGGAAAGGCATGATATGAAGAGGTGGGTTGGAAAAGGAGGGCTCCATTTATGTAGTTACTCTTTTAGGCTTGCCCAGAAGAATAGTTTTCTCACATGAGCTGCCTGAGATTTTGCTGGGAGATGTTTGCAGTGAGTGGAACAGCCTAGTGAAAAGTTGGTTTTTTTCAGCGTTTTGAAGTGATTTAAAAATTATTTTTCTCTACCAACTTCACATCAATTTGTAATGAGAACTTTCCTTTAAAAAATTCGCCGCCATCCTTATAACTAGTGTACACTTTGTATTTCCTTGTCCTACTGTTTGGGTTATAAACATTTAAAAAAAAAAATACTCACACACACAACATTATCATGATTCGGCTTAAGCATCTGTGGTTATAAGTGCACTTCATTTCACCTAATTAAGTTATTTAGTCATTTACACATTAGCAATGTACTACATATTCCACTTTTACAGGAACTTATTTTAATTATACCCACAGTTCTGTTCTGCTCCATTATAGCCATAGATCAAGCTGAATAATAACCATTCTAAAAGCCATATGCTAAAAGAGATTATAGGTCATTAAGGCCAAATTAAGGTAACATTTCTGATGGTCACAAACAGAAGTCTAACCAACAATTATCTTCTTTCAGGTCTGTAGATACAGTCCTCTTTGCGCTTTTAAGATGACAGCCAAAGGACAATCTCTGATTCCTAATTGTTGGCATTGGTTTCAGAGGTTGTAATTTCTGAAATTAATAAGGTTTGCGAAGGCATAACAATATTTGTTTGTTTTTCACTCTCCGATTCTGGTGTTTGCCAGAGGGCCCCAATGTGAACTTCATCTTCCAAACATCCAGCTCTTGCAGAGTACCTGCTCGGTGGAAGCATCCCTTCATCCGCTTCCGCCAGTCGCATCGACCATCGAAGCTCCTTTTCAGTGGGGTTGGGTTCCGCAGCTTCGGGCTTAACTGTCTTCTGCTGAATAGAGTTGGATCTAATTGTCTCAAGATTAATTTTGGCTCAGAGCTTGCACCTAAGAAGCTTACCAGTAATTCCCTTTCAAGTGAGCCTTGGTGGTATTTTCCCCTGCAGAGAGCTGAGCGAATACACAAAGTTTCTGCAGGGAGAGACCTGGGTGTCAAAGCCTTGGTATGTGCTGCCCAGCAAATAAAAACCTTCCGCTAGTTTCTAGCATTTAAAGTGAACTGGAAGTATCATCGTTTTCACTGTCCAAACACATCCCAAAAAAAAAAAAGCCTCTGTGTCTACTCTGTGGTCATTAGCAAACGTCATATTACAAACAGAATGGCTGTCCCCATCGAGTGGAATATTAGGAATATTAGGTCCCTCCGAGGGGACCTAATAAATGTTTATAAATGTCTGCAGGGTGGGTGTCAGGAGGATGGGGCCAGACTCTTTCCAGTGGTCCCCAGCGACAGGACAAGGGGCAATGGGCACAAACTGAAGCAGAGGAAGCTCCAGCTGAAGATGAGGAAGAACTTCTTCCCTCTGAGGGTGCCGGAGCCCTGGCCCAGGCTGCCCAGGGAGGCTGTGGAGTCTCCTTCTCTGGAGATATTCAAGCCCTGCCTGGGACGCGGTGCTGTGCAGCCTGCTGTGGGTGACCCTGCTTGGGCAGGGGGTTGGGCTGGGTGACCCACAGAGGTCCCTGCCAACCCCAACCATTCTGTGATTCTGTGAATGCAGAAAAATGCAGAGGAAATGGCCCGAACAGGACTGTGCTCCTCGAGGGTCAGTGGCGATGGGCCTGGGAAGGTGAGGAGGGCTCTGCGAAGGCTCGCGGGTGGCGTCGGGCAGGAGCGCACACCCATCCCTGCTTCCCATGGTGTCTGTTAGGCCGTGGGCAGAGACCGAGACCTTTCTGCAGTGCTACAGGTTCTCCTGCTGTAGCTGAATGAGGAGAAGCTGGGTCATTTTTTGGGGGGAAGAAATGCAGATTTGAAACTAGAAAGCTTTCTAAGCTCACAGGCAGCACTTTGCAGCAAAAGCAGCTGGAAACCAATCCTGTCTGTGGGTCGTTAGTTTCCCACTCTTTCTTTTAGGCTCTTGTGGCTATTTAAGAGAAATATTTGAAATAGCCTTACTGGATAAGAACACTTGTTGTAGATAAATAAATAAACACATGTATAACCAAAAAGAGTCATCAGTGGTCATACTTACAAAGTTCAGTTGGTGTTTAGTTCAGACCAAGCTCTGGTAGAAAGACAAAGGAATCGCTCTCTTCTTTCTGCCTGGTGGCATGCGGGCGCGTCCCGTAGCGGCGGTTGCATCCCTTTGTATTCCGGAGTAAATCCCATGAATCCTGCGCGGTTGTAGGATAGGATCCCACAAGCAGCTGGGATTCCTGTTGCGTCTCACAAGTAACAGCAGAAAAAAAAATACAATTTGTTAAAAGCAGGTAGTCCCACATCCCAAGGAGTTTCTCTCTGGATATAGCTGGCTGACCGCTCGCAGTTCGTCATTCCCACGTTTGTGCCTTCCGTTGCCAGCCATTGGGCTTCAGCGTGGAAGACTTGCACTGTGCAGGGCTGCTTATGGACAGGGGGGTGTCTGTCAGCGCCAGTTGTTAGGGTGCTTGGAAAGGAAGTCAGGGCTGGGAGGGTTTGGGTTGGCAGGTCCAGGTGCCTGGTGTTGCTTAGATTGTCACATCTTAAAGCTGTTAAGGTTTTTGATCCAAAAATCGTCTTGGAATAGCGTTCCAGCATCTCAGTCCTGATGGCCAGGAGTCTTACTGTAATGTTCTGACCAAATTTGGATCTGGCCAGTTTATATTGACTCGTTTGTCTTCCAGCACTGAAACAGCTCGTTTCCCTTCTCCATCTGGCTCCCTCCCCCAGCACACGGCATGTCTCTACAGGAACGTGCCTTTCTTGATAGGAAAAGTCAACCAGACATTTGTGTCTCCCAGCTGCATTTGTGCCCTCACCCGCGTTGAGTTGCTTCCCCATGGTGCCTTCTGACCTCTTCCTGTGGGCGTGGAGGCCCCACAGGTGGTGAGTGAGTGGGTGGGTGGGTTGTCCCATCCCCTTGAGTCTTTGCACCTGAGCTGCCCACAGCTGCAGGTGCTGATATTTAGGGCGGGGGCATGGGTGGGGGTGGCTGTTTGTGTCGGCAGGGCTCCATGCAGTCTTGGATGCTGGTGAGATGGCTGCTTCTTCCCCAAGGTAAGGAGTGGGGAGCAGGAGGTTTCTACTGGGATGTGCGGAGGTTGGTGTGCCTTGTCTTTACAGCTCTTACCCTGTGGGCTTTTCCTTGGGAAGGCTGGGTTCTAGCTTGTTATTTTTCTTGGAAAATCTTCACTTGGAATTTATGAATTGGCTCTTTCTGCTTTACGTTGTAGAAAGTAAGGTGGGAGACCTTGGTGGAAATTCATAGTATGTCTATATGTGTGTGTGTACCTGTGTAGCAGCTTTGCCAGTTGTTTTCAAAATCTCCTTGCATAAATAAATGAACTTAGTTGCCTTGTCTATAGATTTATGGGGTTTGGAGAGAACTTTATTCACAGGAGATAAAACTTGTTTCATGGTTCTATTCTGTGATTCTGTTAGGGCTCAAATAGTTAAATCTGGTCTTCTGGTCTGAAATAAAACACAGCCTGGCTGCAGGGCTGGACCTGCCAGCATGGAGTCCTGGCATTTGAGTCATGATGGTCCCAATGCCCCTTGTCTCCGCAGTCGCCTGACTCCAAGGCGAGGAGCTGGATCCTTGCTGGACCTGCCAGCATGGAGTCCTTGCATTTGAGTCGTGAGGGTCCCAGTGCTCCTTGTCTTGTCGCCTGGCGCCAAGGCGAGGAGCTGGATCCTTGCAGTCTGTTGCCCACCACGGTGATGATGTGTAGAGGTTAAAGTGATGAGGACATTTGCTTGCATATCATGGATGAGATACCTACCTGAAGGGGGAGAGTGGGGTGGTTTTTCTCCTCCCAGTGTTTTGCTGAGAACTTTCTGTGCTCTCCCAGTTTGGCAGATGGGGTATAGTCCTTCTGTGTGCAATAGAACAGCAAATGCTTGTGTTCTGACTTCCCCCCGCTTTGGATGTGCTCTTAGATACCGAGTTAAGTGTAGTTCGTGTTTCTAAAATACTGTGTGAGCGATAGCTTAAGCAGCTCTCCTAGTGCTAAACCTTCTCTGCTGTGTAGGGGTCAAAATGTAACCTGTATGTAATTTTTCCTGAACTCTGGTCCAAATCCTAAGGACTTTGACTCGAGGAAGAGTCCCATGGAGTCTGGTGGGGAAGGGCTCCTCCCCCCCCCCCGTCAGCCGTGCGCTAAATTCCTCTCATATGCAATGGTATGAATTGGGTGTAATGTCACTAAATTCAGTGGATTCGTGCCAGGCTCGTGCAACTAAAAAACCTTTTTGCATTCTCTCACAGAACCTGAGAAGTAGTACCATGGCATCAAAAGTGCGCACAACGTGCAAAGTCAGACTATATTTAAAGCGCCTTGTTCGCAGCGGAACACCTCTAACCTTTCAATATGTGAATAAGATGTCAACCTAGTTCTGTAGCTCCACCAGGTTTTGACATGACAATGCACTTGCAGTCGCCGAGATGCTTGCAGTGGTGAAGTGCAATAATTTGCCTCGGTTTATTTCAGCAGTGCAAACTTTGAGCGTTATCGCCTTTTATTGGCGAGAACAGGGACTACGGAGATGACATCACGGGCGCATGGTGAGTAGACAGTTACATTTGGAAGAGGCGTGCATTTTAAGGTGTTCCCTGCTGCTTTGCCTCTCCTTTCTGAGACTGAAATGCAAGATGCCTGGGATGAAGACCAGATTTTCTTCCTGAAACTGAAATTTCCCTGTCTGTGTCAATATTTACGAAAGCAGTTCTAGCTTTCCTTGCTGTGTAATCAGTCGTCGAAGTGATCCGAGTTTCACATTCTGTTGTGAGTTGGAGGAAGATGTTAGGTGCTAGAAACCTGGCCATCAATTTACCTGTTCAAAATAGAGGTGTGGAAAACTCACTTGAAAATAATGAGGGATTTTGGTCACTGGAACAAGTGTAAAAATTAAGTAGCGCACATCTTAATTTGAAAGTTCAGGAAGGCTCCATGGCAACTGTAACATGAAAGGAGCAGGGTCTTTCGTGAATCCTTTGGCCTTTAGGTAATAAGGCTTTGTTTATTTGCGTATTTGGGGTTTTTTTGGGGGGGAAATAGACTGTTGGACTGCCAACTTTGTACACTGGTCCGTCTTCTGCGTGTGAATTATTTTGAAATACGAATTTTGTTTTGAGGCAGTCTTGAAAATTCATAACCGCCATTGCACTCTTTCATAAAAATACAAAATGTGTGTTGTGTTGGGAATGCTTTTGTAACTCAAAGATGAGGAGGAGGTAACCATAGGAAAATTGTTAATGTAACGGTAATTAATTGTGAAGATAGTAGGAAGAGGTAGACAACTACTTAAATATTTTCTGTCCGGGATCGAAAACAACTGTGGAGGGACATGGAAATAGTGTGAAGAGTAATACGGATAAATCTGGCGGTTATGTGAGATTTTACTGTCTGCTTCAGTCATTGTAGCACTGTGTTATTAATGCTTATTTGCAGTATGAATGCAAGGAACAACTTCACCAGTTTACTTGTCACACAAGTTGATATCTAAAGGGAAATATCACTGATGGAAAACCAGAGAGACTAAATAGATATATTTGGTCTCACAGGCAGTCCATTAATTTGCTCAAATTAAATATTATCTTTAAATATTGAAAGGTTAAATGTACACTGATAATGGATTTAGACAGCCATTAAGTCATAATTGCTCTCTAATGTGGTTAGCAAAAGACATTATTTGATATAACTTATTGAAAAGGGACTAAAAGCACCAGGATTTTTTTTTTCCACTTGCCCTTTTTCATCTAAATATACAAGATTAAATTCCATTTTCATTTAACGCTGTGGGACCTACGAACTTGGGGAGCTCACACAGTTCCGAGTGAGCGGGCGGGAGGTGGGCTGTGCCCCAGAGCGGGCTTGGTGCTGGTGGGTGCCTGTGCCGAGCCCTTTGGGAATGGGAAGGAGATACAGAATCACAGAATAGTAGGGGTTGGAAGGGACCTCTGTGGGTCACCCAGTCCAACCCTCCTGCTGAAGCAGGGTCACCCACAGCAGGCTGCACAGGACCGTGTCCAGGTGGGTCTGGAATATCTCCAGAGAAGGAGACTCCACAGCCTCCCTGGGCAGCCTGGGCCAGGGCTCCGTCACCCTCAGAGGGAAGAAGTTCTTCCTCGGGTTCAGCTGGAGCTTCCTCTGCTTCAGTTTGTGCCCATTGCCCCTTGTTCTGTCACTGGGCACCACTGGAAGGAGTCTGGCCCCATCCTCCTGACCCCCACCCTTCAGGTATTTGTAAGCATTTCTAAGGTCCCCTCGCAGCCTTCTCTACTCCAGGCTGAACAAGCCCAGTTCCCTCAACCTCTCCTCGTAGGGGAGATGTTCCAGTCCCTTCCTCATCCTCGTAGCCCTCCGCTGGGCTCTCTCCAGTAGCTCCTCATCTTTCTTGAGCTGGGGAGCCCAGCACTGGACACAGTACTCCAGATGAGGCCTCACCAGGGCAGTGTAGAGGGGCAGGAGAACCTCCCTCGACCTGCTGGCCACACTCTTCTTGATGCACCCCAGGATCCCATTGGCTTTCTTGGCAGCCAGGGCACACTGCTGGCTCATGGTCACCCTGTCGTCCACCAGGACGCCCAGGTCCCTCTCCGCAGAGCTGCTCTCTATGGATGGTCCCTGCCCCGCTGGGAGGGGGAACGGCGTCGTGCCGAGCGGAGCCGAAACGCCCTGCCGCGGCACTTGTGTTCCGTGGGATCGTGGAGTACTTGGGGTTGGAAGGGACCTTTAAGCTTCATCCAGCCCCACTGCCGTGAGCGGGCACATCTACTGCTGGGTCAGGTTTGGGAGCGTTAGAAATGAGATCTGAACCCCGCAAAAAGAGGGGCAAAAAAGAAAGAAAAATCATCTGTGTTGCCACCGTGGCGAGGGTGGTAGCCCGAAGGTTGATGAGCTACGGCAGCGGTGGGTGCCGTGCCCGTAGAAGCGGTCAGGAGCATCCCCCTGGGTTAGTGCCAGCTGCTTCGGGGGCTCCTCTTGGGGCTGGTCCATCGCCAGCTGTGAAACACGAGCCAGGGCTGAAGGGACTAAGGCTGGGTTACAGGTGTGTTATGGTCACCAAGGCTTTGTTTTGGTTGAAATGGAAAATGTTTTTAAGCTTTCATAATATTTATCTGCAGATGTATGGTCCTCCTGCAGACCAGGATCGCTGACCTCTGCAGAATATTTTAGGGCCATTAGTGCTCAAGCTGCAAATCCCCTCCTGTTGAAGTTTGCTTGGTACCCGTAGGAGTGAGGTTGCTCGCAGGTGTGAGTCCTCGCAGTCCCCCCGAGACCCCCAGAGCCGGGGCAGCCCTGGGGAGGTGGCTTGAAAGGGGTTGCTCCCAGCTGGGGGGGAGTGGGGGGTGGCAGCTGGGGCAGTGAGGTGCTTCTGCTGGGGGCCTGGTTTGATTATTTCATTTATTTATTAAAGCTGACAAATCACCTTTGCAGTTGAAGTCGCCTTGCACGCGATCCGTTGTCGTGCTTTCTGGGCAGGGGCGATCTGCAGGTGGAGGGCTCTCGTGAACAGAATAAAGGTGGTGGTTTCTGAGGCTGCTCTGGTTTGATTTGGAGCGGGATTTCTGTCGGTGGCCTGTGAATTCAGTGTTTGGAGGTCTTGCAGGACTTTCTTTTATTTCAGGAAGAAAAAGATAAATATCAGTATTTTTCTTGGATAGTGTCTTTTGTTTAAAGCCTGGAAGGGCCTTAATCATAAGTAGATGTTATCCTGTAAATGGGATGCCTTTTTTCTTCAGCAATATTTAATGGGATAATATCACATAGAAGACTTACTTAAAATGAAGGAAAATGCTGTTCTCGTCTATTACAGTATTATATTGGAAGTCAAAAGCATCTCTAACATTGTACTGCTTGGTTTTACCTTTTTCATGTGATTGTGTAATGTAGGTAATGAATCAGGATGCGTTTTTCTTAATTTTTCTGTTCTGGACCTGATGAGGTTACAAAAAACCCCACCAAGTTGCTGCAGAATGATTCACAGTGAAAAACTTTATACGAGATCGAAATTAATTACAAATAACAAGAAGATGGTTTTGCAAAAGAAGGTTTAACTTTCATCTTTTTTGGTTTTTTGTTCCTTTTTTTTTTTCTCCCCCCAAATGGTGGTGTAGGGTGTAATTGGGACGAGGGCACTGTTTGACCCTGCCTCCTGTGGCTAATAGCAGCAGTAAGTACATGGTGACACACCGGACAGAGCGTACATTTTTAGTGGGTTAGGGGATGCCTATAATAAGAAACTTAATTGAGTTGTCAGTCTTTTGCTCCACGAGGTAAATGAGAGATCTGAGCCACGGAGAAGTGCCGTGATTAGATACCTTTGAACAAATCTGGCACTCTGGCGTGTGCGAGGAAATAGTTTACGTTTCTTACGAACGAAATGACGGAACCATCTTCATCTTCATGAAACAAGTCTTTCCTTAAAAATACGTCCTGTGGGTTTGAGTTCCTGGTGCTTTATCCTTCGCCTGGTTTCATCTGGGTGCAGTCTGCAATGTAACCTTCGGCTCAGTGCACCTTCTGTGTTTGTTTTTTTTTGGAGGAGGGACAAGTGGTGTCCAGTTCTGGGCTCCCCAGTTCAAGAAAGATGAAGAGCTACTGGAGAGAGTCCAGCGGAGGGCTACAAGGATGGTGAGGGGACTGGAGCATCTCCCCTACGAGGAGAGGCTGAGGGAACTGGGCTTGTTCAGCCTGAAGAAGAGAAGGCTGCGAGGGGACCTAATAAATGCTTATAAATATCTGCAGGGTGGGGGTCAGGAGGACAGGGCCAGACTCTTTTCAGTGGTGCCCAGTGACAGGACAAGGGGCAACGGGCACAAACTGAGGCACAGGAAGCTCCAGCTGAAGATGAGGAAGAACTTCTTCCCTCTGAGGGTGACGGAGCCCTGGCCCAGGCTGCCCAGGGAGGCTGTGGAGTCTCCTTCTCTGGAGATATTCCAGCCCCGCCTGGCCGCGGTGCTGTGCAGCCTGCTCTGGGTGACCCTGCTTCGGAAGGAGGATTGGACTAGATGACCCACAGAGGTCCCTTCCAACCCCTACTATTCTGTGATTCTGTGTGATTCTGTTTTGCTAGATTTTGTCACTCGCAGGTTTGTGAAGAGAGCAAGACCGCGGTGAGACAACGCACTGCGTGCGCGGGGCCTCCTCAGGCTGCTTCCCTGCAGCATGTATGTTCCCGGGGGAAAAAAATCACACCCAGGAGGCTTACAGAAGGGGTTTTAGTTTGCAGAACAGGATGAAAATCTTGCACAGCAGCGCTTAGCCTTCGGTGCCTCTTGGTTAGCAGTGTCACCTTGCGTGTACATGGAGCCAGCAAACCCATCCAGTCGCCCCGGGAGACATTGAAACAGGCTGCCCAGGGAAGCGGTGGAGTCACTATCCCTGGAGATGTTCAAAAAACATGTAGATGTGGCACCTCGGGATATGGTTTAGTAGGCATAGTGGTGTTGGGGTGACGGTTGGACTTGATGATCTTGGAGGTCTTTGCCAACCTTAATGAGTCTATGATTCCCCTCCCGGCTCTGTCCGGGCGGGTGCTGGAGGTTGCCTCTTCCCGTGCGATGTAACGCTGCTTCGTTGGAACAGAAGAATACATGAAACGCATCTTGCAAGTGAACTATGTATGGTTAATTCTTCCCCGTGTGGTGGTTCTTGCAGTATTTGATGGCTTTACCGTACTCATGGTATGCTATTGGTGTTATTTAATATTGTAAAAGGAAAGAAATTAAACTGGCCTGTCTGTAAAATGGAAAAAACCAACCCAACCCAACACCACAAAGCCTGCAAAACGAACAGACCTCTCCAAAGGTTACCGTTCTGTAGAAGACCCGTATGTCTGTCTGTCAGCATGGGATTCTCATTCCTGGTGCGTATAACTCTTTGATGTTGTTGTAGAGTCTCCATCGTGGCTTAGGGGGGAAAAAGTAGGCATGGATATTGGGTTAGAAATTCCCAATCCCAGTGGGTTTCCTGGCTTTGTCAGTCTGACATACACAGGTTTTGAAAACGACAGTGAAAAATGGAGCTATTTAAAGCTGGGAATTGTGAAGTCCCTGGTTGAGGTTCTGAATTGGGGGCCTGCTTTTCCAGAGTGCCTCACACATTCCTGTTGCTGTCATTGGGTAGATGTTGGTTGTCACGCTTCAAATGTGGTTTCCTCCTCGCTCCCGGGCCGAAGGCTGGCCGGCGGGCGTAGGCACAGCTGCTTCCCGAGAGCCAGCCACCGCGTCCAGCGACGGCACGAGCGAAGTCTTGTTCCTCGCCGGGTCGCCTGGCTGTCGGATTGCGTACACCCAGTCTAACAAATGGGTTGCTGCTCCTCTAGAGCGTATTATTTCTGGAGGAACATACAAGGTACTTTTTGTTTTTTGAAGAGCTACGTTGTTTTTTTTTCTCAAGGTCTCATCCTCACCGGCCATCCCTGCGCGTCTGGGGAGCGGCCGGAATCAGAAGTGGGGCGAGAAGCGAATAGGAAATCCTTTTCTTCACAGAATCACAGAATAGTAGGGGTTGGAAGGGACCTCTGTGGGTCATCTAGTCCAACCCTCCTGCCGAAGCAGGGTCACCCAGAGCAGGCTGCACAGGACCGTGTCCAGGTGGGTCTTGAATATCTCCAGAGAAGGAGACTCCACAACCTCCCTGGGCAGCCTGGGCCAGGGCTCCGTCACCCTCAGAGGGAAGAAGTTCTTCCTCATCTTCAGCTGGAGCTTCCTCTGCTTCAGTTTGTGCCCATTGCCCCTTGTCCTGTCGCTGGGCACCACTGAAAAGAGCTTGGCCCCATCCTCCTGACCCCCACCCTGCAGATATTTGTAAGCATTTCTAAGGTCCCTTCTCAACCTTCTCTTCTCCAGGCTGAACAAGCCCAGCTCCCTCAACCTCTCCTCGTAGGGGAGATGCTCCAGTCCCCTCCTCATCCTCGTAGCCCTCCGCTGGACTCTCTCCAGTAGCTCCTCATCTTTCTTGAACTGGGGAGCCCAGAACTTCCTCAACAAAAAATGCTGACAAATGTCATTTTACCTTCGTTGCACTTCCTTCAAAACTTCTGGAGAAAAAAAATGAAAAGCAGGAAGCAAAGTATCATTGTTTTTCCATCTTTGCCCAAGACAAGTCTTGTTGTTTGCTGCCTTTTGTAATTGTTTGCTTCCCTCCAACCCTTTTCAGACAGAATTTCCCAGGAATCAAAGCTGGTTTGTTTTTAGAGTACGCGGAAGAAAATATTTCTGAGAAAATCGCTGCTCTAACCAGAGTTGTTATTGTTAAAAGAAAGATTTGAACAAGTTGGATCCAAGTAAAATCTAGGTTTTATTTATTGGTTTGAAAAATCTTAACACTGCGGTGGTCTAGCCCTGAACTGTAACCTTACTGTGACTGAGCAGGCCCAAAACAAAGAGGAGGATCCTTCCCCAGGAGCTTAAAACGGGAGTGTAAACCAAGGGAGAACAGATGGATAGCCAGATTGGGGAGCACGAGAAAACAAAGAGGCGGTATTGTTCGGCATAAATAGCTGTGGTCGGCTCGTCCCGGCAGCTGAACCCGACCGAGGGCTGGTGAATAATGTATGGCTGCTGCGCTGGGGACCGGAGGACCGCGAGGAGGGAGTGCAGCCAGGAGGGGTTTGGGGTGTGTTTTGGGTTGCGAGAGGGTAAAGCTGGAGGTGGGGAGGAGAGAAAGCGGAGGTCCTGTGCACCTTGCTGTAGGTGACCCTGCTTCGGGAGGAGGGTTGGACTAGGTGACCCACAGAGGTCCCTTCCAACCCCGACCATTCTGTGATTCTGTTTGGGGCCAGAGCAGAGGCGGAGATGGTGAGATAGGCAGTGTGGAGTCGGCGTGGACTGGCTTGCTGGGAAAAAATAATAATGAACTTGGAGAGAACTGAGAAGAACCTGCTGTTTTTGAGAGAGGATGAAGGAGAAGGCTGTAGGCGGGAGAGGGGAAGAACAGAGAGGAAGTCGTGTTTTATTTGAGAAGTTATTCTGTGGAAGGAATTGGCAGAGCACTGTGCTGAGGGAGAGCTGGAGCCAGGAGAATGAAAGGGAACGAAGACTGAGGAAAAGGCAGAGAAAAGGCAGCTGGGGTTGTGGGTGTGCGATTCGGTGAAGCTGGAGTAGCAGAGCTGCTCGCTAGGAAGGGCACAGAATTTAAGAAGCAGAGGAGGAGTCTGTGGCGGAGGATGTCTACCTGGTCATGGGATTTCCGCCCAGACAGCTCACATTGGAAGAGGAGTGAAGCAAGTGGTTGCTGGTACTGCCAGCCAGGACTGGGGATCAGCAGGAACTTTGTAATGGGAGAGAGGGACAAAAGTCTCAAAGGTGGAGAAGAGTTACGGTGAGAACCGCCAACTATATCATTGGGGAAAAAGGAAAGAACAGCTAGGAAGAAGAGGGCTGAGAAGAGGTCAGTCATCCACTGTTGGGTTGAAAATCACAGAAGAGCGCATGGAAGGCGACCAGAGGATGGGGAGAGGGTTGGGAGGTTGGGGAGGTAAGAATGCCTGCTCTGGAGCTGTGGTCTGCATGCTCTGGAGCTGAATGGGGAAAGATGACACCGTGGCTTTAGGTGGGAAGGGGTTGAACAGGGAAGCCGGTGAACACCAAATGAGTAACTCTTTGGTGCACAGGAGTGAGTAGGTATTGCCGATCAAATGCCGATTTATTGCTTTGCCAGGTGGGGACAAAGTGCAAGAGTCTGATTTCATCAGATGCATTGATGAGAAAAAAATGTAAAGTCCCAAAAGAGAAAGTGGAAATGCAGAGAAGAGCAGCAGAAAAACAGAAAAGGAAAAAGAAGTCAGCAGAGGTGTAGAGGCAGGACCCAGGCAGAATGAGGAAGAGCGTTTATGCAATACTTTTCAAATTAGAAGAGTAGGGAGGTGTAAATGGTTGGGTTTGGAAAGGGCAAAAATGGGAGAGGCAAACTTAGCGACTGGGTTGCAACGTGTCAGAGAAGGACAGGTCTCCATGAAAGCAATGTGGGGAAAGATGTGTCCTTGCAATAGCTGGGAGGAGTGTGGCATGGGTAGGTTGTGAAGGGCCGAGATCTTCTCATACCTGTTTGGAGGCCAGCCTTTCCCTGGAAGCACTGTGCAGCACGTTGGGCTCGGGCCCTTTGCAGAGACACTTGTGTTGGGAACGGTGGGAAAACAGTGCTGGGAGTTTAAAGGGCTCATCGTTCACGCAGCAGGATTGCACCTCATCCTTGGAAGCCCAGAGGAAGATCTGCAATCCAACGGGATGACTTCGAAAAAGAGCGAGACGCCGTTTGGTGCTTTTGTTTTACGCTCAGGTTGTGCAGACACGGTTGTTCCCTGGAGAAAGCCTACCTGTGGCCGGGACCGGTGTCAGGCTGGTGGCATCTGGCCGGGATCTTAGCCGTTGTGGTGCTCTACGTGCCGCCACAAACAAGCGAAGATGATGGCCACGAAGTTTAGCGCTCTGCGTTAGGTGTGCTGTGATTGCCTCTCTCGCTCCTGTGCGTCGTTCATTTCGGATTTAAATATCTAATGGCTCTCATCAAACAACATTTAAACTTTCTATGAAATCCCGCAAATGTTCTTTTAGATCATATTATAAGTAACAATGGATGAAATGAGCTTGAATGGGAGGGCTGTGTTTCAGTCTCGGGGGTTCTGCAGCTGCTGGTGATGACAGTGGAACACTTCAATTGAGCTGCAGCCTGGTATTCAGCAGCACTCTGCCCATTAAACGACGTATAAAAACAGTATAAATGGGCCGGCACATTTCCTTTTCCACACTATTTTCATCTTAGTCACTGGAGTGTTTCTGTAGAAAATAATTTATTTACTGGGAAGCTAACAAGGAATGTTTTGGTCACTGCGAGCACCAGATGTGGTGCTCGGATTGCAGCGCGAACAAACTTCATTCAACAAGGAAGTCTTTATGCATTGAGAAGGACCTCGCGTGACGGTGCCGTTGGCTGCCGGTCCTCTGGAACAGACCTGTCCTCGCCGGGGAAGCGGGAACGAGCCCCCGACGCCTCGGACAGCGAGACGAGGCCGCAAGCTCTGGGGGTCTCGGGTGCCCTAAGCTATTTATTAGCGTTTGTTTATTTGGATAGTGCCATGCTTGTGTTTGGAGTTTTACAGACTCGTGAGGAGCCCTGTTCAGTTGCCCGAGGATATTGCAGTCTAGCGTGGACGGATGGCACTCTGAGTAAAGAAACCAAGCCGTGGGGGTTGGACAGTAGTGAGGTGATAACACGGGGGGAGCTTAAGAAGTGTATTGCTGGGGAAAAATAGGTTTATTAGGAGTGCTGTTATGTATCACAGACTGGTCGGGGTTGGCAGGGACCTCTGTGGGTCACCCAACCCAACCCCCTGCCCAAGCAGGGTCACCCACAGCAGGCTGCACAGCACCACGTCCAGCCGGGTCCAGGTCTTGAATATCTCCAGAGGATGAGACTCCACAGCCTCCCTGGGCAGCCTGGGCCAGGGCTCCGTCACCCTCAGAGGGAAGAAGTTCTTCCTCGGGTTCAGCTGGAGCTTCCTCTGCTTCAGTTTGTGCCCGTTGCCCCTTGTCCTGTCACTGGGCACCAAATGTAGAAGCTGAGTTTTGAACATAGTTGAAACCCTGCTGTGAGCTATATTTCAGGCAATAGCAGTGGCGTCCTTGGCCATAGGTAATTTCACTTCCCCTGGCCTCCTTTGCTGCTCAGCTGACTTTGGGGACTGTTTTGCCTTCCAGGAATTCACACATCCACTAAATCCAGTATCAGTAAACAGAGGGAAAACGAAGACAAAAGATGATAAGGAACAGCGTACGTTGTCATCAGAAATACTGCAGTATCGAGAGCCACCAACAAGCAAACGCCCGTGCGCCGGTCGTGCTCTGGCCACCCTGGCTCTGACTGGGTGAGGAGGACCGGGCTCTGGGGCTGGCAAACCGGCAAAAACCCGACCCTGGTTCTGCACCAGCAAATGGTGGCTCTGAGGGCGGGGGGACCCAGGGGGTGGGCATCGCAGAGGAGGTGTGGAGCCCATGCTGAAAAGGCAGTAGCTGTCCTGCCTCTTGCTTTGCAATGCAGAGAGTAGATTAAAAAAAAAATATGTATATTTTCTTGGTTTTGTAGTGCTGAAGAAACATTCAGCCAAATTTTTCCTAAATGTGTGACTTTAGCATGATGCACATGAATGTGCAGAAATAATCCAGCTCCTCAAACTCTAATTTTTCTTTATTCCAAGAGTTTTCAGGAAGGCTTATGCAGTGACGTGACCACTTGAGAAACCTTTTTATCTCATTCCAGTGACCGCTGCAGACACCTTTCTCTCATTGCAGTGACCTGTAATGAAAACGTAATCCCAATCAGTAAAAAGGAATTGCTGCGTGTTTAAACTTTAAAGATAAATATAATAGCAGTTGGTAGCTGAACTGCTCTTGGTGGGGTCTTTGGAGCCATTGGCCTTTGGCAAAGGTGGGTGACTGTTGGGTGGTTTCTGGAGGTACTCGGGCGCTGGGGAGGTCCTCCAGCCCGGCCAGGCAGCCGCTGCCTCTCCTCCTGCCTGCCTTGCTGCCCGCTCCTTCTCAGCTTTGATTGATGGAAACGCTCACTGGGAGTTGTTTCTTGACATCCTTTAAAAAAAACGGAAAGCATGAAATGTTATGATAGTGTTATGTCTATTTTTGAAAGTAAGGCTGTTAATGTAAAAGCGGAGTTGATATGCTGGAGTGGATTACAAAGGCAAGATTATTAAATCCCTGAAAATTGCTAATTTATTATTTTTCTCACCTAATTTTGATTTATGGTGCATGATTATAGTGACACACGTCTTCAAAAAACAAGTGAATTGCTGAGAAATTATTTGCATACTGCAAAAATTTTTAGGAGACTTTACATTTAACGTTTGCCAAGAAAAAAATAAATCCACCCCTCTTGTTCTGTGCTTTCGTTTGGAACCTTCTGAGCTAAAAGAAGATTGTAAGGGGTTTAACTTTTGTAGCTTCCCCATACAAGCGAAGGGTGGCCTTGTGCACAGTAAGGACTCTTACTCTGGGCACAAACTGAAGCAGAGGAAGCTCCAGCTGAAGATGAGGAAGAACTTCTTCCCTCTGAGGGTGACGGAGCCCTGGCCCAGGCTGCCCAGGGAGGCTGTGGAGTCTCCTTCTCTGGAGATATTCCAGCCCCGCCTGGACGCGGTGCTGTGCAGCCTGCTCTGGGTGACCCTGCTTGGGCAGGGGGTTGGGCTGGATGACCCACAGAGGTCCCTTCCAACCCCCACCATTCTGTGATTCCCTGGTTTGGCTGTTAGTTTTACTCCCATGGGCAGCATACTTGGGTTCACGTTACTGCGTGTTCAACAGGGAATGCTCTAGTGCCTGGCGGCATGGAAGGAGTTAACCAAAAATTACCTGTCATAGAGATGCATTTGAGAGAGCCTTGAGCCCAGGAGCTCTGAAGAACCTTGGGCCTGGGTCCTCTGAACCTGGCTTCCAGGGTTTGCCTTGTTCTCTTTGGATGGGATTGCAAGAGTCTGCAGCGTCCGATCCTTCCGACAGCTGAGGACGGCTGCTTCTCTGGGAGGGGTGGTGGCAGCAAGCCCTGACGACACAGTTCTCCTGCTGGTGTTTGTGCTTGGGCTCTGGCCGGCGCGCTGGAAGACATATGTGTGTGTCTTGGGGCGAGCGATTTGAGAGGTTCTCAGGAACTTGGTGGGAACCGTCCTGGTGCAGCGGCGTGTGGCTGGGGATGGGCAGGTGCCTGGCTGTTTGCAAGCACAGCGTGTATGTTCTGTGTGTGTATACATACGTAAATCATCGTGTGTACAAAGAAGGTATATTTACACAGAATCCCAGCATGGTCGGGGTTGGCAGGGACCTCTGTGGGTCACCCAGCCCAACCCCCTGCCCAAGCAGGGTCACCCACAGCAGGCTGCACAGCACCACGTCCAGGAGGGTCTGGAATATCTCCAGAGAAGGAGACTCCACAGCCTCCCTGGGCAGCCTGGGCCAGGGCTCCGTCACCCTCAGAGGGAAGAAGTTCTTCCTTGGGTTCATCTGGTGCTTCCTCTGCTTCAGTTTGTGCCCGTTGCCCCTTGTCCTGTCCCTGGGCACCACTGGAAAGAGTCTGGCCCCATCCTCCTGACCCCCACCCTGCAGATATTTAGAGGCATTTCGAAGGTCCCCTCTCAGCCTTCTCTTCTCCAGGCTGAACAAGCCCAGCTCCCTCAGCCTCTCCTCGTAGGAGAGATGCTCCAGTCCCCTCCTCATCCTCGTAGCCCTCCGCTGGCCACTTGGTTGGACGTGCCTTTGGACAGTGCATGGGGACGAGCAGCTGTCTGCCCGTTGCGCTTGGCCGTTGGTGTGTTAACTTCAGCTGGACGTGCAGTTGGTGTGGGAAGGACTCTCCAGCTGCTCTTGTCCAGAGCTCTGCCTGCGGAACGCTCCCACAGCCGGCGGAGCGGGGCTCGGAGCGGGGCTCGGAGCGGGGCTCGCTGGTGCTGATGGAAAGGGGAGCGGGAGAGCAAGCGTAGCCCCTCTGAGGGTGACGGTGGCGGGCAGTCAAGGCTGAAGGCCTTGGTTTGTGGGGATGGAGGAGGACAGCGGGGTGAGGCTGCGGGAGGTGACACTGCTGTCCCCATCCTGCTGGGCAGGGGAGGTCTGGACTGAGTTCCCTGGACCCTGGGACTCGCTTGGCAGCTCCTCGGTGGGGGGATCCACAGCCCCCTGCCTTGGCACAGCCGTCCTGTACTGTGCCTTGCTTCCTTTCTGTTCAAATTCTGCTCTCGGCTCTCCTGGCATTAACGTCGGGAATGTAAGCCCGGTTGGAGACGCTCCAGACTTAAACAGATGTGAATAAGAGCCCAGATTAGTAATGTGGTTTGCTTCTTTCTTTTCTTTTTTTTTTGTTAACACCCACCTAAGTGCACCTTGCTCTTTGTGTGCAGGAGATAATTTAATCAAAGCATTCACGTAGGGCTGGCTCCGTCCCGCTCCAGCTGCGGCAAAGCTCCCGTTAACTGTAGGAGCGCAGGGTCGCGCTCCAGCAGCCGGATTTGTAGAGGCGCGAGGTGCCTAGGCTTGCAGGCAGGTACCCGAGAGGGCCGTGAGAAGCATCTAACCCTGACTAAGAATCGGGCATCCAGGCACTTGGGGAAATCCCACTGAGCACCTACCTGCACCTTTAAATGTCCTTTAGAAGTCTTGCTTTGAAAGGCAAATCTGGAAAGAAAGCAAATTAAATCAGTGGCAAAACTGACCTTAGTGTGCAAGCAATAAAGCAGCTGAGGATAGAGGAAACTACGGTCGCTTGGCTTTTTATTCATATATGAAACAAGCTTTGAGACTTGTTAATTTTGCTGAAGTGCCATGGCAACATACATATCTGTTTTGCAGCTTATGAAATATATTTTTGGAACTACTGACTCACACGCTTGAATATTTCTGCTGTACTAAGAGAATGTATTTCCTTTTGCTTTCGTGCGGCTATTCAGCACGAAAATAAAAGCAGTTCCCTTCTGGTTTGTGTCGTGCTGCAGCTCGGGGCTGCTGGCTGGACCCACCGCACCTGGGCTGAGCGTGGCTGATGGATCGGTGGGCGCCGTGCGGCTCTCGCCACGGGGCTGGACGGGGGAATAACCCAGTCTGGCAGTGAAGAATGTCAAAATAGTGTGGATTCTGTCAGTGCAAGCACCTTGCAGTTACGGTGGTACAAGCGACCAGGTTTTCAGGCTCTCATGAGGCCGTGGTGAAGGGAGGTTGATCTCCAGGGTGGATTACCAGTCTACGGGGTGCCGGTGCCGTGACCTGAAACCAGCATGGTGGTGTGGGCAGCGTTGCAGACTTGGAAAAATTCTTTGCTTTGGGGAGGGTGCTGCCTCGGAGGGGCTGGGGAGAATCGTAGGCAGTCCCCGCCGGGAAGCCGGCGGCGTTGGGGGGATGCGTCTGGGTGATGGAGCTGATGCCCTTCACCCATCTGCCCACCACCACAGGAGAAGTTTCCCGTTTCAGGTAACACAGCTGAGAGCTGCTGTGGCGTGCTCTGCCGTTCTTGATGCTAAGCTGCTGCTGGTCGAGGCGCTTGGCGGCTCTTGGCTGGTGGGAGCGAAGCTTTCCCAACACCCTGACCAGTTCAGGGCATGCTGCGTTCACACACGAGCCTCTGGCATCGGGGTTTGTGACAACAAAAACCAATTTTTCCTTGGCAGTAGGAGGCCGGTGGCATACCCTGCTGCTGTGGCTGTTGGGTGAGGTTCCTGGGGTGACCTTTCGCCCAGATGAGGTGGGTGAACGGCGTGCCTGTGTGTCCTTGCACAAGGGCTCCCGGCAGGCACACCGACAGCGGGAAGAGGATGTTGCCCTACGAGAAGATTTCTTCTGGCTCCGTTTGAAACGGAGTGGGCAGAGTTTCCAAAGGCCTGGCTATGAGAAACCTCGGTGCCAGGCAGCAAGAAGGGGCTGGTTCCGGGGGGATGCGGGCCGGGGGGCTGTGCGGCCGGCTCCTGCTGCGCTGCTCTGTGCTCCCCGAGCTCCCCTCCGTACCCGCCTGGCCCGGTTCGAGTTTTACTGCTTCGCACGACGGCGCTGTGATCCGAGCGGAGAACTTCTGTGGGGACTTTGAACAAAAAGCCACGTCCGTCGTTATCCACAGAGCTGAAGAAACTCAATTTCTGGGTCGGACCTTGCCAGGATAGAATAGTATCTACTCACCTTCCAGGCTTATTGTGGGGCTGTGAAAATTGGTATGTACGGGTATGCAGTGCAGTGTACTATGTAAATTAATTGTTAGTATTTTACTTTGGTAAGTACATGTAAGTCATATCACTTAGGGAACATTGGAACCCAATTACTTAGATATCTGCCTTGCAATTTTGATTATTGTACTGCATTTAAATAAAAAAAAAAATCCAACAAAACAGTTGAACAATGGCAGAAGAAAGAATGTAAAATGGGAGGTGATTCTCTATACTAATTTTTAAGATACTAAAAAAGGCCGTAGAGATGAGACTGCTCTGGAATGTGACGTTTTCTGAGCAGGAATGTTAAGGAAAACGAAGCCCAGCCATGTGGAGCTGAGCACCTGGGAGGTCGGCAGCAGGGAGCGGGGGCTCCTGCCTGCTTGGCCCCTGCGAGACGGAGACCTGCGCTTGGCCATGCTGATCAAAGACCAGAGGACAAGGCAAAGAGCGAGGGGTGGTTATGGAGGGCCGAAGGGGGGATTTGTGAGTTTTGGCTAATAGCTGAAGGAGGTGATATTTCCGATGTCGCTGATCGGAACCAGGGAAGAGTGCGGTGGTGCCTGCCCTTGGGGCAAGGGGAGCGTCAGTCCCCAGGCTGATGAGCAGTCGCCCAGGGTGGCAAGAGGAGAAGCATAGCAAGCGTAAGAATACGATGGTACATGTGGGAATGGGTGGGGTGGGAAGGCTGACTCTGGAGAGAATTAAGCCAAGGGAATGGCACGGTGGGAGCTGGACAGGCTGCAAGGGTTGGGTGCTGGTGGGACGGTGCCGGAGCACGGCAGCACTGCTCGCGTGCGCCTTGGGAGGTGGGGACTTGCCTTGCTCTTTGCTCCAGTGGTCACGATGCTGTAGGGTAAATTGAGGCCTTGACTCTTTGCCTGAACTAGCTGCCCACTTGTAGAGCAGAAAAAGTGTATTTAAGCTTCTTTCAACACCGTTTCCTCAGATGAGCTGTGGCTTGGCCCCGGTGAAGATGCACTGTCCTGCCCTTGTAATTCGCCTCGCTTGAAGCCCTGGAGCAAAAACCAGGAGGCAGAGGGGAGAAAGGAGGGAGTTCTGGAAGGGGACAGGGGAGTGAAGCCCCGGGGGAGCCCGGCTCGGGTTCTGCTTTCCGGGGGTGGGAGCTGGTGGGAGCCCATCCCCAGCAGGCACTGCCAAACTGCCAGTTGCGGAGCGTAGCTGGGGTGCAGCGATGCTGGTGGCACGTTGTGCTGATATGTTCTAGACAAACGTATGCGAGATACAGCCCGGGGAGGGTCTGTTTGTGACAGGAAAGAAGAATGGGGCGCCAGCAGAGAGTTTAAGTACTTATCACTGGGTTGGAGCAAGGCTGTGCTGGCAAATAGATGGACTAGATGACCGGCCAGGGCTTTTTACGTCTCTGTCTGTATCTAATTGCATTTGTCACTGGACTATGTCTAGAGGTTTTAAAAACCTCGATTTTACTAGAAAACATTCTGGATTGTGCTGTCAAGACCAGGTGGCAGCAGTTTTACAGCGTGTATTTTCCCTTCCAATTTTCAGCATTGAAACTTGTAGAACGTCTTTAACTGATAATTTAACTCCATACCTACTAATTGGACCAAGACATAACTTTGTAGCTTTATCTCTTTCCTATTCCTCATTTTATTTCTGTTTCAATTAGTGAGTGTGCCTTTAGCAAGAGACTAAGATTGTTTTTCTATCTGTTCTAAGATTTGCCTGCAAGAGAAATGCATTTTATTGCCTGTCTTCTCGAATAGCATTCTCCCCTTTACTATCAATGGAAAGACCAACGAGCTCTTCTGCCTGAGGTCTGGCCTCCCTGTGCAGGGCTGCGTCCCTCTTACTGGAGCCGAGGAGGAGGTTTACCTGTGGTGACATTTCTAGCACAACAAAAACCTGCTTTAATATCAGGCTTGTGTCTCCCAGCTTTCTGCCTTCACCAGCGCTGGAGCTTAGGAGCTCCTCACAGAGCAGTCTGGGACTCGGCTGTGTTCAGGGCGACACAAAAGAGGTGGCAAACACCTGAGGTTTGACCAAAATATTTTAAATTTTACTAAACAGGAAATCTTCATGTGCTGACTTTAACGTGATAGTGAACATGGTAGAGAAAATAAAAATGCAATAGGTAATACAGCGCCCAGCAGTCCCAGCCAGGGACTCGGGTGCTTCTGTCGCCCACGCAAAGGGCAGGCAGTTGTGCAGTGCTTGTAGACAGCAGATGTGTCCTGTGCAGCTTCCCAGTTGCTAGAAAACGTAGGTTCTGGTTGCCAGCCAGAGCTAATTGGCTATTACTCATTATTTAATTGATGCTATGAGGTTGGTGAGGGGGCTGGAGCATCTCTCCTATGAGGAGAGGCTGAGGGAGCTGGGCTTGTTCAGCCTGGAGAAGAGAAGGCTGAGAGGGGACCTTAGAAATGTTTATAAATATCTCAAGGTGTCAGGAGGACGGGGCCAGACTCTTTCCAGTGGTGCCCAGCGACAGGACAAGGGGCAATGGGCACAAACTGAAGCAGAGCAAGTTCCAGCTGAAGATGAGGAAGAACTTCTTCCCTCTGAGGGTGATGGAGCCCTGGAACAGGCTGCCCAGGGAGGCTGTGGAGGCTCCTTCTCTGGAGATATTCAAGCCCCGCCTGGACACGGTGCTGTGCAGCCTGCTGTGGGTGACCCTGCTTGGGCAGGGGGTTGGACTGGGTGACCCACAGAGGTCCCTGCCAACCCGACCATGATGGGATTCTGTGATGCTATGGTTGACCATGCACTGAACTTCTTTAAAATTATTTTAAGAAATAAGAAAGAGCCTTAGAGATATTAACAAGCGAAACAGAAACCTGAGAAGTTTGAAACTTCAAGTTTATTTCAGGGCTTGTGTAAAATAGCTCAGTGGACACAGGCTGTCTTTACAGATAGCGCTCTTTGAAAACCTGACGACTCGCAGCAAGCAGCACTGTGTTTCAGCTGCGTTGTCCGTGTGGTCTGTGGATGTACGAAGAAGTGCTGCTCTGGCTGGTTGGTGTCTTGGGCTTGCTGCTGGTGACGGCTCTGCTGCTGGTTGGACGGTGCTCCTCAGGTGAGGCCAAGGAGCTGAGCAGTGGCACTTTGGTTAGGCTTGCTCCTGGAGCCTGTTGCACGTTGCCTTTTGGAAGATAAATACCATAGGCAAAAATGTTTGCAGTTGAAAAGCACTTTTTAAGAACATGTTACACTTTACAGAATCACAGAATGTTCGGGTTGGGAGGGACCTCTGTGGGTCACCCAGCCCAACCCCCCTGCCCAAGCAGGGTCACCCAGAGCAGGCTGCACAGCACTGCGTCCAGGCGGGGCTGGAATATCTCCAGAGAAGGAGACTCCACAGCCTCCCTGGGCAGCCTGGGCCAGGGCTCCGTCACCCTCAGAGGGAAGAAGTTCTTCCTCATCTTCAGCTGGAGCTTCCTCTGCTTCAGTTTGTGCCCATTGCCCCTTGTCCTGTCGCTGGGCACCACTGGAAAGAGTCTGGCCCTGTCCTCCTGACATTAATAAGCATATATTAGGTATTTGTTCTTGTGTACCTTATTTTCCTAAGCAACAATTATCCAAAAGAATTAAAATAGCTTGTTCTGAGATGGTTTCCAAATTACTTTGCTGTTATTCAGACCTCTTCAGTGGTTGCATTTGATCTGCAGAAGGTCAGATTCGCTTAGCTTCATGCCTTTTTATCGCTCTGTCATCTGTGGGTCCTTGTGGACTCTGAAACCTGCCTCCACCAGGGCTACATTTTTGGGGATGAATTGCGAAGTTTGTCTCTTGGAAGCTCAATCCCTTAAGTTTTTTTTGTTCTTTCTTTTTTTTTCATACCCAAATTCTAAATTCTCATTCAATTTTAAATAGATATTTCAACGTTCATGACTTTTGTTTAATCTTGGCTTTTGCAAAAAATAATGCTGAGCAAGTTGCTTCACCTGAAGCTTAGTGTCCGCAAATTAAAGAGCTGACTTCCTCCAAGTACTTCCTAATCTGCTAATTTCTCTTGATTTTCTTCTCTCGTGTTCTCCACCCTTCTCTTCCTGGCTTCACGAGCCGTGTTTGTCACTGCATAATGTGGTTTCCTTCCCGCTCTGACATCTCCCCGGGTGAGCACATCTTCCTGCGGTTGGCCGGCCGTGCCCCTCGCTTGCACCATCAATCCCCGACCCAGCGCAGCCGTTCACGCACCGCAGCGCTCAGATTTAGCTTCTTCAAACGCTGTGGAACTCGCCACTTCTCTCTGGTCTCCAAAAGGACCTGATTTATTAGAGAAACTGAACACTTCTGTAGTCGAGGCTGTTGGTAGATTATTTATAGCCTTCAGTTGCGCTCGGTCCCTCCCTTCCCCAGCAGAGCCCTTCTCTGAAAAAAAAACCCGACCAAACCACAACCAAACATCTCCCTTCTCCTTTTCTGAGGCTGTTGAAGAATAGTGAACTTGCGACATTTTCCATAAGGATGAATAAAAGATCCTCAGATATTGCCAATCCATGCCCAAAATTCGCATTTAACCAAATGCTTTTTTGCGAGTTGGTGGAAAAATGTTCTGATAGTGTGGTTTTCTTCCAGTATTTCGCTCGTGAGCACGCCTCTGCGTTTCCCACGTTTGGCCAGGACCAGGAGTTGAAGTGCTGAAATGCCACGAGACAGACTGTTTGTCTGAGGTGTCCCACTCCCTTTTCCAGACCCAGGCAGTCTAGGCTCTTTTGATAAACATCTGAGATCTCTGGATACTGGTTTGAACCGAACCTCTGTGCTGCTTGTTCTGGGTTCCTCAGTCACGCCCTGCTTTCCTGACGGGCCGTTGGTCCTCCTTGAGAGCACAGATTGCGGTCACCCAGGCTGGTCCAAAGGAGCTGCCTTCAGCACAGGTCACCAGATAGTTCTGTTCATCTGCTGTTAGCCCTTGGTGTGTTGTCCTGCCAGGTCTGGAGACCAGCAGCCCTGCTGCAGCCCGGCACCGTGTGGGCATCGGTTTTCCGTGGCTGCTGAAGCCTGATCTCTGCAGAGCAGAAAAAAAAGTTTTCATCTGGGTGGAGGGATTTGCTGGAGAGAGAGTTAATCACCGATTGCAGTCGGTTGCTATGAGATCCTCATTTGAGCAATGAACTTCAGCTCTCCTCTGTGTTGGTACTACTTGTTGGTATTTTCTAGGAAGTAGAGGGGCTCTGTGTGTCTCGCTCGCATTTTAGCAATTCAGATCAGTCATCTGTGTTATGTTAAAAACATGGGATGAAACTCTGATTATTATAGCTGGTGGTGATTTTAAATTGTGGTTTGCAGCAAGTTTGGCATTTGGATGAAATTTAGAATTGAATTAGAATAGGCAAAACCCAGCAGTTCAAAGAACTGTTAGTAGTTTGACCAGAAGCTCACAAAATTTTTCTGCGTGAGCAGTGGCACTGAAAATATGAACTGTTTGTGATTTGTGTTGGCTGCTGTATTGGATTGAGTGGGCTTGGTCAGTGTCCTTCAGAGTGTCTGAACTAGTCAATCCCCTGCTTTCTCTTTTTATTGATAGAGTGGAAGAAAAAGATAAGCTATCGTACATTTTTCAGCTCCAGCCTTGAACGCGTGAGCCGCTGGGCTGTACGGGTAGAACAAATGGCGATGAAGGCAGCGTTCTGTACGTGTTCGGGGGGAGGCGAGGGAGGTCTGCGCGCCGCGGTGCCGGAGCTTGGCTGGGGGTTTCCGTGGGGTTCGGGGCTTGGGTTTCTTTGAAATACGAGCACCAAATTTGCAGTGCTGGAATATGAAGTTTTAGTTCATTCAGATCGTGTAATTACTGCAAGTTTAGATCTTAAATGAAGCCAGAGTTTTAAATTAATATTGAATTCTTTTGAAAGGAAAATTAAACTTAATTCAAAATGTTTGAAGCTTGATTTCTGACTGATAAAAGTAATTGTTTTCCTTATGCTGGTATTAGTTTTTCCCTAGAGTCCTTAGCTTTCAGTTCTGTAGCACAGCCAAGGAATTTGGGGGAGGCAATGGCAGTGAAAAACCCTTTAAGATACTAAATGGTGAAAGATTAAACAAAAAAACCAAAACAACAACCTGTCTACCAACTGAGGAGTGGTGGATGCACCAGAAGGCTGTGCTGCCACTCAGCAGGACATGGACAGGCTGGAGAGCTGGGCAGAGAGGAACCTGATGAGGTTCAACAAGGGCAAGGGCAGGGTCCTGCACCTGGGGAGGAACAACCCCAGGCACCAGTACAGGCTGGGGCTGACCTGCTGTGGAGCAGCTCTGTGGAGAGGGACCTGGGAGTGCTGGGGGACAACAGGTTGACCATGAGCCAGCAGCGTGCCCTGGGTGCCAAGAAGGCCAATGGGATCCTGGGGTGCATTAGGAGGAGTGTGGGCAGCAGGTCGAGGGAGGTTCTCCTTCCCCTCTACTCTGCCCTAGTGAGGCCCCATCTGGAGTCCTGTGTCCAGTGCTGGGCTCCCCAGTTCAAGAAAGATGAGGAGCTACTGGAGAGAGTCCAGCGCAGGGCTACGAGGATGAGGAGGGGACTGGAGCATCTCTCCTACGAGGAGAGGCTGAGGGAGCTGGGCTTGTTCAGCCTGGAGAAGAGAAGGCTGCGAGGGGACCTTAGAAATGCCTCTAAATATCTGCAGGGTGGGTGTCAGGAGGACGGGGCCAGACTCTTTCCAGTGGTGCCCAGCGACAGGACAAGGGGCAATGGGCACAAACTGCAGCAGAGGAAGCTCCAGCTGAGCATGAGGAAGAACTTCTTCCCTCTGAGGGTGACGGAGCCCTGGCCCAGGCTGCCCAGGGAGACTGTGGAGTCTCCTTCTCTGGAGATATTCCAGCCCCGCCTGGACGTGGTGCTGTGCAGCCTGCTGTGGGTGACCCTGCTTGGGCAGGGGGTTGGGCTGGGTGACCCACAGAGGGCCCTTCCAACCCTGACCATTCTGTGATTCTGTGAACTAGACTGGAAAACTCCCCTCCAAGCTGACTGATGCTGTGTACGGTTTCTTTCGGAGCACGCAGCAATATATTGCAAATTAGAAGGCGGCGAATGTCACCAAATTTAGTCCTGTTAAAGCTCACATAGTTTGGAGCTTTCAGTTAGTTGTATCCTAGAAATCTCTTGTGTATGTAAATATACATAATATATAGAAATATGTACATGTGTCTGGATAATTAGGCCCAGAATACTTGTGTATATAAGTGGCTGGAGCCTCCATCCAGCCAAGCACGTGTTTCAGCTATGCAGGCAGCTGAGAGGCTTGCGGAAGTTGGGTGAGATACGCCCAGCTTCCCCAGCCGAGAAACCACCGATCTTCTGAACAAAATTAGTGTGAAAAACCCAGATTAATCTGTATCTTTGGTCTGATACCTTAAAAATTCTGACTCGGGGAATTTTTTTCCCGGTGGTCCTGGCAAATGCAGTCGGAAGTGTCTCAGTAGTAAGAGCTGCTTATTTCATGCTCCTCTTTTCTTGCTCATTTCTTCCGCAAAGTGTTCCCTCTTCGCCGGGATTTCTGACGTGGCAAAGCATCGTAGGGAGCGATGCGTTTTGATGCAAGGCAGACGAGCCATCAGCACTAACTGCTTTTTCTGAGAGAGCTGTGAAAAGGAGGTACTGAGCGCAGCCAGCATCGTTTTGTGGAGACTTATGCTTTTATTTGTGAAATGGCGTATTTAAATATGTTAATGTTGTGCACAGGCTATAAACTGCACGCTGCGAGCGTGAGACCTGGGGCTGCCTCAGGAAGTTTTGCCAACTCTTCTGATCAGTTCTGTATAAAATCATAATGGACAAAGGTCAGCAAAATGAGTTGTATGCATCAAATGGGTTTATTTTGTACGTTCAAGATTATTTTCTGTATGTATTTTCAGGGTTGCCCTGGCTTCCCTATAATGCTTGCTTTTACGGAGAAGCCAGAGGAGACAAACTACGGAGAATGGGAAAACTTAATCTGAAAGAGAAAGCTGTCGCCAGCCAGTCTATGATGAGGTGTCTCACTTTTCACTCCGCTGCACTCGCTTTCTGAAATTAATTTGGCTGTTTGAGAAGAATATTTGTGTTATTAGAAGGTAGAAATGTATCATCATTTTTATAGGCAGTTGTAAACCGTATGGCTCCGCCGGTAACTCTAAAGCTTGTCCAAGAGCCGTGTTTGTGCTGAAACTCTGCAGAAGATGTGTCGGAGCGAGGCGCGGCGTTTCGCAGAGGTGCAACGGCTCTTTCGGCGTATGGTGGCCGTGACGCGGCGCGTTCTGGCGGAGGAGGCAGAAGGCTGCGTGCTGACAGTTCCTCCTAATGCCACTAAACATAGAAAATCTTATTTTTCTTTTTTCCTCTTCCGAGGTCCTAAAATTGTTAATGGTTTATACAGCCATTGTAGATCCAGCCGGAGCGCTGTGAGCCGTCGGGAGGCTGCGGCAGAGGCACGATGCTGCGCGGAGCGCTGGTGCTGGCCGCAACCCGGTGTTTCAGCAGCGCTTCCTTGCGAGGTCGGTAGCCACGTTTCTCCTTCCACCAGGCATGTAGGGCTAGCCTTTCTCTTCTTGAATTATTTGTTCCTTTTGGACCCTAGGCAGCAAGTTGTTCCTGCGGCGCAGCGTGTGGGCGCATGGGGCAGGGAAGGGGCCAACTCCGCAGTCACGGAAACCCGGCACAGCCCCACCAGCGTCCCCTCAGCCCCGGTAGTTTGTACCAGCCTTCATTTTGGAATGATGAATTTGATGCATTATTTAGGTTTTTGGAACCCAGTGTGAATTTTTTTCCTCGCCCTGTTCTCATCTTGAGGTCAGGAGGGGTAACGGGATCACGATGTGAAACTACTGGGGGTGGAGTAAAAGGCTGCCTGGAGGAAATGCTGGCCGCAGAGTAGAAATTGCCTGTCTGTTGCTGGAAAAATCAAAATAAGGGTTGGTTTGTTGTCCTTATCCTCTGTCCCCACAACATGCTGGGAAGGGGCTGCGATGGAAAGATTGCATTAAAGGAAAGAAGAAGCACTCATGTTGTTTATTCTCTAAAAGAAGCATCAAAACCTGTAGTCAGTATGAATTCTAAGTGGGAAAGAACAGAGTGTGTTAGAACTGCGAAGAGGAGATTATTAAAGGGATGATTTAACTAGTCATGTTGCAGCCCATAAACCCTATCTAAATCTCTGGAGCAAGCTTAAAAGACTACGTTGAGGTCAATCTTTAGAATACCTGGATTTGAGAACTGAAAACAAATTTCTGCGCGCGGGAGTTCAGATTCGGAGATCGCTGGTTCGTTCTGCAGGACAAGCTCCCCTCGCTAACGCTGCGAGGGCCGAGGGCTTCAGCCGAAGGGTGATGCTGCCATCAGCAGAATCGGGGGCTCATGAATTCGCCTGGCCGCCGAGCCCCTCGCCGCGGCACCGATAGCATCGCCGCGTCCGGCTGGGCTCCCGGCGTGTGGCTTGGCCGGCGCCCTGCCTCCCGCAGTGCTCGCGGCACGCCGGCGGGCAGATAAGGGGAGATTTGGTCACTTGCCTGAAGTCAGGCGAGAAGTCAGCGGCGGAGCTCTGAATTTGATAACTAATATAAATATTTATTACTGGTTGTACTCTGGCGGTGCTCGATAGCTGTGCTGTGTGGGACTGCACCTTGCGCAGGGTTTCTGCCTCGGGAAGCGCAGGAGCCTGGCAGCTGCCTGTGAGGGTTCTTTTTTTATGGTTATTTTTCCCTTCATGGAAAAAAAAGGACAAAATTAAAAAAACCAAAAATTAAATATGTGCATTTTTACAAATTTTATTACAGGTTTGTTTTTTTAATAACATTTCTTTCCCAGTGCAGTTCCTCTTTTAGTCTTTTCCTGTGCTGAAGTCATGCTCCGGTGAATGACATCATCTCTGCCGAGGAAACTACTCTGATGTAGTTCCTGTAATTCAAACGGTAACTCGGTTAATTCCGAATTAAAGGAGCTATTACTGCAAATGTGTTTTTAGTGCGGGATCAGAGGATGGCTGGGAAGCGTTCTCCTTGATAGAAGGGGTAGGCTCCCTAATTAGTTAACTGTAAGGAAATCTATGGAAGGACAAGAAGGGCAGGAGGAACGGTATTTGTGCTCTGATCAATTTGCAAAAACTGTCTCCATTTGAGAAATACTTTATTAGACTAGCTGGGGAAGTCTGTAATGATCTGCCAAAGAAAGCAGTGTGCCCAGACTCGTCACCCAATTATTTCATGTGGGCAATTAACAGCGAAGAGGAGCTCCCTGTGAGCAGGCTGTGGTGCAGGTGAATCCTTGCCTGTGTGCTTGGTGCCGGTGCACGCCGAATTTAGCTTCATTTTGCCTGTGTAAATGGGAGTATGTAATTCATATGTTTGTACTCGCACATGGCAAACCCTGCCTACAACACTTCACGTCAATCCCCCACTCGCAGCCCCCACTGCGGTCAAGTTTGGTGCCTCTGCCTGATCCGGTAGTGGTTGCTGTGAATTTTCCTGTGACCAAACCAGTGTTTGGCACCTCAGACTTGTTCTCAAGAGTGGCCAGAAGTATTTTGTTTGGGGTTTTTTATTGTCCGTTTGGACTGGTGCGCTCGAGGACAGTGTCAGTGCCTGGGCTTCTTGACCAGGTGTACCCAGGTGCTGTCCCAGCCGTGACGAGGGTGCTGCAAGAGGTGTCTGGAGGAAGGCTGGTGTTCTGGCCAGGGGGGCTGGAGGTGCTCACCCGTGGGTGCCCTGGAGATGCTCACCCATGAGCGGGAGGAGGGTGCCTGTAGCTCCGGGCACCCTGGAGATGCTCCCTGTGGGTGTGAGGAGGGTGCCTGCAGCCCCGAGCGCCCTGGAGATGCTCACCCATGGGCATGAGGAGGTGCCTGCAGCCCTGGGCGCCCTGGAGATGCTCCCTGCGGGTGTGAGGAGGGTGCCTGCAGCCCCGGGCACCCTGGAGATGCTCACCCATGGGCATGAGGAGGGTGCCTGCAGCCCCGAGCGCCCTGGAGATGCTCACCCATGGGCATGAGGAGGGTGCCTGCAGCCCTGGGCACCCTGGAGATGCTCACCCATGGGCATGAAGAGGGTGCCTGCAGCCCTGAGTGCCCTGGAGATGCTCACCCATGGGCGTGAGGAGGGTGCCTGCAGCCCTGGGCACCCTGGAGATGCTCACCCATGGGCATGAAGAGGGTGCCTGCAGCCCTGAGTGCCCTGGAGATGCTCACCCATGGGCGTGAGGAGGGTGCCTGCAGCCCTGGGTGCCCTGGGGATGCTCCAGCTACCCAGCCACCGCAGGGCAGGAGGGAGTGACCGTTTCACAGCAGATGTTAGCGTGTGGAGAAAGGAGAGCATGTGAAGGTAAAGACTGCGGTTGAACTTGGGGTGAGGTTTTCCTGTCCTCCCTCCTAGCCTGTGGCTTGAAAGGTCTGGCAGAACAGCAGAGTTGGCACTTTATTTGGCACTGCCATTTGTGTGCCTGTGGAAATGTATCTGGAAAATGCATAAATAAGTTAATTGGGAAGATGTTTACAGGAAGTCCATTAGTAAGTGCATAGATTAGATCTTTCCTATCTCTTCTTACTCCGTGAATTTCCAATGCTGGTGTCTAGCGACAGCCGTGTGCTTACCAGTCCCACTTACAAGCCCCATGCTCTTCAAGGCAACTGAGGGCAGAGCTGAGGTCACCACAAACTGTGTGTTTCACACCTAATATATACTCCTGTTTGTCAGCAAGTAGCAATTGACACCCATCCCAGGAAGCATAACCCCTGGAATCACAGAGTGGTAGGGGTTGGCAGGGACCTCTGTGGGTCACCCAGCCCAGCCCCCTGCCCAAGCAGGGTCACCCAGAGCAGGCTGCACAGCACCGCGTCCAGGCGGGGCTGGAATATCTCCAGAGAAGGAGACTCCACAGCCTCCCTGGGCAGCCTGGGCCAGGGCTCCGTCACCCTCAGAGGGAAGAAGTTCTTCCTCATCTTCAGCTGGAGCTTCCTCTGCTTCAGTTTGTGCCCATTGCCCCTTGTCCTGTCGCTGGGCACCACTGGAAAGAGTCTGGCCCCATCCTCCTGACACCCACCCTGCAGATATTTGTAGGCATTTCTAAGGTCCCCTCTGAGCCTTCTCTTCTCCAGGCTGAACAAGCCCAGCTCCCTCAGCCTCTCCTCGGAGGAGAGATGCTCCAGTCCCCTCCTCATCATCGTAGCCCTCCGCTGGGCTCTCTCCAGTAGCTCCTCATCTTTCTTGAAGTGGGGAGCCCAGCACTGGACACAGCACTGCAGATGGGGCCTCACCAGGGCAGTGTAGAGGGGAAGGAGAACCTCCCTCGACCTGCTGGCCACACTCCTCCTGATGCACCCCCAGATCCCATTGGCCTTCTTGGCAGCCAGGGCACACTGCTGGCTCGTGGTCACCCTGTCGTCCCCCAGGACTCCCAGTCCCTGTCCACAGAGCTGCTCTCCAGCAGGTCAGCCCCAGCCTGTACTGGTGCCCTGGGGTTGTTCCTCCCCAGGTGCAGGACCCTGCACTTGGCCCTTGTTGAACCTCATCAGGTTCCTCTCTGCCCAACTTGCTACCCAAGGGTATAAATGCTGTTTCTCCAGCCCTAATTTCCAAGCCAACGTGCAGAACAAGCCACTTGGATGAGAAATGCAGTGAGTGCGCGTGGCTGTCTTGGCGGCGATGCTGGTGGAGTCACCGGTGCAGGGGTGACGGTGGGTGCCCTGCGGCCGGGCCGGAGCGGCAGACCCTTCCCACTGCAGCTGCTCTGCTGGACAGACCCACGTTGGCAACTTCAGGGTATTGCGGCAGCGCCTTCAGCTGAGGGAGCGGGAGGGCACCTGAACCTTTAAAAATCAATTTAGAAGACTTTATGAGTATGCAACATCCATCACCTTCTCTACTGGTCTATGCAACATCTGTAAATTGAGCTGGCAAGGGAAATTAAGGGGTAGGTTGGTGTGGAATATCAGAAGTGTAAAAGAGGCAGCAGGTTGGTGGTGTGTGGTTTGTGTTTTTTTTTTAATCAAACCTACATGGACTGAGGTTTACAAATTCCCAGCATCTGTGTGAGATTGAATTTGGCTTGCAAATTATGCTCAGTAATGGTGCTCGGATTTCGGAGGCTGCGATGGGCTGACTCTTGTGAGCAAAGGCTTCACTGTGAATTCCTGAAGTCCATCTGGCGCCGGGAGTAGTCGGGATTCCCCACTTCTGATCCCCCTTCTCCAAGATCTCTGGATCCTCTGAGCTGCAGAAAGTGGCATTGGTGGGGGGAGAGTGGGAGTAAATAGATTACTCTTACGTATAGGTATATATTTATTACGGATCAGTAAAACTGACCTGCAGAATTCGCCACCCACGTGAAACCCCCCAAAAATATCTGAGAGTTAATAGCTTATTTGTGGCAATGGAAGCAAATTTTGTAGCGTGCTTTACAAAGCACAGGGAGGACTGACGAAGAACAAGGTCCGGCTTTGGGGCAGAGTACTGGGGGAGGAATGATTAGGGGGTGGTGCATGACTGCTTCACTTAAAATAATTGAAATATTGAATATAATTCTGCTGCCGTCCAAGAATATGAAACATAAATGAACGATAGTCCCAGATGTAATGGGACATTTCTGCTGCCTTTCCAAATATCCTGTGCAAATCAAGAGGAGTAATAAGCAGGTAGGAATAAATAGAATATTGTACGTGGTCAAGAAACAAAGAGGGGTAAAGACCCGGGTTTATGGGGACTTCTGGGAGGCGTAGGTGTTACCAGCATGGGCGTAAAGGGTGTGAGGAGGACTTCTGGGAATGGTGGGCATTAGCAGTGTGGATGTACAGAAAGGGTGGTGTTCCTATAAACGCAAACCGTGTCCTACACTTGAGCTCGTTCATGTTGCTGAGCAGAAAGATGTTTTGCTCGCAGGAGTAAGTCCTGAGAGGGCTGTGTTTTTACATGCGCATCTATGGGTTTACTTCCACGTAGAATGAAAATACAATACCTGCATGAATCTCCTTAGATGAGACTAAACTACAGTTTACTTCAATGATGGTAAAATAAAATAACATGACCTGGACAGGCTGGAGAGTTGGGCAGAGAGGAACCTGATGAGGTTCAACAAGGGCAAGGGAAGGGTCCGGCACCTGAGGAGGAACAACCCCAGGCACCAGTACAGGCTGGGATGGACCTGCTGGAGAGCGGCTCTGCGGAGAGGGACCTGGGTGTCCTGGTGGAGGACAGTTTGACCATGAGCCAGCAGTGTGCCCTGGCTGACAAGAAAGCCAATGGGATCCTGGGGTGCATTAGGAGGAGTGTGGGCAGCAGGGCGAGGGAGGTTCTCCTGCCCCTCTACTCTGCCCTGGTGAGGCCTCATCTGCAGTGCTGTGTCCAGTGCTGGGCTCCCCAGTTCAAGAAAGATGAGAAGCTACTGGAGAGAGTCCAGCGCAGGGCTACGAGGATGAGGAGGGGACTGGAGCATCTCTCCTACGAGGAGAGGCTGAGGGAGCTGGGCTTGTTCAGCCTGGTGAAGAGAAGGCTGAGAGGGGACCTAATAAATGCTTATAAATATCTGCAGGGTGGGGGTCAGGAAGATGGGGCCAGACTCTTTCCAGTGGTGCCCAGCGACAGGACAAGGGGCAATGGGCACAAACTGAAGCAGAGGAAGCTCCAGCTGAACCCGAGGAAGAACTTCTTCCCTCTGAGGGTGACAGAGCCCTGGCCCAGGCTGCCCAGGGAGGCTGTGGAGTCTCCTTCTCTGGAGATATTCCAGCCCCGCCTGGACGCGGTGCTGTGCAGCCTGCTGTGGGTGACCCTGCTTGGGCAGGGGGTTGGGCTGGGTGGCCCACAGAGGGCCCTGCCAACCCCAACCATGCTGGGATTGTGTGAAATCCCCCCAGGAAAACTGCAAATGCAACTTTGGCTACTGAAGAAGCGTTGTGCTAAAAGGCAGAGACTGGTTAGGGGTGGATGGAAAAGACTTTCTGCTTAGTCCTGGAAAGAAGGTTGGGAGACGCATTAGCGGCACAGCGAGTAGAAAGTGTTAGAGAAGAGACAGTGACGGCTGGACTTAGTGACGGGAAGTCACTGAGAATTTCCTGAAAGAAGTGAAAGAGGAGTGTATTTGCTTTCTGCTCAGTGAGTTGGGAGTACTTAGATATTTATAGGAAAATTCCAAGAGGTTGCGAGTGTTTTCCATTATACAGATTTCCTATAAAAAATAAATAGAGGTTGCCACAGCAAACTAATGGCTGCCTTTTCTGCCCTCTGCTGCGGAACTCGTTCATGTTAGATTGTACTGGGTTTCGGTTTTTACTGAATCGTTGATTTACTCTGCACCGTTGCAAAACTTTTCACAATACAAAATGCGGAAGACCCATTCTAATGAAAAATTGAGAAAATTGATGAAAAAGAAATGTCACTGAACCCTTTAAACAAGGAAAAAACTCAAACCGCCACCAACCCAGGACACCTGTACCTGTAGATTGGGAGTCCAGGCTGTTTTCACATGTCTCCAGTTACTCTCTTGTGTAAAACCTCTTGTTGTGTAGGGGTAAGTTGGATGAAGGTTGGAAGATCCGCGTGCTCTCAGAGCTGCTGTAGGGTGAGGTCTGGTTGGGCTGACTGGCACGGGGAAGCTGGGGGGGGTGGGAGGCAGCTTTGGGTCCCTAGCCCCTCACATCGGAGGGCTCGGGGTGCTCTTGTCCATTACTGGGGTCCCTTTCTGACAAGTTCCCGCTGTTCTCTTGGCATGGCAGCTCTCCTTGTCTGGCGCTTGCCCTGCTGATTAAAATTTATTCATCCCAGAATTATGAATAATACACGGGAGGGGGAAGGGGGGATACGAACCAGGAGGAACGCGCGCATAAGCATGCAGAACTTCACACCCCAGACTCTTTCATTGCTCTCTGGAAACTATCTCAATGTCTGGGTATTTCTTCGCTCTACCCACAGTAGTTGAACGTATTTGAACAGCCAGAAGAATTTTCCTGCTGCTCTTTGCTTTCATGCCTGCAGGATTAATGGGTAAATAGCTGGGTTTTGTTCTGAAGGCTTTTGTTTGTGTTGGTGAGTGAGTAGATGACATCTGGATGTGAAAGTTTAATGAGGGAGAGCGGTGCTGCGCTGGAGTGGGTGTTTGGTGGAGAAGGCGATGGAGGCTCGCGCTCCCCCGTGCCGCATCCTGCGGGGTCTGGTCCCTCGGCAGCCCCTGGCTCCGGGGCCTCTGTTCCCGGGTGCAGAGCTAAGGCACCTCACAGTTTTCGGGCAGAGCAGCGTTTGGACCCGCAGACGGTCGTTACTCTGAGGTCTCTGCGTGCTTGGTGGTGGTCTCCAGGCATCGCTGGGAGCGTTGGCTGTGGGGGCTCTCGCGTGCCTGAGCTTCAGCCAGGTCTGGGGGGGATTCTGCGATTCCTAGTGATCTTCTGGCATCCGCTGGAGAAGTGGAGATGCAAGGGGCCTTGTGATTTAGGACCTTAAATGCTCAGTTGAAAGCGGGGATGGGAGCGCTGGAATGCCTCAGGTCGGAGCCTAGCGTGTATGGCTATTTATTACGTGGTTGTAGACAAGTCAGCGTGAAGATGCTGACACTTATGCGGATGCCTAATTCCACAAGTGAAGGCTGAAATACGTCGTTTTCAGAGAGACTGAGCAAGCAGGGCCATGTTGTTCTTCCTGAAGCAGCTCTTGATTAATTCCTGAATAAGTAAAATCAGGATCAGACCCAATTTCCAAAAGAGATGAGAATGAAAATAACTTCTGTTGTTTGGTGTGGGGCTTGGGGTGAAGAGGTCGTAATTCCCCTAAATTGAGGGGCAATCTGATCTTACTGATTCAATTTTCCAGTAAATGTTTGTTTGGTGGGTTTTTTTTCCCCTCTCGGATCCAAATCCTTCAAATTCTGTCTCAGTGTTTGAACAATTAATCTAAAACATATTAATTCTGGTTAATGCTTCTCTCCGCACAATGGCTTTTGTTTGGCTTCAAGCTATGGTGTGTGAGCTTCCTCCCAAGCTGGTATTCCAAGCCTGGATTCATCGGAAGCTGTAAAACCTAGCATCATCGCCTTTGGGGAGCTGGAGCCTATTTTCCCATCCCAGAGGAATTAATTCCTCTGGCGCTGCGTATCCCAAGCTTGCTCGTAAGGAGCCAGCCGGGTTTCAGAGCAGCAGACTGGGTGATACAGTTGGTCAATATTCATTCCTCTTCCAGACTAAGTTTGTACTGGGACTGAACCAGTTTATTTAGGAGCTTGCTTTGTGAAATTCGCAGCCCACCATGATTTTTGGCTCCCTTGTTCTCTTCAGGCGTGATCCTCGGAGCTGATCAGCGAGTTACGTGGGTCTGGTACTGGACTGCTCTCTTCAACTGTTCGGCGTCTGCACAGAGGCACATACATGATTTTTTCAAGTTGATGTGTGCAGACATCAACAGGATATTATTAGTCCCTAGAACTGACGACAGTTTGACAGCCTGATGCGCAGAGGAAGGAAGTTTACAAACATCTCGGGGAGAGCCATGTTGAGCGGTTGAAGGAAATGAGGCATGTCCTGCTGTTATTGTGCTTATAGCACTGGGATTCCCAAGGGGCAGAACAAGCCCATCTTGAGACCTCAGGCTGGCGGAGAACAAGTTGACTCCTATTTTTTTGTTGTTGTTTTTGTGACTGGTCTGTTATTGTTCCAGTTGTGATGTTGCTTGTAAACAAACTGCTGCTATAATTTGATTTGCAGCTATTGAACGATAGCTTAGGCGCCAACAGGAAAACAGGCATCGAAGGCTGGTCAGTATTTTTTATGCCCTTTTGATGTTGCAGTGCATCAGCTATGGTATCTCCCAGATTAAGCAGTGTGGATGCAGCATCTGATCTGCGCGCGGAGAGCGGCTCGGGGCGCAGCGCGGCACCCTGAGAGCTCCTGGCCCGGAGCCCCTCGGCTCCCACGTGGGTGAAGCTTGGCCTGTGCATCTGGGGACTGGCACTGGTGCTCAGTTTGGTTAACCAGAACAGAGGGCACCCAGGGAGATGGAAATAGAAGATTTGTCACTAGCTTCCTATAAAATAAAAGGAAGTATTGAAGTGACACAGAATTGTCAGGGCTGGAAATCTAAATCCACAGTTTGTGCTGAATGGGAGGAGCACTGGCACTGATGTTTCCAAAAGTGAAGCAATAAAATCTGAAGAAATGAGACAGAATCCCAGAATGTTTGGGGTTGGAAGGGACCTCTGTGGGTCACCCAGCCCAACCCCCTGCCCAAGCAGGGTCACCCAGAGCAGGCTGCACAGCACCGCGGCCAGGCGGGGCTGGAATATCTCCAGAGAAGGAGACTCCACAGCCTCCCTGGGCAGCCTGGGCCAGGGCTCCATCACCCTCAGAGGGAAGAAGTTCTTCCTCATCTTCAGACGCCCAATGTGTAGAACGTGCCGGCGCATCCTTGGAGACATGCTTGACACGTGCACGTGTTTCCACTCAAAGACCTGACACGGACTCTGTGTCTCTGACGTTTTCATGGCTCCTGGGAGGTGTTTGCCAAAACTGTTTCCTGCATGCAAAAGTAATGGGCGTCCTTGGAGTCAATTTGTGCCATGATTACAGAATCACAGAATGGTCGGGGTTGGCAGGGACCTCTGTGGGTCACCCAGCCCAACCCCCTGCCCAAGCAGGGTCACCCAGAGCAGGCTGCACAGCACCATGTCCAGGCGGGTCTGGAATATCTCCAGAGAAGGAGACTCCACAGCCTCCCTGGGCAGCCTGGGCCAGGGCTCCATCACCCTCAGAGGGAAGAAGTTCTTCCTCATCTTCAGCTGGAGCTTCCTCTGCTTCAGTTTGTGCCCGTTGCCCCTTGTCCTGTCGCTGGGCACCACTTACTCCTTTCTAAGTGACGTTCAATCAGCTGAAGCATGAGGTGAGGTGAGCTGAGCTCCTCTCTGCAGCACTCGGGGGGTGCCAGGCCCTGTGCGGGTTGGAAGGAAGACGTGCAAGTTCTCAGTAAAAGTGTTGTTAAAAGATAACAGCTGTGGATATTGAGGGGTGGCTGCGGTGGCACCGAGGCCTCCTTGGAAGGTCGGGTAGGGCAGCAGGGCTCCCAGCAGGCAGCGGTGGGTGGGAGGCTCAGCCCGGGTGGGGATCCCCCTCGCAGGCAGGTCCCAGGGGCTGGGTGGGACCCCGCTCTGCAGAGGCTGCTGAAGCTGGGGTGCGGAGTGCCATGGCTGAGCCGGTGCCCCGCTCTGTGTGCCCGGTCGTGTGCGGTGCTGCCGGAGCCTCTTCCGACGGGCAGTGCTGCGGCGCTGCCATTCCGGGCTCCGGCGAAGCCCGGGCGGAGGAGGAAAGCTGCACAGAGCAAGCACTCTGTGTGAGACTTTCCCTTTGTGAATAAAAAAAATAGTGGCTAAAAGGAAAGTTTTAAGTATTTCCTTCCTTGGAATTTTAATCTGAATTTCTCCTGTGTGGTTTTCTCTCTGCGTACGCTCTGTGGCTGATTTGCTGTTCTCTCCCCGCTCTTTAGTATGACCCACGTTCAGAGCAAGTTCTCGGGCTTCCTATAGCATCATCAGGACTGTGTGTTCTTTTCAAACTTGAGCTAGATCTGGTGACCAAACGTCGTGCGATGCTTCCGTGTCGTTGGTGGCTGGTCCGGCTGGACAGCCAGTACAGAGCTGCCCCCAGCCCTGGTCCCCGAGCCACCAGCCAGGGTACGAGCATCTCCTCCCTCCCAGGGTCAGGGAACTGGCACCGTCTGCGGCCAGGTACCCTCTCTCCAGGGTCAGATGAGTCCCTGGGGTGTAGACATTGGGATTCAGGTCTTGTCAGATACGGCTCACAGACAGAAATGGCTCGGTCTCAGGGTAGCAAGCAGGCTGTTGCCATTGCCAACCTTGTTTTGGGTTTTCTCGCAGTATATTTTTATTTCGGTAGCTAAAGTGATTCAAGAATTAAACAGTCATTCATGGGAGTGAAATAAAGTAGACTTTTAAAATATATGTACTAAATAAAAGGCTTCATGTTGGCATGTTGATGAATTTCTGAAGGGTTTTTTAAAGCTAGTAGAATATCAGTTGTGTTACAAAGAGCAGTTAAAAAAAAAGACAAGGTTAAAATGTATCCTAACTCTTGCTCATGTTTATAGTACAGTTTTATTACTGAAGGTAAGATAGATAACTGGGCATTACTCCAAATTCCTGGCAGTTTTCCCTTTCCAAGGCACTAATATTGGGATTAGTGTGTTGTTTTAAAGCCATTACCTTTCTTCACCCTCATAATTGCTTGTTCTTAGGGGAGAATACTGAAAACGCAGCGCTGGTGAAGCAGACTTGTTACGCAGCGCTTGCAGAGTTAGGCTTTGCTGTCGGTTGGGTTTACTTTAATCTGTGGGTGCATTTTTGTACGGTCTCTCTATGTATTTGTAGGCTCTTTGCTTATTTGAGCGAATATATAGCACACAGTGGACCAAACCCAGAACTCGAGGTCCCAGTGCTTTTGAGCTGTGGAAGGTTGGATGTCGCCTTGCGGTAATTTGCTGTTCAGGTACGAATGTTGCTGGCATCACGATGGCGCGGCTCGCGCTAGGAGCCATGGAGGTGTATGACAGGGAGAACTTCCCTCTCTGCAAGTGCAGAAGACATTGTTCCTCGTGTGGCTTAGGGCTGTCCTCTCTGCAGGCTCAGAAACGATTGTGTTTCTTCTCTGGGTGCTCGTTCCCAAGAAGACCCAGAGTGAAAGCATCAAGGCTACGGTCAGTGAATTGTTTCCCATCTGCACCCACCTGGGTAGCTGGGAAACGGATAGCACAGAATCCCAGAATGGTCGGGGTTGGCAGGGACCTCTGTGGGTCACCCAGTCCAACCACCTGCCCAAGAAGGGTCACCCAGAGCAGGCTGCACAGCACCATGTCCAGGTGGATCTTGAACATCTCCAGAGAAGGAGACTCCACAGCCTCCCTGGGCAGCCTGGGCCAGGGCTCCATCACCCTATATGGTGTGTGTCAATTCACAGCGCTCTGCCCAGCGATCGAGCCATAGTCTGACCGGGAGCAGAAAAACAGCGTCTGGGAATCGGAAGGTGTCAGATAGTCAGTGGAGCAGCAGCAACCTTTGGCTGTGGCTAGGAGAATCCGAAACGGGCTGGCAGAGAGGGAGACAGCAGGAGAGAGCATTTACTGCTAACAATTGACTAGATCCCGTGCCCTTGGGGAAGTTTTTGTTCCTTTCTTGGTAGGGGAAATAGCTCGGATGAAAGATATGAGGATATGAAATCAGGTGAACAGCAGGAAGTTGTGTAAACATGATTAATTCCATTAATGGAAACTTTCAACTTGAAGGTTGTCAGTCCTTGTGCCTATACCTCTTGTTTTCTCGTGGAACGTCACGCAGAGTATTGAAACACTTTCATAAGGGAAAGCATTAAAAAAAAAAACGAGAGAAGAAAATGCTTGGTTGGTTGCCTGGAAAGAGTAAGAAAACGCTGCTGCCTTGCCTGAGATTATAGTAGCTGTGGAAGGTTTTGTGTCACGTTTTCCTGCCATGTTTGACTTGCCCTGCATGAAGAACAGTTCATTTGCAAGGCTGGTCTGGGAGGAGGGCGTGCAGGAGAACACCGGGAAGGCAGCTTCTCCGCGGCTGCTGGCGAGAGGGTCCCTCCGAGCCGCGCGTGCTAAGATCGAGAGGCCGGTGGCTTCGCGCAGCGAAGGGACAGCTTGCAATTTAGAGTTATAGAGCTGCTGTTGGGAAAAACACCCAGTGGCATGTGGTCTGAATTCTGAGGGGCTGAGGCACGTGTGCCCCATCAGCCCAGCGCGGGAGAGGGAGCAGCAAGCGGCTGGGCTCTCCACCAAAGCCGTCGCGATGCTGAGAGTGCGGAGCAGCAGCGCACGAGGTGCCGGTCCCTGCGGCTTGGAAGAGGCAACGAACCTGCATTCATTTTCCTTGGTACTTCATCAGTTTTTCGAAGACTGTAAATGCACATTTGTGTTTATGTATGTGGATATAGGTGTGCATGTGTGTCAGCCTTGCCTGCCATCCACAGAGCATCTCCTGCCAGCCCGTCCGGCGGAGCTGAAACGAGACGCAGCTGACAGCAGTCGCCTCGCCTTTTTCTGGGATGCGGTGGTATCAAAGCAGGCGGGATGAAAGCACAAAAGCTTCCTGTTTCCAGCTGTTTTCCTCAGCAAAGATTTTTTTTTTTATTTTTTTTTTTCCCAAAGATGATGCTTCCTTTTAAGGGGTTTTTAATCTGCAAACTGTTTCCTCAGTTTATTTCACTACAGTAAAATGTGTTCCCTTTAGGTCATATCTGTCTCCTTTAAAAACCAGCCTGCCCTTTTCAGTAGTTTTATTTGCTACTCAAAAGAACAAACATGACTTCATAAAAAACCTTTGATGAAGTACAAAGACCAATAAACCTTTTGCCACTAGAGCTGAAAATTTGTAGTGATTTTTTTTTTTTTAGAGAGAAACCTTGAATAAATTAAGTGGGGAAAATATACTGACTTCATAACACTTCAGAATTTTGAATTCTGAGATTCCTGCGTTTGTCCTTTTGCCCCTAGCGCTGAAAATTTGTAGTGATTCTTTTGTTGTTAAAGAGAAACCTTGAATAAATTAAGTGGGGAAAATATACTGACTTCATAACACTTCACAGTTTTGAATTCTGAGATTCCTGCATTTGTACCTGTGCTTAGTGTACAAAAAAACAGGTTTAGATTTGTCATATATAAAAATCGCTTTATTTGGGGACATGAATAAATAATGAAAGACATAGCAGTTGGGATACAAAAAAAAAACACCAACCCAGGTTTAGGTTTGTCATATATAAAAATTGCTTTATTTGGAGACACGAATAACTTGAAATAATGGAAGAAATAGCAGTTGGGATACCAAAAAAAAAAATCTTCCAGCTGCTTCCATTATGTTAGTCTCTTTTCATTAAACTGATCTCTCCTTGTTTACTTTCTTCTAAAGTAAACATGTATAATTAAAACATATTGTGCCTCTCTGTGGCTCTCATGCTGTACGTGGGTTCGTCGCAGTCGGAAATACCCAAAATGCTGCCGGCACCTGGGTGGAAGAGGGGCCCTGAGTTTGCTTGTGGTGAAATGTTCCTGGGGGTCTCGGCGGTGGGTTTAAGCTCTGCCTGGGCTGGCTCTGGCAGCCGTGGTGCCTTGGTGTCCACCACCAGTGTGCCCCGGTGTTGTCCAGGCCACCGGCCGACTTCGCTGTTGGAACCCCCCTGGGGGGTTTCTGCTGCTCTGGGGGTGAGCGGAGACCAACTGCCCCAGCGTTGACCAGTGGGACAGCAGGTCCTTGGCCAGTAGCGGAACCGGGAGTGAGAGCCACCTTGCCCCGTTGGAGCTGCGAAGCTCGCTCCCACACATGTTTTGAGTGGAGCTGGTGTCCCATGGCCAGGATGTGTTGAAGGGTAGCTGGTTGGTTTGGGATGATTGTCCCATATTTATGGCTTATGAGTTTCATTGTTGTTGAGAGTCTGCTGTGGTCTGTAAATATGTTCTGGAGCTGTATAAAAATCATAGAATCATGGAATCATAGAAAGTTTTGGGTCGGAAGGGACCCCTAGAGGTCATCTAGTCCAACCCCCCCGCAGCGAGCAGGGACACCGCTAACGAGATCAGGTTGCTCAGAGCCCTGTCCAACCTGGGCTTGAATGTTTCCAGGGCTGGGGCCTCCACTACCTCTCTGGGCAACCCGTTCCAGTGTTTCACCACCCTCATTGTAAAGAATTTCTTCCTTATATCCAGCCTAAACCTACCCTGTTTTAGTTTAAAACCATTACCCCTCGTCCTGTCACTGCTGTCTCTACTAAAAAGATTGTCCCCATCTTTCCTGTCGGCTCCCTTTAAGCACTGAAAGGCTGCAATCAGGTCTCCCCGCAGCCTTCTCTTCTCCAGGCTGAACAAGCCCAACTCTCTCAGCCTGTCCTCATAGGAGAGGTGCTCCAGCCCTCGGACCATTTTTGTAGCCCTCCTTTGGACCCACTCCAACAGCTCCATGTCCTTCTTGTGCTGAGGGCTCCAGAGCTGGACGCAGGACTCCAGGTGAGGTCTCACCAGAGCAGAGTAGAGGGGCAGAATCACCTCTCTCGCCCTGCTGGCCACGCTTCTCTTGATGCAGCCCAAAAATATCACAATGAACATATTCGGAAGGACAGCAGTTGTCATGGCTGAATGACTTGAAGTAGCCTGGGCTGTAAACAGGATGTGCTGAACCGGAGCAGCACCCGGTTCCGCTGGTGTGGCCGCGCAGCGGGCCGCTGCTTGGTGTCAGCGCTGCTGCCGGTACGCTTGGGGTCCTCTGAAGGACGCGATGCGCTGGTGGTTACAGCGGCTCTGCTGAGCCCAGAAGCTTCGCTGGCTTTGCTGCCACTGAAGATCACCAGGTTTGGTTGGGGAGCGTTGTCTGGATTCTGGCTCTCCGGCTTAGCGACGTACTGCAAAGGGAGAGAGGAGGAGGAAGGACAAAAATTTTTCCCCAAATTCTGCTGGAAAACCCCTTCTATTAAAAAATTCAGTAGCTAAGGGGGAGGTGGGATGTTCGGAGAAGAACCCACATCTAGACATGGTAGGTGTAAAATTTCCAGCTCCTGAGCTCGTGGTTGACTCTTCACTCGGTAGCGTGAAGGTAGGGGACAGGAACAAGTATTTTGTGGGAGTGGTAGAACATACTCCAGTGAGACAAGGCCAAGTATGTGCTGCTTGGTGGAGGGACACAATTTACTCAAATTCACATCGCTGCAGTTTTAAAAGCTGTAACTTCATGTCAAAGGATACCTTTAAGGGCGATTTCTTTCTTAATGACCCATCAGATGAAAAAGCACAGAATTTGCTAAAAACACCTTTCAGAAAGCCGTGGACTCTTTCCCGGGTTTAATTCTCGGCAGCGTTCTCTAAAGTCCTTGTAATTTAGAAAGATGATCGGGATGATGATCTGCAGGCAGAGAGACTTCCAGCAATGAGTTGAAACTTCTCCTTTGGCATCTTCCCCCCGCGAGCCTCTGCTTTCCCTGACATCTGTGGGAGCCGTTTCCCTTAGCGTGGGCGAGGGGGCCGCAAGTCCAGCGAGGGGGATGAGATGCTGAGATGGTTTCCATCTCTCCCATACAGGTGGCTTTTAAATGATTTTTTTGTTTTTTCCTTAATGAGTTCCTTTGCAAAGAAGTGGTGGCCTTCTCGGGAACAGCGAGCGAGCCGGAGCCCTGGAAGTTTCTTACGAGCATATGGTCAGGCTAAAAAATGGCAGATGCTGCACGAGCAAAGGGCAGAGCCTCCGAAGGTGGGAGATGAAGGAGGCTTCAAGAGACCCTCGCTCAGTGAGCTTTCAGCTCAAAATCAAATGCTGCCATTGTGGAAGTGATCCCTGGCAGAAGCTTCAAGGTTTGCAGTCCTGCCTCAGCTGTTCGTGGAAGTTTTACAATGGTGACAAATAATTTCTCAGACTTCCATTTTATCAAAGACACTTGAGTTGCGGTGCCTCGAAAGAACCCAGTGAAAAGGCCCAACGGTCTGAACGCATCTGATGCAAGAAGCTGTTCAGGGCAGATACTGAAGAGGTTTTGAAGATATACTTGGTATTCGTTCTTATCCTGCAAGAACAGAAAACCTTGAGAAAATGAATGAAATCCTCAGATTTGAGGAACTGGAGCTTCTTTAGTGGTTCCTTTCGTAGTGGGGAGCTGAGCGGGTGCCATGTGGTGAGGGCAGCCTCGCTCCTCGGCGGGCAGAGACTGACCCGCGCTCGGAGTCTGTGGTTAAAATGTGAAGTCCATGTTCGAAACCGGGCACGGGGGAAAGGATTCCTTGCGAGCGAGCCGGCCGCGTACCCGTGGTCAGCCGTACCCGCGACCGCCTGCGTTGTGCCCGCTGAGGGCGGGCATCCTGGTGTTTGCCGTCAGCGAGTAGAACGAGCGGGCAGCGCTTTGTGGACGCGGCGGTGATGGATTAATTTGGGGCTCGTTGTGGTAGCGCTGATCGTAATGAATTAATTTGGCATTCATGTGGATGTCATGCTTTTTTTAAGCTTTTCTATTATAATGTGGAATTCGTTAGTAGGCGCTTCCAGCGTTGCACACACGATTCAGTTGTCAACATAACCTGTTTGCAGTGTTCCCGTGTCTGGATGCTCCTAGGGCGTTGTATTTTCTGGGGAAAGGCTTGCTGGGTGGCAGCGGGGAAGTGTCGGCTACAGTGATGGGGCAGCAGCAAAACAAGGCTTAAAAGTTGCGGCTCCTCTTCCTCTTACCGATTTTAAGGTACCCCATCAAACTCCAAGGGTGTAATATATTGACTTTTATATAGCTTCGCATAAGAAAAAGGCATTTAATGTTGCTACATAATGCCTAAATCTAAATGCATCGTCAGTACCTTGTGGCACCGTTGGAGACAAATAGACTCTTCCTTCTGTAAATATTAAATAGTGAAAAAGCCTTAAAATGTAGTCCTTTGCTCCTTCTCTTTTTTTTCCCCCTCCCAAAATGTGCTGAGTTGATAAATATGTATATCTATATCATTTATCCCTGCTTTTGAAGAGGGTGTACGATGGCACATGGATTTTCTCTGCCATTGGTGAGGTGTTCCAGTTTAGCTGGGAGAGAGAGGTGCTGGTGGGGTGAAGCAGTAAATATCGCCGCAGAACTGGGCTGGGGCCATGTTGCCGGAGACGTTTCAAATGTGACCTTTGCATCAGGGGAGTGATTTTATAAAGCCTTTAAACAGATGCATATTTTTTTTTTTTATTTGTGGATGTTCTTCTATTTAGTTCTTGCTATGTGTGTTAAGATTTTTAGACAAAATATGTAATTCTCACCAGAGGTGTTCTGCGATGCCTTACGGATGCAGGGCAGTTACCTGGAATTTCTTGTTTGTGAAACGCCGCGTTGTTAGTGAGATCTGGACCTGAGAGGGTATAAAACAGGGGAAAGGGACTAAGAGGGTTTATTTTTAAATCAGAGAGCGTTATGATCCTGCTGTGCAGCGCTGTCAGTTTGACTTTGCACCACGAGACTCGATATTTGGTGCTTAAATTGGTCAGGGGAACAGCGATGCAATTATCTCGGCTTTTTTTATCTTCTTAACCAAAAGGAAGGCTCAAAGTTTTGCTTGCAGTCAAAAAACAAAAAAAACATCAGCTGAGCTTAATGCACCACAAAAATGAAAGAAAATAAAGCGAAACAAGCAAGTTTGATTTTAACCACTCATGAGTGAAGTGGCTTGGGATCAGCAGTCCGTGGTACAACTGAACTCCTGCATCACCTTTTGGTTGGACTCGAGCTGGTGTCTTAGAAAGGAGAGAGTTTCAGCCCAGGCAAAACGTAGCCCAGTGCATCAGAGTGTAGTAATAAAAGACAGAAAAGATGATTCTTGACCAATGATAGAATGTTTTTGTTCAGTCTTTTCCAAGTCAGGTGCTTGAAACTCATTTTTTAATATATATAACCCATATATATAATATATCCACTGCAGTGAGGAACTCCTTTAGCTAGGACACCGAAATAATTCGGGCATGCAGACAACAGGCTTTTGGGGTTTCTGTTTTCCACCTGTGAGTTGGGGAGAACTGCAAAATTGAAAATAAAATATGAAATCCTGCACACCGATGGCCATGGGAGAGAGGACCTGGGCTCAGGTCTCGGTCCCTTTCTCCCTCTCCTTGTAAATTTGAGTCGGAGGGTGGAAGAATGGAAAGAAAATACACCCGTGCTTGGGCAGTTTGTGGAGGTAACAGTGGATCTAGAGCCCCGTCTTGGCCATCAAATGCATCCAGTTCAAATTTACGGCTTTAAGGAGCGGATGTCAAGTGAATTTTAGAAGGCTTTGGGGTTGGTGGTGGCTGTTACCAGCCCAGGTCTGTGCCAGGGCCAAACGTGGCACGAATGCCAGCAGTGTGCCATCGCTGGGCTTTTGCCAGTGGCTTGGCTGCGTCGCCAAAGGCTGCCCTAAGGTGGGTGACTTCTCAGAATCACAGGATGGTCGGGGTTGGCAGGGACCTCTGTGGGTCATCTAGTCCAACCCTCCTGCCGAAGCAGGCTGTAGAGGACCTTGTCCAGGTGGGACTTGAATATCTCCAGAGAAGGAGACTCCACAGCCTCCCTGGGCAGCCTGGGCCAGGGCTCCGTCACCCTCAGAGGGAAGAAGTTCTTCCTCGGGTTCAGCTGGAGCTTCCTCTGCTTCAGTTTGTGCCCATTGCCCCTTGTCCTGTCGCTGGGCACCACTGGAAAGAGTCTGGCCCCATCCTTCTGACACCCACCCTGCAGATATTTGTAAGTATATATTAGGTCCCCTCTCAGCCTTCTCTTCTTCAGTCTTGAATATCTCCAGAGAAGTAATTCTAAAGTAGGCTTAAATTAAAGCGCTCTTCTCTAAAGACTACAAGTTTAGCAGAAAACATCCTTTAGTTTCACGAGATATTTTTCTTCTGTTAAGGTTTGATTTCCCTCTCATCAGATGTGCGTGGTTTGCAATCAGGGCAGTGTCTGCTGTTCACTGCTGTTGATATCGTCTGGGACCTCTGCCACCGCCCGCTGGAGGATGAGCTGGACTGCTGGAGGTGGTTTTGTGGTCGCTTTTTTTTTTCTTCTTACCTCAGCTTTTTCCAGCTACACATTCCTTGTGAATCTTTGTTTCCAAGAAACATAAATATTGGGAATTAACCAGTCATGTACTGGCTAGAGAGGTACAAAACCCAGCTGCTGGTGTGGTCTGTAAAAAAAAACAACCTGGTTTAGATAACAGCGCTGTATTGAAGCGTGCACAGAAACGGCTCCAACAGATGCGCTCCCGACTCTGAGCTGCCCATCCGAAGGCGAGTGGGTCGCTGAATTGATTCCCCACTTACGAGCTTGGATTTTATTTTAAAGCTTGATTTTTTTTTTTTTTTAAATATATTTTTTTTTTCCTTCTTTATAATGAAGCAGGAGGCCAACCTTCACCCCTGAGTCACAGGGCAGAGCTCCCACCGAAGCGGTGCTGGCTCGTGGCGAGGCGAGCGGGGCAGGGGGGTGGCCCGTGGGTTCGGTGCCGCCGCGGTGCCCCGGGGCTTTGCCCGGCCCTGCGTCGTGCCGGCTGCTGCCCCGCAGCCTTCGGCCTCGCCGTATGCGGCCCTTCGGAAGGGCGATGCTCCTGCGGCTTCGCGGCCAGCGCAGTGCTGTGCGGAACGAGCTCCTCTCCCCAAGGCTTTGGCAGAGCAGCTAGAGCTGAAGGCTGCTTGGAGATCTTGCAGGCAGAAGAGAGAAGAACTTAAGCAAGTTCCATTTATTTGCTTTTACAGCCTCAAAGCCGCTAGTCAACTTCAACAGTTAGTAGTTATGGACAGTTTAAGTCAAAGCAAAACTCCACACAGGTGAAAACAAGTACTAAAATTTTTTTTTAATTATCACTCAAAAACATGTAGGAACAAGCCCTGTTCTTGTAGCGCCGTTACCATCCATCTTTGTGCATGGTCTGTTTGCAGGGCTCCAGTTCAGTTACAGTGTTCGTAGCGTTGTCCCAGACTCTGCTCCTCTGTGTCCGCGTTCATCCAGTCCTGTTCAGATGCCAGGACCCTGGTTTCTGTACGTTCCTGGATGGAACTGAGGGTGCCTGGGTGAAGTTTTTAATGAGATACTTCAGCACCTAAAAATATTATCTAGTTTGGAAAGCACCTATCTTCCAGCTTCTTCCCCTGGTTTCCACTGAAGGCAGTGGATCTCTTCTGTATTTATATTTAAATAGAAAATTGCAGACTTAAATTACCTACATCAAATTTCAGAACATAGTTTTGGGCATTTTTTTTTTCTTTTGATCAGGGCACATGGATTTTGTGAGAGTAGGTACTGTGTGCTAAATGTGCTGTTGTCTACGTGATGCTGGAGGTTTTGGGGCTGACTTGCTCCATGAAATAATCTCCTTAGTGTATACGAGCAGAGCATTAACCTGGTTGTTCTTTTCCCTTGCCTTGTGGGAGCCCTGGTGCCCTCCCCAGATTGTTGTGATATATTGCAGCGTTGCTGCCAACTGTTAATGAGATTACTAATGCAGTGTAACTGGGTAGCAAATTATTAAATGCTATTCCATACCATTATTCAGCTTATTTTAGCAATTTGTGAGCGGGGCGCTCCTTGTAAATCAAACTCCTCATATATTATTTTTGTTAATTAAGAGTTAAATAAAATCCAACATCTTAAACATTGCATCGCTGACAACAGTACCGGACCATGTACTTCACAATAAGCTGCGGGGGAGAATCCTCCTCTGGAGTGTGGAGGAAGGGCTGAGTAACCGCTCTGCTCTCACCCACGCGTGGCGTCCAGACGTGGTGCACGCTGTGCCGCGCAGTCGCGCCCGCTCTGCTCCGTGTCCTCTGTGCACGCCTCTGCGTTGCCAAAAGGGCTTGGGGTCCTTGTGCAGCGTGGTAACGGTACGGATATTGACTTTAGGAATGAATTACCTAGCTTTAATTGCTAAAACACAGCTTCTGCTAATAATTCATGGCCCAGTTAACCATATATCGTGGTGTTACTGATGCACTGGCAAAGGAGTGACCCGTTTGGCTGCTGTGAAATCCAGACCCACCCACTGCGGGCACTGTTCTGCCTCGCTGGGCTGGAGACAGTGTTGCTGCACGCACCGTTCCTTCTGCCGAATGCTTTGGTGACCAGTGGTTGACCCAACCGGAGCGTGAGGCATGACTGTCGGTGCCCTTCCTTCTGCAGAACGCTTTGGGTGACCAGTGGTTGACCCAACCGGAGTGTGAGGCACGGCTGCAGGTGCCCTTCCTTCTGCAGAACGCTTTGGTGACCAGTGGTTGACTGAACTGGAGTGTAAGACACGGCTGTGGGCACCCTTCCTTCTCCAGAACGCTTTGGTGACCAGTGGTTGACCCAACCGGAGCGTGAGGTGTGACTGCCGGTGCCGTTCCTTCTGCAGAACCCTTTTGGTGACCAGTGGTTGACCCACCCGGAGCGTGAGGCACGGCTGCGGGTGCCCTTCCTTCTGCAGAACCCTTTTGGTGACCAGTGCTTGACCCAACTGGAGCGTGAGGCATGGCTGCTGGTGCCGTTCCCTCTGCAGAACGCTTTGGTGACCAGTGGTTGACCCAACCGGCACGTTGGGCACGGCTTCCTGGGAGCAGGAGAGGGCTGGCTTTGGACCTGGGATGTCTTCTGCCTGTTCTGCTCCGTTGCCTGGAGCATTCGAGTGCCTTATCTTGTGTGGTGGTGTTTTCTCTAAATGTTACTGCCTGTGAAGTGTGGTGTTTCTCATTCATACAACACCCCTGCGGAGTGTTGCTGTAGAAGTATACATCACTTCCAGAAACATTTCATAAGTATATCTGACTAGTGGCACTTTTTCAGACACCACGTCTCTACAAGCCCGGAAGATCATCGGAGGTAGTCAAATATGAAATGATGCATTTGGTGTTGGGTGTCTGAGTTGGATTTCTGCAGTGATTCTCCTTCACATGTAAGCGTGTTTGGTTTGTAGTAGGTCTTATCATGTGGTGGTTTCTCTCAGAAAATCAGAATGTTCTAGCTGCATTCAGATGTTCCTTATAAAGCTGCTATTTTCCTAGACTACACAAACACACGCAAAAAAAATAAAAAGGAAAATTTATTTATTTAGAAGCTCCATGCAGATTTCTCCCAGAAAGGGAACAAAGGGAATGTTAAAATAAGAAGGTGACCTTCGACTCTTGGTGTCACTAGCCCTGCTCAGCTGAGACGAGCGTCTGAGTGTTTCACGCCAGCCTTGGGAAGGAGAGGTCCTCGGAGAAGCTTGGTGGGCAGCCTGGGCAGGGCGGGTGGGTGAGGCGCGGGTTGATTGTGGAGGTAATTGTGAGCTGCAGGAGAAGACAGGAGCCACTCTACGTGACAGTGATGCTTACCGGGATGGATGCAAGGTCCTTGCCTGAGGCCCTTTGGGGAGTGCTTGGCGTGCTGTGGGGTCTGGAGGAGCTGGGGCTGCGTGGGGCCGTGACTGGGAGGGTGCTGGGGGCCGTGTGGTGCAGAGGGCTGTTGGGGCACTGCCGCGGGGCGGTTGGCAGGCAGGGACGGGGATATCTCCTACGTGTTGGGGCTCTCCAGCCTGGAGAAGAGAAGGCTTGGGGGTGACCTTAGTGGCCTTTTAGTGCTTAAAGGGGGCTTGTAAGAAGGATGGGGACAGACTTTTTCCCAGGGCCTGCTGCAATAGGACAGAATCACAGAATCACAGAATAGTAGGGGTTGGAAGGGACCTCTGTGGGTCATCTAGTCCAACCCTCCTGCCAAAGCAGGACAAGGTGTAGTGGTTTAAAACTGAAAGAGGGGAAATTTGGACTGGATATAAGGAGGAAGGTTTCTGCAGTGAGGGTGGTGAGGCACTGGCACAGGTTGCCCAGAGTGGTGGCTGATGCCCCATCTGTGGAAACATTCCAGGCCAGGCTGGAGGGGGCTCTGAGCAGCCTGATCTGGTTGAAGATGTCCCTGCCTGTGGCAGGGGGTTGGACCAGGTGTGCTTTAAAGGTCCCTTCCCACCCGAACCCTTCTGTGGTTCTATGAAAAAAGTGGTGTAGAAGTTAGTGCTGGCGAATGGCGAGGGCACATAATGAGCCCTCCTGGAAGTCCACGGTTGTCTCCTTATTAGCCATCTTACCATAAGTGGCCTGAACTTAGCTGAGTTTTAATCAAAGCTTCCACCATCGCCTTTTGGCTTTGATTACTCTTTTGGAATGGAAATGTCCGTTTGCTTCAGACAGAGACCTTCAGAATTCATTATATACGGAGAGTTTAAGGAAATCTGTCCTTACTTATTTTTAGGTTATGGTGTAGAACGTGTGCGCCTTGCCTGGAGCAGTGTGATTAATTATCATAACTTCAGAGGGCTCCGGGTTATTCGGTTCCAGTAGAAATTAAGTACTTTAACATTAATATAGACTATATATGAATATACAGTGAATTAATTAGATAACCGCAGCTTATAAACCCACATACATTTTGTAACTGAATGACTCCTGAGAAGCAGACACTACTGAATTCTATCTCCCCTCAAGTTAAAATAAATAAAAAAGATTCATTTTGCTCCGGAAACCCTTCTCCCACAGCACTCCCTACCCCCAAACTAACCCAAACCAGAACAAAATCCATCAGCAACCTGAGAAGCTGGAAAGGACAGCGTAGCTAGAACCTTAAACTCGTTCTTACGATCTGCTGATGGTTCCAGCAGGCCTGCAAAAACGGGTGAACCGCTGACGTGTGAGTGTCATCTGTCCTTACCAGCACGAAGTCCGTGCCATGAGTGTGTTAGAAAATAGCTTGTGTAAGGCGGCGACACGCAGCGTGAGGGTCTGTGACCTCAGCCATGGTGGGACAACGCAGCTCTTTGTCGCGAATGTGAAGGCTGAGGACAGTTCAGATTTGTTTACGCTGTTGACGTTCTGTGGCAAATGCTGTCAAGTGGTGCCTCGGAGCGTCCGTGGGGATTTGTACGGACTCTGGAAGTTCAGGCAGCAAATAAAACGGCCTTCTGATTCAAATGAGCTTTCCAATAATTTGTGGCTTTAACCGGAGCGATGGACCTGTAGTGTAGATACCTGGCAGCTGGTCCTACTTCGCTGTCGCCCGAGCTCGGGGCGGCTTCTCCCCGTCCTGTACCTGCAGTCTGTCAGCTTCCCCTCTGTCGTCTGGCGTGAAACCCACGGCCCGTTCCTCAGAGACCCCTTCGTTGCCTCCCCGCTGCCTCCCGTGTCGTACTGAAGTCTTCCTCACCGGTTTCCGTGGCCCGTCGCAGCCGGTGCTTTTGTTCAGGGCTCCGTCGCCTGGGTCCTTTCTCTCGATGAGGGCAGTCCTTGGCTGCTATGTCACCCGCAGGCTTCATCCTGCCTTTCTTCCAGGTCACCTCCCTGTCTGTATTTTTTTTCATCTTGTCTTGGTGATATTTGGAGCAAAATCTTCAAAAAAGATTGCGTCAGTGGACATGCATTTTAAATTTGCCAGTCCCTTAGCCTGCCAACCGTCCAAGTTACCAACTCGTTCTTCCCTTGATCTGCTGCTCTTTAATCCTTCTGCTGTATTTTGTCATTTTTTGTTGAGCTTGGTTTTTTTGGTTGTTGAAAACTGTAATGCTCTGAGGAAAAAAATTCTTTTCAAAAAGCAAAACAGCAGAAAAGGTCTCAATCCACCAAACGAGTGCGTTTTAGCTTAATTTGCATTAGTGGTGTCTGACGTGCTGTTTGTAAGGTGCTGCAGAGCACAGCGAGGAAACGGCAATCCCGAAGTACCTGTTTATCATACTGTCGAAGTATGATAATCATAACTAGAGTCTAGGATTTTTCCCACCCTTCTCATTTTTGACACAACTGTAATTCATACAATGAGAAATGCTAATCACGTGTCAGTACGGCGTCTGTACGAAAGTCTCTTCCGTGTAGAGATCTTGGTCCTTTTCCTTCTCAAGTGAGGCTATTTTGGCTGTTAAATCCCATATAGAATTACTTTCATTGCTCAATATACTATTTAATATACTGGGCTTTTTTCCCCTGGAAGATAAAATTCAAATCTGAAGATGTTTGTCTTTCTCCATTTACTATTCTGTGTATTTTAGATCGCGTCAGCAAATCGGTGCGGTTGGCAGTCTCTGATGGGGAAATACTCCTGGCTGGCAGAAAAGGGTTTGCTGGTGCAGGTGAAGATACTGCAGAAGCAGTCTGCAAACAGACCGTTGCTTGCCACACGTTCAGTATTTTGGCATATTTTTGATTTTTATCCCTATTTTTAGCATATCTTTGATCCTCTGTCTTAGAACTATAAAAAAAGCAGCTGATGTTTCGTAACCCACCCCCTTTCCATCATCTCTCTCTCCAAACAACTTCCTTCAAAGACCGTGGTGTTGAGGACCCCTCGGGGGTCAGCCCGTCTCAGGAACCCGCATCGCTAACCCAGGGCCTGTCCGGCTCCGGGAAGCGGCACCCAGCATCCCAGGAACAGATCAGCCATCGGATGCTTTGAATGAACATGGTAGAAAACAGGGTCTAGCTTTTGCTTAAAGCAAGCTGCTCTTGTCTGCTGCTGGCAAGGATGGTGCCCATCCTGTTCTTCTCCTCTGTCACCCACACTGGGACTGTAAAAGCCAGTCTAGGGAGGGAGTTTTGTAGCTCTGAATACCCTTTCTCTGGTAAGCGTGGGCTACCCCGTCCTGTTCTCCTCAGTCGCCACTCCTGCTGCTCCTAGCTGGCTTGGTTACCCTTCTCCATGCTCCTGTGCCGTATTGTCACAGCGGTTTGACCGCTGGGTTTCCTTTGCGGTCCTTCCGCTGTCCTGCGCTGGCTGCCTGCTGGGGAGAGCACAGTGTGTAAAGTCAGGGTAAGGCGGTGTGGTGATGGTGCCGATGGAACGGTGGCCTGAGCCAGAGGTCCTTCTGGTGGACCAAGGCTTGGACCTTGCTAGGGTTCCTTCAGTTACCTCGTCATCTGCTCTTGAGATGTTGCTGCTGGAGAAGCTGGGCTGCCGGCGTTGCAGCCCTCTGCAAGCAGGCGTGGGTGGGGAGATGCTTGTGCAGGCTGGGAGGCTTTCATCTGGATTTATTGGCGAGAGGGAGGTGTATGGGGGTCAAGGCTGGCTGTGATGGATGGCACGCTGGCGCCCGTCCCCAACGACCCTTGCCTGGAGCAGAAGGGCTTGCCCAAGGCGAGCACCATGTCCAGAAGACGTCCCCTCCTCGTGTGCTGGAGCCAGCGCTGGAAGGGAACCACCATTTTCTTCCCAGTGCAAACACATTACAGCATTTTCAGGGAGGGTAAGCAAACAGATTAATTTTGGCTACAATATATTACCTTTCTTCTTTGAAAGTCATCTTGAATTATTTGACTTTCGGTTCACCAAGGAGCATTTGGAAGATTTTCCTTTCACTCTGGTCTTCCAAAACTGATCCCTTTTGCCCTGTAGGTAAATTCAAGAGCACAGCACTTGGCTTCTCTGAAAGACAAGACCTAGTTATTCATGAAAGATAAAAAGTCATCGATTTAAGCATTTTGGTTTGTTTTTTTTTGCTCTTGTATGTTAAAATATTTACCAAGTTGGTTACAGTATTTTGGAATTTTAGTAATGCAATTCTGTTTGAGCCACACTGATAAATAATTGTATAGATAAATATTATTTTGCACTCATGCATGTGAAATGACCATTCTTCAAGAATTATCTTTGGCTTGATACGTATTCAGATCCTTTAAAAGAATATGGGCTAGCACTGAGTTAAAGAAACAGATTTCTGTAGTTCTTGCTCTGCAGCTGGTAGATAAAAGGCCAGATTTTTGACAGGCACACTTCAGAGTGCAGGCTGCTCGCTCAGCGCCTGTATTACTGCGTTCGTTAAATGTCGTGATTTTGATTGTTTTAAGACAGCGACATTCAGGGAAGCAAATGTGAAATATTGTTTATTCTAAATTAAGGGAACATAAATACTAAAGACAATGTTTTAGTCTTAATTGAAATGGAATGGAAAACTCCCCCAGACGTAGAATTTCACCCCTGTCTTTTCATAGCAGGGAGGTTTAGCCACTGAAAAATGGATTTGCCCTTTCTGCTCACTTTACTATTCAAACAGCTAAAAAAGTCATATACAGATGTATGCTTCTCCTTCCGTTTAAGCTCATGAGCGTAGTGGTCAGGTTATTTTATTTGTGGCTTTGTATGTGTGCTGGGATGATGGTGTTGGAAGGGTGGAGCAGATAATAAATGCCTCTAAATATCTGCAGGGTGGGGGTCAGGAGGACGGGGCCAGACTCTTTCCAGTGGTGCCCAGCGACAGGACAAGGGGCAACGGGCACAAACTGAAGCAGAGGAAGCTCCAGCTGAAGATGAGGAAGAACTTCTTCCCTCTGAGGGTGACGGAGCCCTGGCCCAGGCTGCCGAGGGAGGTTGTGGAGTCTCCTTCTCTGGAGATATTCCAGCCCCGCCTGGACGCGGTGCTGTGCCCCCTGCTCTGGGTGACCCTGCTTGGGCAGGGGGCTGGGCTGGGTGACCCACAGAGGTCCCTGCCAACCCCGACCATTCTGTGATTCTGCGAATTCACCGAGTACACCGTGAAACACCATCACGCTGTAGAAAGCATCGTTCGGTACAAGAGGTGGTGAATGTGCCCTGGTTTTGTGTGGGAAGGTTGGGGCAGCGATCCTTGTGCTCGAACAGACATCCTCAGCCCCCCTCTCGAGTAATACCGGCTTCAGTCCGATGTTAGCTGAACGCCTGTTTTCCCCCAGAATTGCTCAAAATACTGCTCAGACCAATCACAGAATCCCAGAATGTTCGGGGTTGGAAGGGACCTCTGTGGGTCACCCAGCCCAACCCCCTGCCCAAGCAGGGTCACCTACAGCAGGCTGCACAGCACCGCGTCCAGGCGGTTCCAGTGGTGGCAATCAGGAACGCTCTCCTGGTGCAGATCCCAGCCTCTCCCATAGTGCATGGGTAAGCGGCGTGTGTGTATGGATAGCAGAGAAATCAACGTTCCTGGTCAGATTTGCTACAAAACTAACAAGATCCACCACTGTGCTCTTTTTTCTTCTGTTGTCTCACCTGGTTCCTATGTTGTTACTGTGTCTAACACCAGGTGCGTACTTATTACACGGGTTTTCCATGTGTATTATCTTTCAAATGGTATCTCTTTTTTGAAACAGTTCTCAACTTCTTAGTTACTTTTACTAGTCTCAGTCTACTCTTTTTTGTTTTCCCCGATTCTCTATCTACGAGCAAAACACCTGTGATAAGCGTGTTGCTGTTCACCAGAGTAAAGCATGAGGATACAGTTTTCTAGCTTGTGATTTGAGGATTTTACCAATGCGTCCAGATTTCTTACTGGAGGCGGTGGGAGGTTCAAACAAAATTCGGTTCTAGTGTCATCTAGTTTATTGTTCAGTTTTATTGCTATGATCTTGGATGATTTCCCAAGTATTTGTTTGGATTATTCCTGCAAAGAGGAGTTTGTTTTGTTTTTTTTCCGGGTTTGGGTGCTTTTCCAGAAAAAAATGCTACTTTCCTAATGGTAAAGTCTGTTTGGGAGCACTTCAAGGCACTCAATGAAACTTGTACCAAAGGAAGTTCTCAGGCATGACGACCAAGGTCAGGTAGCCTTAGGTGGTGCTTCCAGTTTGTGCATCACAGCCCCTTAAAATCAGGTAGGTGTTGGCCTGAAAGTCACACAGCGCGTCAGAACTGGTGGCCTACCCCGAATATAATTTGAAATTACATATATTAGACAGCAGGCTGCCCTTTAGGTCACCTAATTCTGAACTTCTTTTGTTTTCTGGAGCTGGGAGGTGCGCGTTAAGCACCTTCATTCACTTGCGACCCTGAGCACGGAGGCTGATAAAGACACCCAAGGATCAGGCTGTAGAGCACGGGCGGTGGTGGAGGTGTGACAGCGGTTGCCTGCGTGCTGGAGTGCTCAGACCTCAGCCTTCCTGGTGGACCATGATGGTATCTGCCGTGCTTTCACCGCGCTTGGTCCTGGCTGCGTTTGCTGGGTGTGTTTGGAGCCCGATTAGCAGGCAGGGAGCACCAGGAGGTCTGGGCAGAGCCTGAGCACCTCGCAGCCGCGCTGCTGGAGGGTCTCGGAGCCTCGTGCCCTGCTCAGGGGCTCCAAGGCGTCCCTGCTCCTGTCGGATGTCCAGGGAACCTGGGTGCAGAACAACAGCTCCGCAGGCTGCTGAAAAGTACCGTTAGGGTGAGGCGGCTGCTCGGCTGGAGGCTTGCTGGAACTCGTTCCTCTGCGGAAGTGCAGCTTTTGGCCCCAAAATGGGCGCTCTGGCTTTCTCCCTGCATCCTTCAGCAGGGGTGGGCTCTCTGAAGTTGCAGTACCTTCCAACACGGGGGTGCAGTCGGTGTGGATTGTAGTTCTTCTTTTTTCCCTAGATCATTAGTAGAAGTAATAGGATTTGAATCCAGCCAGTCCCGGTCTACGGCACCGAAGATCTTCCCTGGATCCACTGAAAGTGCTTTTCCAGGTTCTTCAAGATGATCTAGAGTGGTTTGGCTCCATTTAAATGCCGGTTTTACTTCTTTTAGCTAGAACTTGTGAGATGCTGAGTGAAGCTTTAGTTACTTGAATCCCACTGTATTAATCCCGAATGAATCACCTTCTGAAGAGCGGACAAAATCTGTCCACGATGGTTCGCTTTTTACAAGGTTGCATTGCCTAACGATGAAGTGAGGTTAATTCACAGGAGCCAGATTCTGGAGAAAATTACATGTGTTCGAGTTTATGCACTCTGGGAGAAATCCAAGCTCTGAGGAGAAGTCACAGGAGAATTTTGTGTTGACTTTGGTGTCGTTAAGGTTTCACTGTCCTAATTACCCAAGCGGCAGTGCTTCACAGGGTACGTAATAAATTTCTGGAGTTGGGTTTAGGAGCTTGCAAACCTTCTTGTGATATCTGTCATACTAAACTATTAGTAAACTAGGCGAGGTTAACTAGGTAGTAGTTAGTGAGATATTTGCTCTTCTCTGCCGAGGGAGGAGTGTGGTGGCTTTGAGGGGTGCAGAAGTTAGCCAGCCTTTGGCTGTCGATAGCTCACTGGATCACACTCGGAGAATCCTCGTAAACCAGATGAGGAGACGCGGAGCACGTGTCCCGCTGGACCCGTGCCGGTGACCCCCAGGCCTGCTTGCAGCCCCACGGAGAAGCCCGGCCTCTCCGAGGGTCGCGGGCGGCCGCTGCCTCTGGCGTGACACCTACACGGCAATGGCGCGAAGGCTTTCACCAGTTCCGCCACCCCTGAAAAAACACAGGGAAAAACTATAATTTTTTTTTCCCAGCAAATTCACAAATGCAGTAAAACTGTATTTTATTATTTGCTCTTTATAACTGCTTACGACCAAGAACGGCTTTTATCTTGCTAAGCTCGCAATTTCCCAGCTGAAGCTCCAGGGTTTTTTTTGAAAAAGCGCCTTTTTCCCCAGCTAGAGCTTGCATTTTTATAGAGTTTCGTGATACGTGTTTTAGACCCAGTTCCTCCTTTTTGTCTGCAGCCGAGATAAAGAATTAGTAGTTTAAAACAATAACTACATGTTCCACTGTGATCAAGGAATTAGATAATCTGGCATGTTTGCTTAAGGGGTCTGTATCTTGGGGCTTTTATAGGGCAGTATTAAAGCCCTGAGCCTTCTTATTATGCCAATACCCAGAAGATTGCTTTAATGAGAAGTAAAGGGCCTTTTTCCAATTACAAGGGAATAACTGTATTAAGTTCCTGTGTTATGTCAACCTGCTTTGATTTGATTACTGCGAAAGAAATGGATTTATCTGTCAGTGTTACTTCATTAAGCCTTCTCATTGATGTTTTGCAGAGTAATATAGTGCAGTTTGCACATTTAAGTCTAAATACAAAGAAAATTGGCCGAAAGCTAAGACGCGACCCCTGAAGAGGAGACACAAGAGCCTTTGCTTGTCGCTTTCTGGTCAGAGTCCAGAACTTTTAACTTTGGTGGAAGACCTTGAGCATTATATGGGCTCAGGTTAAAGCAAGGTAAAGGGCAAGGAGTTTTCAGCCAAAACTGAGATGGCTAAACAGTTTGGACTCTAGACAAATCTTAGAATTATTCTGCCAGGTTAGTCTCCTACTCTCTAGCCGCTATAGCGTGCTTGGGTACGTAGAACGATGTCTGCGTAGCTGTAATGCCTGCCTTCCCGTCATGCATCCCAAAAGCTGTCTCTCTCCCTGCCCGGGAGCGTCCTGCCCGCTCGGCCGTGCTTCCCCTGCCGAGGCAGGACTTCTGGGCATGCCCAGGGACATGGTCTGGGGTGCTTGCAGGGACGAGGAATACCCCAGCCCCGAGGTATGTGTCGCTCCCATGTGATTTTAAGGATCTGATGGTACCCTCTGGTCATTGGCACGCTTGGCGTGAGGGAGAGGTGGGGATAACGCAGCAAAGAGCACCAGAGAGGACAGCCGGCCGGGAACTGGGCTCGCCACAAAGACTCGTGTTTAATTGTAAATAGTTCCTCTCGCGTCATTGGGACCGTCCAGCGGTTGGCCGTGAAGCCGGTGTTTCCATGTGCTGCTGGAAAGTACTGGGCATCTCCGGGAGCGTGACACCCCTTCCCTGTGCCTGAAAATAGGTCTTTTGAAGAACATGACTCAAAAGAGGCCCCACGAGCCGGGTACATTGCGTATATCGGCCCAGCATCTGCGGAAGGCGTGATGGAAGACTCCTGGGAGCCCACCACCCAGCTCCAGGCCAAGGGAAGAGCTCGTGAGCCAGTGGAAGGGGCTCTGGCAACAAGTGTTACTTGAGATTAGCTGACTTTTGCAGAAAATAAGTGGGTTAATAAGTGAAGTTTCTACCAGGGAGCCATGGGAGTAGTGCCTCCTTGTTGCCAAGAGCAGAGCCCGGTGCTGGTGTGGCTCTGTCCTTTACCCGGCGTTTGGCACGTGCCCCAGTGGGCTCGTGGCTCTGCCCGGGGGAGCTGAGAGCAGAACGGAGGTGGGCTCGGAGCTGGCCCCCCGGCCCCGGGTGCCCTTCCCCAAGGCTGAGCTGTTCCGCTCGCCGGTGGGTTTTGGAAGCTGTGCTTGAGGGAGGGACGATGCCCATCGAAGTCAGTGGGATAATATCCACTGATTTTTAGCAGGCGATGGATCGGGGCTCTACAGAGTTAATTGCCTGTTACATAACACAAACGATTTTTAAAAATATGCCTAATTAACCTAATAGAATGGTTGATCTGATCTGTCAGGTAAATGATACACATTTTCTTTCTTTTTCTGGAGCTTAATTAAATATTTACCTAAGAGTGTCTTGTGCTATTAACACGTTCATCTGTTATTGAGATAATAGGAATTGTAATTGGGGGAAAGTATTAAACTATACAAATGTGGGGGGGGTTTTTTGGTGTTTTTTTAAACTTGGAAGTCAACCAGGTTTGGTCGCAGCACCCATATTTTAGAGTGATAACGACCATATCTGTTCCTCAGATGGGTGATGTTCCCACCGATCCCCGGAGTGTGGATGGACCCGTGCAGAGGCGGGAGGGGGCTGCTCCAGTGTGTCATCTTTGGCAGCGCTCTGGGAAAGTTTCTCTGGCTCATGAGACCAAATATGTGTTTTTCCAGTGAGATTAAAGCTACCGTTTGTGCATGGCAAAAGGCAAGCGATATTATTATTTCATTAGGAGGCTGGCGGGTGCACAGGAGCAAGTTGGAAAGTAGCACTGAAATGTGCAATAATGCTGTTGTAGATCAGTGTCCATCACATTTCCTGGTATTTAACACCCTGTAGTGAAAAGTGATGGATTTAAGCAGTTATGGTCCAGTCCATCAATGTGCTAAAGGGTGGGCGTGAGGGATCTCATGGACTTGAGTTAACAGAAGAGCTAACTATGGTATCGGTGGAATTATTCACAGGCTTCCATTAAACCTGTGCGCAAGTGCCTGGCTGAACCGGTGTCACAGAATCACAGGATGGTCGGGGTTGGCAGGGCCCTCTGTGGGTCACCCAGCCCAACCCCCTGCCCAAGCAGGGTCACCCAGAGCAGGCTGCACAGCACCGCGGCCAGGCGGGTCTGGAATATCTCCAGAGAAGGAGACTCCACAGCCTCCCTGGGCAGCCTGGGCCAGGGCTCCGTCACCCTCAGAGGGAAGAAGTTCTTCCTCGGGTTCAGCTGGAGCTTCCTCTGCTTCCGTTTGTGCTCGTTGCCCCTTGTCCTGTCACTGGGCACCACTGGAAAGAGCTTGGCCCCATCCTCCTGACACCCACCCTGCAGATTTTAGAGGCATTTCTAAGGTCCCCTCTCAGCCTTCTCTTCTCCAGGCTGAACAAGCCCAGCTCCTTCAGCCTCTCCTTGTAGGAGAGATGCTCCAGTCCCCTCCTCATCCTCGTAGCCCTCCGCTGGACTCTCTCCAGTAGCTCCTCATCTTTCTTGAAGTGGGGAGCCCAGCACTGAACACAGGACTCCAGATGGGGCCTCACTAGGGCAGTGTAGAGGGGAAGGAGAACCTCCCTCGCCCTGCTGCCCACACTCCTCCTAATGCACCCCAGGATCCCATTGGCTTTCTTGGCAGCCAGGGCACGCTGCTGGCTCATGGTCACCCTGTCGTCCACCAGGACACCCAGGTCCCTGTCCACAGAGCTGCTCTCCAGCAGGTCAGCCCCAAGCCTGTACTGGTGCATGTCAGGTTTATCCGTTAAGTTTTTAGCCAAGTGGAAAATCTCGGGAGACTCCCAACTCGTTTTAGTAACGGTTTGGTGATGGTGGCAGCGCAAGCGTGTCCCAGCGTGCTGGAGAACGCTCAGTGTTGCAGGGAAGTTCTAATGATGATAAACCAGGTTAACTGACAGTGCTAGGAAGGTCTGCACTCGGAGCTCGCCGCCCGACGCGTCCCGTTGGGGCACGGGTACACCGCGCACGAGAAGACGATGCGTTGCTGCGCTGCGTTGCACGGTTTGAGGCGCTGGTAGCAGTCCCGGTTGCTGGGTCGGTGCCCTGAGCGGCAGGTTTCGCCGCCTCCGAGCCCGTACGCCACGGGAGGTGTTCTTGCCAGGGATCCCTCGCTAGCGGAGGGGAAAATGGTGAAAGCCACCCTGGAACGGGCGGTCTGAAGCTTCCGAGGAGAATGTCTCCCACCCAAGGGCTGCAATGACTTCTCCATCCAGCGACAGAGGAGCAGGCAGACGTACCCCTCCCGTGCTTGCCTTTAGGAATGTATTCTGCTTTTTTGGGTGCGCAAATCCGGGCGTAAACGCTTTCCTGCAGCAGGAGCCTGGATGGGGTGGGGAGAGGTGCCTTTACCCCAAGCCTGCATGACCTTATCTACAAGGTTTCATCTGTTTTACCATGTTCTGGGTTTGCTGCCTGGCAAGACCTGGAGATTTGGGTAGGACTTTACCTGGTACGGTGCAGTCACTTTGTGAAGTGTCGAGGAACGCTGAGCCGCCGAAGTAATTTTTATGTTCAGACCTCAGGTTCCTGAGGGTCCAGTTCATTTCTGCTGTGAATTTAAATGAGTTAATTTAAGCAGTGGGTCAGAAGCCACTACCATCGTAGTAGCCCCGTGCCTGATTCTTAATTAAAGGCAACAGGAGATTAATTTGAAACATTAATTTAAAAGTGCCTATACAAAAGGAAAGAATTATTGCAATAAAGCCTAAAGAACTTTTTTGTCCCTAGATGTAGAAGACAGAACTAGCTCAGGGTCCTGGGGGAATACAGGACATCCTAGTCCATCCAGGGTAAGTATATCTAATCTTTTTCCCCAAACCAGACTTCCTGCATATGTAAATTTACAATCTTAAATATGAGTTTTACACCTGATTGCCTAGAAAAATGGGCATGCAAAGTTGGCTGTAGCCTGTCTTCTCTTTAAAATTGCCTTTTTTGATTTCTTTTCGAACATTTAAACCTGATCCTGTGATTGAGTTTGGCACCTGCTCCGCTAGTTCTAACAGGTAGCGAGAACATTAATTAACCATTTTTTCTTACTAGGCCGTATCGGCCACCGCCACCGCTGAGAGCGCCGGTGGAGTGGAGATGTTGTTGCTGAGCATTTCATTTTCAGCGCTGGGGTTTTTAGGGGTTGTGGGTGGTCACCAAACCTGAGGAGAGGGCCAGTGCCCCCGCTGTGGGCAGCACTCACAGAATCACAGCATGGCAGGGGTCGGAAGGGACCTCTGTGGGTCACCCAGCCCAACCCCCTGCCCAAGCAGGGTCACCCACAGCAGGCTGCACAGCACCGCGTCCAGGCGGGTCTGGAATATCTCCAGAGAAGGAGACTCCAGAGCCTCCCTGGGCAGCCTGGGCCAGGGCTCCGTCACCCTCAGAGGGAAGAAGTTCTTCCTCGGGTTCAGCTGGAACTTCCTCTGCTTCAGTTTGTGCCCGTTGCCCCTTGTCCTGTCGCTGGGCACCACTGGAAAGAGTCTGGCCCCGTCCTCCTGACACCCACCCTGCAGATATTTAGAGGCATTTCGAAGGTCCCCTCTCAGCCTTCTCTTCTCCAGGCTGAACAAGCCCAGCTCCCTCAGCCTCTCCTTGTAGGAGAGATGCTCCAGTCCCCTCCTCATCCTCGTAGCCCTGCGGTGGACTCTCTCCAGTAGCTCCTCATCTTTCCTGAAGTGGGGAGCCCAGAACTGGACACAGCACTGCAGATGGGGCCTCACTAGGGCAGAGTAGAGGGGAAGGAGAACCTCCCTCGTCCTGCTGACCACACTCCTCCTAATGCACCCCAGGATCCCATTGGCCTTCTTGGCAGCCAGGGCACACTGCTGGCTCATGGTCACCCTGTTGTCCCCCAGCACACCCAGGTCCCTCTCCACAGAGCTGCTCTCCAGCAGGTCAGCCCTAGCCTGTAGTGGTGCATGGGGTTGTTCCTCCCCCGGTGCAGGACCCTGTACTTGCCCATGTGGGAGCTTGCTGGCCACTCCACGGCCACCCCGAAGCCCAAGCTTGGGGCAGGGAAGCCAGAGAGGGTCCTCCAGGTGTGTCCCACCATGCTGGGGCTGCCCACCCTTCCCGAGGGGTTTCAAACCCTCCTCCACGGGCAGCTGGCGAGCCGAAACGGGGCTCTGGGCCGGCCTGGGGCACGGACATCTCCGTGCTCCCACCTACGAGTGGAATCCCCCGCAGGGAACGCAGATGCCGAGCCGCTGGCTGGCACGGCGAGACTCGGCGTTCGCTGGCATGTGCGGTCAGTTTGAGCGTGGCTTTGGACAGTTACCCACATTCTTTAGACACCTCGGGATCGGGATGGCGGTTACTTTGGTTGGGAGGAAACGCCGTTTCCAGCAGAGCAGCCGCGCCCCGAGCCGCTCGGGGTGGGCAGCCCTGCCGATGGTCCTCGCCGGACCGGAGCATCGCGGCTCTGCCCGTCCTTGGGGCTGGGCACGGCTTGTGCTCCAGCGCCCGGGTGATTATTTCTGCTTGCTTCCCGCAGATGCGTGAAGTACACTTAACGCTGGGCAAAAAGTGGCTTTGCTCTTACTTACGCCCATATTTAAACAGTTGGTTGAAATCACTTTTTAATTGTTTTCTAATTAACGTGAAGGAGCCGGGCTCGCGAGCAGCGCTGCTGGGAGCTCCGTGCCCTGGAGTGCCTGGCTGGCGCGGAGGAGCACGGCTGCCCCGTTCCTCCATGGCCGTCCTTTCCCCTCGGGGCAGGTCCTGCCCTCGGCAGAGGTTACTCCAGCTCAGGCTTTAAGGGGGTGTCCAGAGCACGGGCAGCCGAGGGGGTCCCCCCCTTTATGGCAGGGGGACCCCGGCCCTGCCGCCGAGGGAGGGAAAAGCCCGACACCACCTTTTCTTATTCCATCCTGCTTAGCATCCATTACGTCATTACTACTCACATCTGTCAGTTTTATTTTTATCCCTTTTTTTTTCACTTGACACTTGTATTGCTTCCGAGGGAAAAATGTTTTGAAAAGTAAATTCTAAATTTGCACACACGATTATTTATGCATGCAAAAACTTGAATGTGAGCGTACAATTAAGTTTTGAGATATAAAGAAAAGAGCACGAGCCCGGGAAGAATTCGGGAGTTTCAATCAAGGCTGTGCATTAACTTGCAGAGCTGCTCCGCAAACAGCCTGACCCCCCTCTCCTTCCTTCTTTGTGAGACGACGATGGGATTTCCACGTCGGGAGAATTAGTTTCTTGTGAGTTCTTCTGAACCGAAGAAACAAAACATTACGCGACCGCCGCGCTTGGCCCAGTCTTTGTAGGTAAATTTTTAAGATTTTGCTGATCGAGCGGCTGGAAGCGGAAGGTTACACCAGCCCGTTTCAAAAGCGAGGAGCCCGATCCTGCCCGGGTTTCCCACCGCAGGCGGTGAGTAGCGCCCGCTGCCGCGGACCCCCGGCGAGCGGTGGAGGGGCGATGGGGCACCAAGGACCGCCGCTGTGCCGGGTGGTTTGTCGGTGAGAAGGAACTTCCCACCCCCACTGCAGGAAAAAATTCAGATTTTTTTTTTTATGGGCCAGCGCATGGATATAGGAGGTGGTTAAGACGGCAAATTTCTCCATAAAAATAGATTTTAAAAGCAAAACGTTAAAAGGAGTATTTCTTTGCTGTTCTTGCACATGGGCAGGAAGACTTTTGTGCTGAGAGAGGGCTTTATGCTGGATTGCACAGCACGGAATTCCAGGAACCTCATCTCAGCCACCCATTCGGGATTATCCACACAGCAAACCAAAGTCAATTACTAATGAAATAAAAAAATTGAAACAGCTTTAAAACGTTCTGGAACACATCCCTTGCAGCAGAATCAATAGGGGAAGCAATAAAGGGAATAGTATTTCTTACAGCTGGCTTAAAACTTAGCAGGCAAATAGGGACCTGTAGGTTTTGAAAAGTGCTGTTTAAACTTGTAAAATTGTGTTTTCTCCCGATTTGTTAACAGAACTATGGAGATGGGACTCACTATGATCATATGGCCAGCAGAGACCTTGGGTCGCATGACAATCTCTCTCCTCCCTTTGTCAATTCCAGAATACAAAGTAAGAAATCGAATTTCCTAACTCGACCGCGTTGTTGAAAGTGGAATAAGCGAAACGGAAATAAAACGCGGAGGGCTTAGAGCCCTCATCCTCGTTTTTGCGGGTGATTGTGCTCGGCATAAGGGTGGGAATGTGGATTTTTTTTTTTTTTTTCCTAAGCTATCGTGCAATTTCAAAAACGTGTGCTAGTGGTGATCCTTGCTGTGAGGGGGATGAGACTTTGGTGCAGGATTTGCTGAAAGAGGTGAACGGCCGTTCCAAGAAGACAAAAAATCGTGACGTGCTCTGACCGGGACTTTGAAAGTAGAAAAGGATTTCTGAAAATATGATAAAGCCATTTTTGCAGAAAGGGAATGGGTAAATAACTGGCCGGGGACGCTGAGGCCGTGGTTTGTGCTGGAGCGCGGGGGCTGGCTGCCTGCTGGGACCCGCGGGCTGCAGACGCCGGGGTTTCAGGCGAGGGCAGCCTGTCCTGCGTCGGAGGAGTGAGATGTTGCCCAGGGCGTTTGGCAGGGACCCTCCTTCCACCCCACACCCCGTGACAGAAAGTTTTGACACCCCTGAATAATGGTTTAGCTTCGCAGCAGACACCAGAGCCGTACGGAGCGGGGCTGTAATTATTTGTGAGTGAGTGATAGCTACCTTCTTTAATTACAGTTGATAAATGAGTTTGGTTAAAATAAATACATGATGTAAAAATATTAGTAATGCTTACGCTTGGCCAAGATCACACCCTTCTGCAGTTGTCAATGAACTAACCAAACGCTTTGCTTTAAAGGGACTGAGCACGAGCCAAAACCAACACGGAGCTGTGACTGCGATATATCATTCGTCAGCTCTAATATACGTCCCTAAAATATGCCTTGTCTTTTAATATTGGGAAATATCTGTGAGTTGTTCAACATACGGGACAATGTTGGAGCTTGTAGTCGTTTGTATGTGTTCACGCACGAAACATGGTTACACCAGTTTTAGAGGGTCTGGCATCAGCCAAAAAAAGCATGGAAATTTCAACACTCCCTGCTTAACTCACGCCGTGGGGTTGGGCAGCGTGCAGAGACGCGGCGCGAGCAGCCCCACGCTGCCGTGAAACCCACGGGGCTGCATGGCCCTTCTGGGTTTAACCTTTAATTTGAGCCTTTAGAACTTAAAAGTGTCTCTCTCTCTTCTGGCTGCCCTGGGGTTACAGAACGATCTCGTTCCTGAGAAATGGCAGTCCTGTGGTGATGAGCAGGGCAGAGCGCTGTGTCCTCGGACGGAGCCTGCCCGGGCTGCCGGCTCCCGACTCACAGAATCCCAGCATGGTCAGGGGTTGGAAGGGACCTCTCTGGGTCACCCAGTCCAACCCCCTGCCCAAGCAGGGTCACCCAGAGCAGGCTGCACAGCACCGCGTCCAGGCGGGGCTGGAATATCTCCAGAGAAGGAGACTCCACAGCCTCCCTGGGCAGCCTGGGCCAGGGCTCCGTCACCCTCAGAGGGAAGAAGTTCTTCCTCGGCTTCAGCTGGAGCTTCCTCTGCTTCAGTTTGTGCCCGTTGCCCCTTGTCCTGTCGCTGGGCACCACTGGAAAGAGTCTGGCCCCGTCCTCCTGACCCCCACCCTGCAGATATTTAGAGGCATTTCTAAGGTCCCCTCTCAGCCTTCTCTTCTCCAGGCTGAACAAGCCCAGCTCCTTCAGCCTCTCCTCGGAGGAGAGATGCTCCAGTCCCCTCCTCATTCTCGTAGCCCTCCACTGGACTCTCTCCAGCAGCTCTTCATGCTGGCTGCTCTCCGAGCTCCCTGTGGAAAGGTCCCCGTGAGCTGTGCCGCTGTACGGCTGGCACCTGCAGAGCCGCGCTGTAGTTTGCTTTCCACGCTCCTCCTTCTCTTGGTAACTGAGAGAGAACCTGACGATCATTCACCTTGAACTGGTTTTACACTGGTGTGCACTGTTGACTTGAGTGGAGATGCTGCTGGTTTGAGGTGGTTTTCCAGGCAAGAAAGACTTTGTTGTTACTGGGGAGATCGGTATTACTGACCCCATACCTGTCAACCACAGATGTTTGCAGACAGGCCGCGCTTAAATGAGGGCTTATATAGTATTTCATTTTTCAGATACTTGTTTTTAAAATACCTTTTTTCCATGGCCAGCGCCTAGCAGGGAGCCTGCGCGCTCGGCTTCGGAGCGAGCCCTGCGGGGAGGAGCGGAGAGAAGCTGCAGGCGTCGCTCCACCTCTCCGGCTGCAGTCGAGCACAGCTCGCTTTGCGCGTGGCTGGAGTCCCGCTGCCCTGCTGGGTGCTCTGGGTTTTCCCGAGAGCGTCTCAAGAGTGACACCAAACTGGGAGGTGTGGTAGACACACCAGAAGGCTGTGCTGCCATTCAGCGTGACCTGGATAGGCCGGAAAGCTGGGCAGAGAGGAACCTGATGAGGTTCAACAAGGGCAAGGGCAGGGTCCTGCACCTGGGGAGGAACAACCCCAGGGCACCAGTACAGGCTGGGATGGACCTGCTGGAGAGCAGCTCTGCGGAGAGGGACCTGGGAGTGCTGGGGGACGACAGGGTGACCATGAGCCAGCAGTGTGCCCTGGCTGCCAAGAAAGCCAATGGAATCCTGGGGTGCATCAAGAAGAGTGTGGCCAGCAGGACGAGGGAGGTTCTCCTCCCCCTCTACACTGCCCTGGTGAGGCCCCATCTGCAGTACTGTGTCCAGTTCTGGGCTCCCCAGTTCAAGAAAGATGAGGAGCTACTGGAGAGAGTCCAGCGCAGGGCTACGAGGATGAGGAGGGGACTGGAACATCTCTCCTACGAGGAGAGGCTGAGGGAGCTGGGCTTGTTCAGCCTGGAGGAGAGAAGGCTGAGAGGGGACCTTAGAAATGCCTACAAATATCTGCAGGGTGGGGGTCAGGAGGACGGGGCCAGACTCTTTCCAGTGGTGCCCAGTGACAGGACAAGGGGCAAAGGGCACAAACTGAAGCAGAGGAAGCTCCAGCTGAAGACGAGGAAGAACTTCTTCCCTCTGAGGGTGACGGAGTCCTGGCCCAGGCTGCCCAGGGAGGCTGTGGAGTCTCCTTCTCTGGAGATATTCCAGCCCCGCCTGGACGTGGTGCTGTGCAGCCTGCTGTGGGTGACCCTGCTTGGGCAGGGGGTTGGGCTGGGTGACCCACAGAGGTCCCTGCCAACCCCGACTATTCTGTGATTCTGTGAAGAGCGGTTCCCCGGCCGGGTAACGAGGTGTGCGTGGGCAGATAGCTGCCATGGGTAGGGCACATGGTGTGTCGCTTCCCACCGCCTCTCCCCTTCCCAGGTGTGCTCGACAGGAGTGTTTCTGAGCCTGCTGCTTGGGGTACCTTGCTGGCACGTTAAATCACGGACCGACCTACCGTGGCTTGCTGCTGAGCCCTCTGTGGCGTAGCGGGGCGGTTCACTGTGAGGATTAGACGGAGGTTTCGGGCGCTGCTGAAGAAGGCTGCTGGCTTATGCGGTGACCTTTGAATCTCAGCTGGGTTAGTGGGTGATATTTTGATTTGGTTACTGTGGTCATATTGTGACAGCTGCTGGGTCATTAGAATTCAGTTCCTCTCCTCGCTTTGCCTACCAGGAATATTGAGGTTTGTGTTGCTTCGGGGTGCTCTAACCAGCCTGAACGTAACCCGGCACGCCGCACGAGGTGCAACCCTGCGAGCGCTTCTGCTCGCCAGCCACCAGACAGGCTGTCACCGCGGAGGGCAGGGCAGGGAGACCACTTCCCCTCGGGTTTATAATGCTGATTAACCCAGTTTGTGGAAGGTAGTAAAAATTAGAATAGGAATCACAGAATCGCAGAATGGTCAGGGTTGGCAGGGACCTCTGTGGGTCACCCAGTCCAACGCCCTGCCCAAGCAGGGTCACCCAGAGCAGGCTGCACAGCACCGCGTCCAGGCGGGGCTGGAATATCTCCAGAGAAGGAGACTCCACTGCCTCCCTGGGCAGCCTGGGCCAGGGCTCCGTCACCCTCAGAGGGAAGAAGTTCTTCCTCATCTTCAGCTGGAGCTTCCTCTACTTCAGTTTGTGCCCGTTGCCCCTTGTCCTGTCACTGGGCACCACTGGAAAGAGTCTGGCCCCATCCTCCTGACACCCACCCTGCAGATATTTAGAGGCATTTCGAAGGTCCCCTCGCAGCCTTCTCTTCTCCAGGCTGAACAAGCCCAGCTCCCTCAGCCTCTCCTCGTAGGAGAGATGCTCCAGTCCCCTCCTCATCCTCGTAGCCCTCCGCTGGACTCTCTCCAGTAGCTCCTCATCTTTCTTGAACTGGGGAGCCCAGCACTGGACACAGCACTGCAGATGGGGCCTCACTTCAGAAGCTCTTCCCTCATTTTATTGCACCGACAGTTTGCGTACTCCTCCCCGCCGCGTGTACTGTTTCTGGTGCTCCGAGTAGTGATTTTACATATCTTATTGAAAAAGGTCCTACAGTGCCAATTAGAAGATGGTGTTTAATTTCTGATACTGCTTTGGGATTCTCTAGAAGGATGTAAGGTTACTGAACGTAGATCTCTTAATAGCTGTAGGAGCTGGTCGGTGATGTAGTGCGTGAAGACAGAATCTTTGCTTGTGTGTGTGTTTTCTATCGCCGAGCAGAAAGCGAAGAGCTGATACGGGGACTTGCTCCGAGGTCCTTCCCGGGTGGGTGCTGCGGGCCGGTGCCGCGCTGCTTCACGGCACGGTGGCTGCCCCGACGTGCGTTGGGAGGGCTGGCGCCTGCGGCTGCCGGGCACTGGCACTCACACTGCAAAAGAGGTGGTTTCCCCTCTGATTTCTTCCCTTTTCCTTTTAAATATCTCCAGTTTCCCTCTTAGCAGCGTTATCTGGGGGCAGGCGGCGTTCTCTCGCCGATGGAGCGGCTGAGCAGTGCCGGAGCCCACGTGGTGACGGGGACACGGGCCGGCAGGGCTCGTGCCCGGGGTTCCTGGGCAGCCCGGCACGCTCTTGGCGAGGTGTTGAACATCTTTGTGCTCAAATGTGCCTGTCTGTCTGTCTGTCTGTCTGCAGAACGCACACAGTGTGTTTTGCGGGGACGTTGTGCCGTGTGAGGAACTGCTGTCTGGAAAACATCCGGAGTTCCTTGGATACTCCATATACGTGCCAACTTCTAATATTATTTTTAATGCTATGATAGCACTTGTCTCCGCACAAATATCGCTGCGGCGTTTGCTTTGAATCCGCCCGGCTTTCATTCGGTTGCTGTTATTGTAAGCGGAACTGGAATTTTTGCAGATTAGTGAAGTTTACCCAACACAGCATTAGAAGGCCTTGCTTCCAATCGCTAAACCATAAACATCGGGGATGAAATTTTCCATGCTGTGCATCTGACTCAGCCTGATTATTATTTTTTTAACCTTCTGCAGAAATGACTTCAACGTTTCCCAAAACGAGCTTACATTTCATCCTGGCAGGTTTTTGGGTTTCTCAGCGAGCGTCTGGCATTCATTCTTTTCCCCACCACCTCTGTTATGTCAGGTGCCTTTTGGTTCCCGTTTTGCAGCTGGAGAAGTGAAGCTACGCGAGTAACTGGGAGGGAAACGTCACAGACTGTCCGGTAACGCTCGGCCATGGAGCTGAAATGCAGGGGAGGTTTGCTGGTCGCTCGGGTCTGGCGGCTGGGGGCACCCGAGGGTGGCCTGGCGTGGGGACGCCGTGGTTGCGGTGCTTCGCAGGGGTCACCCGGCCGCTCGCTTGTCGTGCTGGTGCCTGCTGCTTGCTCGTGGTCCCCTCGAGCCTTTTCAGGGCGGTGCGGACTGTTACATTTGGAAAAACTTCAATTCTATGCACCATGCAGAAAGAAACACGCGACGTTTTTTTTTTTTAAAAAGCAGTCAAAGGTGAATTTTCAGGAGCTGCAAGTAGAACTATGTTTTCCAGAAAAAATCTGTGTCTGGCTATAGATAGCATTAACTAAGCTGAGTTTCAGCAACAGAAAATCTGACTGTAACAGCGAGGAAGGTCAGGAAAGGCCTTCAGAAACCGAAGACCTGGCAATCCTAGACTCTGTTTTTGTCTGAAGTATTTCCCATGGGTGCAGCTGCCACGACCCGGCCCCTGCAGTTGTAGAAGTGGCTGGCTGGATGGTGCGTGGCAGGCCAGGGCTTCCAGAGCCGGAGAGCTTCATCTCACAGAGTGCCGAGCACCCCGGTGTTCCCCAGGCTGGTGGAGAGCCTCCCCAGTGATCCGGCCGTACTGGTTTCCACCTGGAGGCGAGGCAGTCGGGGGTGGACGCGGCAGGGACCCAGCCACAGTGCTGCTGGGGAGGGGATGGGTACTGCTGGTTGAGGAACCACATCACAGAATCACAGAATGGTCGGGGTTGGAAGGGACCTCTGTGGGTCACCCAGTCCAACCCCCTGCCCAAGCAGGGTCACCCAGAGCAGGCTGCACAGCACCGCAGCCAGGCGGGGCTGGAATATCTCCAGAGAAGGAGACTCCACAGCCTCCCTGGGCAGCCTGGGCCAGGGCTCCGTCACCCTCAGAGGGAAGAAGTTCTTCCTCCTGTTCAGCTGGAGCTTCCTCTGCTTCAGTTTGTGCCCATTGCCCCTTGTCCTGTCAGTGGGCACCACTGAAAAGAGCTTGGCCCCATCCTCCTTTTCAACCAAAATCCAGGAACAGTAATTTGTCGAGGTTTTTTGCCAGATCTAAAATTGTTTCACCAAACAAAATCTCTCATTTCGGTGTCTCCAGACTTCAAAAGCGGCACTAATCTGGGAAATAAATGTGCACCCTTGCATGTTCTGAGGGCAGGGAACCGTAAACGCGTCTTCCAGGACTGAATGACAAAACAGCAACTGGTTTCAGACAAGGTCCGTTCTGCTCTTTAATGGAGATGTATCTACATTTCCGTATAAGTTCAGGCTCCCCGTTCCTTCCTCCGCTTACCCCCGAGCAGCCGGGCAGGATTTCTTCCAGCCTTTTTTCCCCGGATTAGCAGGAGGGTTGGACTGGATGACCCACAGAGGTCCCTTCCAACCCCTACTATTCTGTGATTCTGTGATTCTGCCCAACAAAGAAGTGCTGCTGGAGGACCCTGAGCAGCGGTTGGAGTTTAGCTATGCAGGGTGTCAAGGCTGAGACCCGAGGAGCTCAGATGTGGTACTTTAGCTATCTGAGATAACCAGAAGGAAAACCACGTGGTTTAGTGTCAGCTGGGACCTTGAAAGATGCCGTAAAAACGCTGTGCAGAAGACACAGGCTCACGTCTCCCTTCTTGTCGCGCAATATGCCTGCTGCTTCTCGTCTGTGAAGAAAAGGAACGGAAAGAATCTGTGCTGAAAAGCATTTTGTAGCTATGTTGCTGTTCCCAAGCAAGAGTTAATACATTTTGCAGCAAGTCAATCTTGCAGGCGCTGCTGGTCAGGATTCTGAGCTTCAGCATTCAACCCCAGCCTCCTGTACAGTCCTGAAGACCAGAAATTACAAGGACGTTTCCATTTATTCGGGGAACGAGCAGCAGATGTATAAATAGAAACTGTAGACTGTGGCAATTAATGTCTGCATACTGAGGAGGGAATTGAAATATTATTTTGTGCTACATAGCTTTCAGGGAAGTTTACATTCCATTGTATTTTCTTCTTAAACACATCACAGAATCACAGGATGGTTGGGGTTGGAGGGACCTCTGTGGGTCACCCAGTCCAACCCCCTGCCCAAGCAGGGTCACCCACAGCAGGCTGCACAGCACCGCGTCCAGGCGGGGCTGGAATATCTCCAGAGAAGGAGACTCCACAGCCTCCCTGGGCAGCCTGGGCCAGGGCTCCGTCACCCTCAGAGGGAAGTTGTTCTTCCTCATCTTCAGCTGGAGCTTCCTCTGCTCCAGTTTGTGCCCATTGCCCCTTGTCCTGTCACTGGGCACCACTGGAAAGAGTCTGGCCCCGTCCTCCTGACACCCACCCTGCAGATATTTGTAGGCATTTATAAGGTCCCCTCTCAGCCTTCTCTTCTCCAGGCTGAACAAGCCCAGCTCCCTCAGCCTCTCCTCATAGGAGAGATGCTCCAGTCCCCTCCTCATCCTCGTAGCCCTCTGCTGGACTCTCTCCAGCATTTTTAAGAAGTCCAAGCATTTTTAATAACTTATTTTGTGGGACAGTTGCGCTCTGCGTAGCGAGGCGTAGACTGAAGCTGTGTGAATAATTTTGCGTTGAGCCGCAGACGCGTTTGATCTGTATTTGGAGTACAAACCGTAAGTTTGCAAAGCCCTGCCTGAAGTTACCCAGCCTGTCGGCAGGGACGAAGGTCCTCCTGCCAGTGAGCCAGCCCTGCTCTGTGCCGAGCCCCCGGAGCCGGCCGTGGGGTGATGGCCCGAGAGCCAAGCTGGAGGGTGCACGGGCTGCTGCCCTTCAGAGAGATGAACTTGGTTTGGCTTTGAAACCAGCGTTTGCTGCTGTTCCCCAGCTGAGCTGGTGCTGGTGGCAGAGGGGATTTGAGCTCACACCTGTTGGAGCATGAGAAGAAACCTAGAAGTGACTGCCTTAAAATATTCACAGAGAGGAAAAAATGCAATTTCCAGAAAACCTTACCCCACCAGGAAAACCACCGATAGGCATTTAAAATGAAACAAAACAAAAAAACACCGAAGCAAACCACCACCACCAAAGAAACCCCTGGAAAATCTGTGGATTTGTTCCCATCTCCCGATTTCCCCAAGCTGTTCGCAGCCACGTCGTCGGTGAGCTCGCGGCGCAAGGTAGCGGCGTGCGTCGGGGGGGGACGAGTGGATTTGCATTACAGCTGGAGAGCGTACATGTGGGAAAATCTGTGAAACAAAACAAATTTGTTGAATTACTAGGTCATTTACATAGCTGCTCCGGTCACGGTCCGTTAAACGGGCCGAAACAGTGGCTTTGTTATGCTCCCTCGTTAAGGCACGGAGTGGGTAAAACAATGCCGAGTTAGCCGGATAATTAATAATCACTCTGAGCCCGCAAGTCCCTGCACTGCACAGTGTGGAGATGTGGAGTCAAAGAAGGCGTTGGCTGAAGAAGATCAACTGGTTTTGCTGGGTCTTGGTGTGTTCTCCTCCAAAACCAAGATGGAGCTGCAGCCGGCGGAGCGGCTGAGCCGCGGTGCCAGCCTGCGCCCGGGGTCAGCGGCGGGCAGCGCCCGGGGCTGGTCAGGACAGGCTGCCGTCCGTGTTTCTGCGCCAGGCGGCTTCCGAGGCTCTGCTCCGTATCTGGGGGTGCATCCGGGAGAGAAAACAATCATTGCTCGCCGGTGGAAGATGTGACAGTCTGGAAGGAGGAAAAGTCGTTCTTACTTTTGCGGCTAAATTTTTAATTCTCTTCCTCGAGACTGCTTGTGACAGTTTGTGTAATGACTTCTCTGCTCCTGTCCCCAGCCCGCAGCCTCCCGTGCTGCTCTGGATTTAGCACGTTTGGTCAGCTGTGCAGAATATCTAAAATCAAATATAGAACAGTTCCAATGGAAAGGATAAAAAGGGTGTGACAGGAGCGTGCGGTAACTCTCGGCAGCGTCGTGCCCGTAGATGCATCTTGCCATATGGGCTGGATTGAGGACGGCACCAGTTCTCACCCTGTACAGGGCTGATGGTGTACTGGGTCTGCGCTTTGATCCTTGGACCATGAGAAATGAAAAGATACGGAGCACGCGTTTAACAGGAACCATCGGTGCTTTAATTAGGTTCTAGTTCTTTTTAACTAAAATCAGAGTACTCCAATACTTTTCTTTATTCTGCAGACTTTTGCTATGTGGTTGTGGGCTTAAGGATATTCAGTAGTTCTAGAAAGAGTACAGAAAGAAAAGTGATGGAGAAGGATACTCTGGGACTAGATGTGCTGACTAAATGCGATAAAGAAGCAATTAGGCCAACAATCAAATATTAAGAAGAGTGGCATTGTGTGTGTGTGTGTGTGAATTACCTGGAAAAAAACCAATTTTGATTAATTCTTGGATAAGGAAGCTGTGTAAACAGATCAGCAAGAATTTAGTTACGAGCATTTTTAATTTGTTGTTTAACTACATTTTAATTATGATATCTGTATCAACATGTTCATATCCTCCTTTGTACTATTTATATTTTCATTTTTGTGTGTCACTAGAGTCGAAGGTGCCTGATTCTGGTTTGCATCGCCAGCGAATTTTGTCTTTCCAAATACGCCTTCTAGGAGAGCATTATTGTTTTCCGTCCTAGATTTTAACTTTCACGTAAATCTCGTAGCCAGCGAATTGATTCCAAAGCCAGTTCTGGCCTGGATTTGCGGTTGGCTGAGACTACAGATCTCCCGTGGTACGTGGAGCAGCACCCAGAAGGTGACTGAAAATCTGAAGAGCGTGCTTGTTTGGGGAGTATTGTATTGGACAACACTAGTAATGATTTCTAAGGTGTCCCGTTCCCTGCTGATGGTGAAGTGAGGTGTGCGGACAGAGCGGCCGTCGCGGTCCGAGCGTCGCTCACCGTTAGCTTTGCCTTCTGCAGCCTGTTTTCCCAGGGAGCGGAGAGGCGATGCCGTGTAAGTACACTTATTAAGGGGGGTTGGTACCTACTGAAGGAGTGTGGCAATTATATTCTACACAGCTCCTCTCAGAATAAATAATATTATTTAGTAAAGCATACCAACATCCTAGTGTGTAAGAGCAAGCACGACAAGAAGTAATCGGAAGGAAAGCAGGCAAGAATACAAGATGTAAAACATCAAGTTCAGAGAATGTGTGGAATGAGGTTCAAAGTTAAAAATTAATAATCTGAAAGCAAAGAGAGGAACAACTGTACGTGGGGTTAAGGTAAATAATCATGGAAGATTATTGCAATGCATAAAGAAGAGGAGGTCAGTAAAGTAGGTTTTAGGACCTCTTAGAGATGGAAAGGGTAATTTATTGACAGATGATGTAGACACTGCTAAAAAAATAAATGGATTTTTCGCCTCAGTGTTCACAAAAGAGGATGGGGAACAGATGCCAGAATCGGATATAAATTTCCCAGGAGAGAGGCAAGAAATATTGAAGGAAACAGGGATTATTCCAGAATGGGTGATCACACGGTGGGTGAGAACATCAGTAGACGGATTAAACTCTGTAGAGGAGCCATCACAGAATTCTTAAATAAGAAAAGAGAAAGGAGTATTTCGTGTTCATGGGAAATAACAAGCACGCACCTCTCCTCGGTTTCTTGGTGTCCTCAGCTGTCCGCAGAGTGAACCATGAGAGGAGCTCAGTGTTTCACCGTAGCAGCGCAATGCTTTTGTCCTAGGAGGACATGTCAACAGGTTGTGTGCGTGACTCTGCTTTGGGTATTTTAAACTAGTTTTAAATACTTACAATGCATTTTGCAATGAGGAGTCCAGTCTGCATGAAGTGTGCAGTCCTGTATGGGAGGGAGACTGTACCTGGGGCCATCCGTAAGCAATCTCTTGGTTGGGTCAGGAGTAAATTTCCCCTGAGGGAACCATCACAGACTAACAAACATAGGGAGAAGCGTTTCCAAATGGTTTCTGTAGTATGGTGTGTTCTGCCTCCTCAAAGAAAACTGTTGGTATCTTTATAGTTCTGTTGGAATAAACACATTCTTCATCTGATGGGAAGGTTGATGTTGCGTGGTCCGATGTTCGCATTTGAAAGCGAGATACTTCAGGTCGTGCCTCTAGAATATTTTCATCTTAGTGGCCTGTAGGAGCAGGTAAGACCAGGGCATACATGCCTCTGTCTTGCTGTTGCATTTGTCCTCTGGTTCAGTTGACACTTGGCCAGTCTGGACCTGGGTCTATGAAGCACGAATATCCAAAATTCTGGTGTTTTTCTGAGCCTCCTAACGATCTAGAAGAATTGTGCTCTTGCTGGCACAGTCTTCAGTGTGTCAACTTGAGTGACCTTCATGCTTTTATGAGTGACTGAACTCAAACGTTCAGTGCAACACTGGAGTTTTGTCTTAGTCGTCTTGCCAGCCTCATCCTTGAGTCTCAGGTTTCTTCAGAGGCGTTTTTGCTTTCACAAATTTGATGTCAAAGGTTCTCATGCCTCTTCCTGGTCCAGATTACTTGGTTTCTTGTACTCGTTAGGTTTGGCCGTCTTCACGGAAAGGGTGTCGCTGACTGGTAGGCAGTAGCACTGAAGCTGGAGGCAAAGTTGAGATGCTTGATTTCCATGGAGCAGGCAAACGTGAAAACTGAGGGAGATAATGGCAGAATATTTAACACAGAGCTAAGCTGTTCCAGGGCTGTGCGCTGAAGACTTGTGGTCTTCCTCACTGTATACCTTAGAAGATCATGAATTAAAACATACCAATATTTGGTGGATTGTGGAAAAAAACAAAAGTGCAAACTGAAACAGAACTTAGGTTCTCCATCTGGTAGAGGAGATCTTTAACATTCGGATACCATGCTGATTCAGCAAAACACTGTGTTTTTATAATCTTGTAATACTTTAGAAGTAGAATCCAGATCAAACAAAATTTCACATCCCCCAGGCAGAAGTTTCTCTCCGATACTTTGGATAGCTTTTGCAGGAGACCAAACCCTTTCTTCTGTCCCACGAGTGGAGTCTCACCCTCTTTCCAAACGCAGCTGCCAGCAGGTTTTCTCTGCTGGTTTCTCATCTCTGCAGCTGCAGGGCAAAGGTTCCGGCAGACAGGCACTTCTGCCTTCATCTCATCTTCCTCCCTTGACCTACAGACTGGAAATGTGCTTTGTGTGTGCTGGTCACCCTGAGGAGACACACCTTCTGGTACCTCCACCCGTCCTCTTTGGTGGCGTCTGAGATGATGAAGGCTAATATCTAAAGAATGGAAGTGTGTTTGGTGGGCTGATGCATCTCACAACACTTCCAACTAAATTTAACTAGACCTTCCCTATAAGGATCTTCTCCAAACTTCTGCTGGAAAAGTGAAAGATCTCATAGATGCACTGTAACTTGGATAATACTTTGTATGCCTGCGCATCGTGGTGGGAATATGCTTTGGCTTCAGTAGCCTATTACACCACCAACCTCTGAAATAACATCTCTTGGGATGAAGGGATTGCAGAGGAGTCTCTGAATAGGTGATAAATTCTTTCATAATCCGTATTTTGTGTATGCAGACTCCCAAATGCAACCCGAGACTGAGCTCATTGCCTGTAGCCCTCTGCTCGTCCACGTTTAAATTCCTGGAGCTCCCTGCCACACTCCTGGTCATGACCGAATAGCATCCTTATTGCTTGGCTCAGTCAGTGTCCAAAATCCAGTCGCTGTAATCCTAGTTTTCTATTGATGGAAACTGCAGAAAACCAAGATCACAGAATCACAGAATCACAGAATAGTAGGGGTTGGAAGGGACCTCTGTGGGTCATCTAGTCCAACCCCCCCGCCGAAGCAGGGTCACCTACAGCAGGCTGCACAGGACCTTGTCCAGGCGGGTCTTGAATATCTCCAGAGAAGGAGACTCCACAACCTCCCTGGGCAGCCTGTTCCAGTGCTCCGTCACCCTCAGAGAGAAGAAGTTCCTCCTCATGTTCAGACGGAACTTCCTGTGCCTCAGTTTGTGCCCATTACCCCTTGTCCTGTCACTGGGCACCACTGAAAAGAGCTTGGCCCCATCCTCCTGACACCCACCCTTCAGATATTTGTAGGCATTTATAAGGTCCCCTCTCAGCCTTCTCTTCTTCAGGCTGAACAAGCCCAGTTCCCTCAACCTCTCCTCGTAGTGGAGATGCTCCAGTCCCCTCACCATCCTTGTAGCCCTCCGCTGGACTCTCTCCAGTAGCTCTTCATCCTTCTTGAACTGGGGAGCCCAGAACTGGACACAGTACTCCAGATGAGGCCTCACCAGGGCAGTGTAGAGGGGAAGGAGAACCTCCCTTGTCCTGCTGGCCACACTCTTCTTGATGCACCCCAGGATCCCATTGGCCTTCTTGGCAGCCAGGGCACAGTGCTGGCTCATAGTTAACCTGTCGTCCACCAGGACACCCAGGTCCCTCTCCGCAGAGCTGCTCTCCAGCAGGTCCACCCCAAGCCTGTACTGGTGCATGAGGTTGTTCCTCCCCAGGTGCAGGACCCTGCACTTGCCCTTGTTGAACCTCATCAGGTTCCTCTCTGCCCAGCTCTCCAGCCTATCCAGGTCACGCTGAATGGCAGCACAGCCTGCCGGTGTATCTACCACACCTCCCAGTTTGGTGTCGTCAGCAAACTTGCTGAGGGTACATTCTAACTCTTCATCCAGGTCGTTGATGAAGAAGTTAAACAAGACTGGGCCCAGTACTGACCCCTGAGGGACACCACTTGTCACCAGCCTCCAACTAGACTCAGCGCCGCTGATGACAACCCTCTGAGTTCTGCCATTCAGCCAGTTCTCAGTCCACTTCACCGACCAAATCTGGAAGTCACACATAAAACGTGTCCTTTTTTCTGCAGAGCAGGCCCAGGTTACGTTGGTGTGGTAGGCTTACAGGTGTTCACTTGGGGATGAGTTTTACAGAGGTGTTTTGGCCTTCCGTTGTTAAGACAAAAATCATCTCTCCATGCTCATAAGCAAAATATTCCATATGTGTAACACACCCGAAGTTCCAGCCATCTTAAAATATACTCTGCGCCTTTTTGTTGTGGCTGGGTTCAAGGCGATGGGGCTCCAGCCTTTGCGGCTTTGTGCTGCTCTCGACTGCATTTTGAGAACTCACCTGAAACTCGCTGCTGAGTTGTTTCTGCTCCTCGGCAGAACAGAGCGAGAGACTTGGATCACCTCCGGAGTAGCCATGCATCAAGAAGAGTGTGGCCAGCAGGACGAGGGAGGTTCTCCTTCCCCTCTACACTGCCCTAGTGAGGCCCCATATGGAGTACTGTGTCCAGTTCTGGGCTCCCCAGTTCAAGAAAGATGAGGAGCTACTGGAGAGAGTCCAGCGGAGGGCTGCGAGGATGAGAAGGGGACTGGAGCATCTCTCCTGTGAGGAGAGGCTGAGGGAGCTGGGCTTGTTCAGCCTGGAGAAGAGAAGGCTGAGAGGGGACCCTAGAAATGCTTACAAATATCTGCAGGGTGGGTGTCAGGAGGACGGGGCCAGAGTCTTTCCAGTGGTGCCCAGTGACAGGACAAGGGGCAATGGGCACAAACTGAAGCACAGGAAGTTCCGTGTGAACATGAGGAAGAACTTCTTCCCTCTGAGGGTGACGGAGCCCTGGCCCAGGCTGCGCAGGGAGGTTGTGGAGTCTCCTCCTCTGGAGATATTCAAGCCCTGCCTGGACGCGGTGCTGTGCAGCCTGCTCTGGGTGACCCTGCTTGGGCGGGGGGTTGGGCTGGGTGACCCACAGAGGGCCCTGCCAACCCCCACTATTCTGTGATTCTGTGATTCTGTGCCTGGTTTTCGGGCCTCTGGGGGAGCGGCGGGCTGGCGAGGCAGCAGCAAGGATCTGTCTGGTAGGCTTAGAAATGCCAGGGGAGCGTGGCAGGCTGCGCCGTGTCTTGTTTAATGTAATCATTCAGATAATCATTTAAATAGCCAGTCCTTTCTGCTGTGTTGGGTTTGACTAGGTTTCGCCTCTCTGGATGGCAGAACTAGTCTTTAACTTTGATTTTTTTTTTGGCTTTTTTGGGTAACACGTGAAATGTTTTTGATCACGTTATATGGAGCTGTCATCACGCCCTGAACAGTTGCGGTTTCTGGGCCGGCTCATGTGGTGCACACCTGTAACGCGTCGGGAGCCGGCTTGGCTTTGAAGCTGGACTTGTTCTCTCGTAAGAGTCCGCATATTTCTTCCATCGTGTAATGAGATTTGCTGATGATACAAAACTGAGGGGAGCAAGCTGTTCTTAAAAGAGAGGCAAGGTAAAACGCAGCTTTGGCCGCCGTCCTGCTGTTGGATGCGGGCGGGAGGAGTCCTGCCACGGTGCGGAGCCCTCTTGACTCAAACGCGGCTCCGCATAGCGATAAAAATCGGCTTGTGGGTTTCACAGAATCACAGAACGTTCGGGCTTGGAAGGGACCTCTGTGGGTCACCCAGCCCAACCCCCTGCCCAAGCAGGGTCACCCAGAGCAGGCTGCACAGCACCGCGTCCAGGCGGGGCTTGAATATCTCCAGAGAAGGAGACTCCACAGCCTCCCTGGGCAGCCTGGGCCAGGGCTCTGTCACCCTCAGAGGGAAGAAGTTCTTCCTCATGTTCAGCTGGAACTTCCTCTGCTTCAGTTTGTGCCCATTGCCCCTTGTCCTGTCGCTGGGCACCACTGGAAAGAGTCTGGCCCCGTCCTCCTGACCCCCACCCTGCAGATATTTGTAGGCATTTCGAAGGTCCCCCTCTCAGCCTTCTCTTCTCCAGGCTGAACAAGCCCAGCTCCCTCAGCCTCTCCTCGTAGGAGAGATGCTCCAGTCCCCTCACCATCCTCGTAGCCCTAGTTTCTATTGCTGTAGTGTATTTTTCTAACACTTTCAAGATTTTAACATGTAGAGTAAAATAATTACTGCAATGGGGAGAGTGAAAATAGGAGGAAAAGAAAAGCTGTGCTGGTGGAGGTACGTGAAAGGAGCTGGTGGTTCAGAGGCATGCGGTGAGGTTATTGCGGATGTCGAGGAGTGGCAAGGGGATGGCCCTGCTCTCCTGACCGGAGATGGAGAGCAGCCAGCCACCGGCCCCGGGTAGGAACAAGGGTGGTGCAGGATCTTAGGAGACTTTAAGAATGTGAAAAGGACTTTTCTGATTCAGCTACTGAGATGAGTAAGGAGGCGGAAAAAAGGGTGATGGGAACTTGCCGCTTCTCTGAGGCGTTAAGCAGAAGAGAAACCATGCTGAGCCCCGAAGTGGGTAGGAACGTGGGTTCCGCTTTCGCGGCCGGGGCGCGGAGCCGGTGTGGAGACGGTCAGCAGAGCCAAGAGCGGGCGCTCGTCGCAGCGGCCTGAAGGGCTGCGGGCTGAGGCCCCGCCACGCTCTGCGCAGGCTGGCGTTGCTCTGCGATGGAGAGGGGCGGCTCTGAGGGCTGGTGGAGAACAGCCTCTTTAAACCTTCACCCAAAGCCAGACCAGGTTGGTTTGGTCTTCTGGGGGTCCACCCCCCCACCCCGAAGCTAACGGTCGGAGATTCATGAGCAAAGGGTGAATGAAAGTCAGAGGAAACCATTTTGGTGCTTTATAAGGGATGAGTGAGGCCCCGTCCGTAATCCTGTGCACGGTTCTTGTCACCTTATTATTAGAGCTGTGCAAATCTGGCAAGGATTTGTATTTGCCAAATATACCTCTGGCCTAGATTTGGGCTTATATTTGGAATTCAGGCCAGTTTTAACGCCTGTGCAGTCTGTAATTTTTGCCAGTTTTAAGCAAAATAACAGGAAAGAGGATAATGAAGGGCAGAGGAGTCAGGAAAGCAGAAAACTGAGAGGAAGGAACTAGAAAAAGAGAAGGAAAAAGGGACAAAGGAATACAGAGCCCATTCCTTCTTTTCTACTTTTGTCACAGCCCTTCCCTCTCTTCTCCCTTTCGTGCTTCGTTGTTGCGCTCTCTGAATTTAGAAGAATTAAATTCAGCCGCGCTCTTCTGCTCGGCTTGCGCTCTCACACGCGCGTTTTAATTTGCAAATTTTGCTAAATTAAGGGTAGGGAAGCTGTGTCTTCCCCAAGGTCACCAGGAGTCTGAAAGGCAGGACTGGCCCGAAACCCAGGAAGGAGGAGAAGGGTGCCTACAGATCCTGGCTGTAGGGAATACTGGTCTCCTGCTCAAGTTTTTGTGTTATTGGGAGCTCAGAGCTTTAACTGAAGGCGCTTCAGTGGCAGGGTTGAAGTACAGTGTGGTCCTGCTGCTGCTCCTCTGTCGTGCTGGCTGTCGGGACCTATCTGAGAGACCCCAGCACAGCACTCTGTGGGTATCGCCCTTCCCTCAGCAGCTCCCACGGGAGGTCTCCGTGCCATCTGCCCCGTCCTCTGCCGCTGGCACGGCGCGGAGGGACGGGGCTGGAGGCCCTGCCTGCAGGTGTGGGTGCACGAAGAACCCGGCTCTGTGTTGGCTTTCATTAGAGATAATTATCTAGCTCGTAGGGCTGCATTGGGTGGGTGGAGCCGGTTTATTGCATTGTTTGGTTACCTTCTCCGGTGATGATTCATTGATTATGGACGCGTACAGATTTATACGTGGCGTAGGAATAATGCAGGAATAGGGAAGGGGCCGCAGCAGCGCGCCAACGCGAGCGTCGCCTCTGAGAGCTCCCTCGCTTGCGAGAGGGAGGGAGGACCGGGGTGCAGAGGGTCCCTTCGGAGGGCTGGGGGCACGCTGCGAGGCCGTTGGAGCTGGTGACGAGCATGAAATCGGTCACGAGCACGAAATCGGTCACGAGCCTTGAGCCGAGCAGAGGCCAGATGCGAAAGGAATCCCAAGCAGAGATTCTTGTACAGAGAAAATAATACAGGGATGTGTTAATGGCCAGCACTAGAACCAGATACTATCAGAAGCTAAAAACAGAAACGTGTCGGTATTTGGAGTGAGCGTTCTAGTTAGTGGCTTGGTCACAAGCACAAACCCACCCGCGTAGGCTTGGAGACATCCTGAAATTCCCTCGCTGTTCCATTCCATGCAGCCTCCGAGTACTGTGGGCAACGGCGGAGAGGGCTGGGGTGTTTTTCTTTAGAAATATTACCTTTGGCTAGCTCTTGCCTGCTTTTGTGCCTGTGCTTCTTTCTGCAGAAGCACGTGGAGAACGCTACGTTTTCATAACTTTTTTAACAACGTCTGAACTCGCAGGAATCCCTTGCCAGTTTGCATTTAATGGGTGCTCAAAGCTTTGCTGCTCCCCTGCGCCCAGCCTCCTCCGGTCCTGCCGGAATACGGCGCGTAGCCCGGTCCGCTCCTCCCAGCAGCCCTGGCACGGAGCTCCGAGGGAAGGGCAATCCCCAGGGACACAGCGGCGATTTCCCAGCCCCGCGCAGCCGAAGCAGCAGGGCTGCGGCACGGGCTGGCTCCGCAGCGATATTTTTCAGGGTTTGGGGTTTACCTGTTGTGCTCGAAATGAGATCTCTGCGATTACGCTGGGGGGGAGGAGGAGACAGCGTTTTGGTGCCTTTGATCTGGAGCTAGAGTAGGCTCAGCTTTTGGAAACGTAATTTGAAAGAACCCAACGTGCACATCTGCTTTTCGTACTGCGATTTCTTTTGAGCCGAAAAATAGAAATTTATTAATGCAAATGTGCGGATTCCGTTCGTCAGAAGAGAAGGAAGCCCATTCGAAACAGAAGTTCGCTCTTTTTGTTTATAGCACTGGAAAGAGCTTAATAGGTGTGATGGGTGCTGGCACTGTGGAGTTTGTAGGCAAAGTTTCGTGCGAGCAGGCAGACAGCGTAAAATAGGAGGATGCTTCTGGGAGCATAAAAATTCCTGGGAAATACAGTATGTGAGTATTTCCAGGGTACTAATGAAAAGAGCGGGGTGGAAAGTTCTCTTCATAAGGAGTTTAAAACCAACACGAAAACAAGCGTGTCGTAAAACCGCCCTGGGAGCTTGCCTGGGGTGGGAGATGGAAGGAGCCCGCGAGGAAGAGGAGGGTTGGGCTCGGTTGCTCGGCTGATGCCCAGCGTGCTGTAAAATGAGTTGTGCCTCACCGATTGAACGCGAGCCAGAACTGAAGGTAGATAACTTTCAAAACATTACTTGAGAGATGTGACTTGTGTTTTTCAGGGCTTTTGCATAAAAACCGAGGGAAGCCGCGTTGGACAGCAGGAGATAGGCTTTGGCTCTAGCAGACGTTCCGTCAGAATTTCCCCTGTGCACCTCGCTTTCCTGCTCCCTGTCAAAACCTGCCAAGCAGGAGCTTGGTCAGTCTCTGCAATAATACCGTATAAATAATAACGTATATCTCAAAGCATATGTAAAGGAGCCCTGATCGTTCCGCGTGACAGCAGAGAGCTCAAAGAAACCTGAAAAGGTTTTGTTTGTTTATTTTGAAATTAACCTGTTTTCATGCCTAGCGACTGGAGCGTATTTTCAGATTTTAAATGAAATTCGTTAGGTGCTTGCCTGGGCAAGACCTTTCATCGGGCGAGCGTCTCTGTGGCAAGAGCATCTTTCAGAGCCACGCAGCCGAATCAGACCATACAACCACCGAATCGCTTAGGTTGGGAAAGACCTTTGAGGTCATCGAGTCCAACTGATGGAATCGTGGAATAATTTAGCTTGGAAGAGGTTTTTAAGACCTGAAGATGTCTGGCTTTAGCTCGCCTTCGAGAGCTGGACGTTCTCGTCTCGGCTGCCGTTGCTTCTCCCTCGCGTCCTTGCAGAAGTGGCACTTTGCTGCGGGGTATTAACGCAGCGGGGTTCAGGCTGCGGCGGTTCGGGCGAGTTACGCAGGGCTGGCAGATCCAGCGAGAGCGAAGCGAGGGTTTTGTTTCGGGTGGCGTGGCTGTAGGTTTCCTTACGGGCGTTGGCAGGGGTGCCCGCTGTCGCCGGACACCCGGGTGAGTTACCCGAGGCGTCGGCTGGCACGAGGGTTTTGATACTTCAGATTTCTTCCCCCCTGCGCTTACAAACAGCTTTCTCCCGGTTGGTTCTACAAACGCCAAGTCATCCTTCCTCCCCTCCCTGGCTGCCCAGATGACGTGGCCGCGCTTGGCTGGCGTTTCTGTCGCTCTTTGCGGGCTTTGTCTGTACGTGGGAGGCGGCTACCGTCGGCGCGAGCCCGCCGGGGTGGCTTTGCCGCGTGGTGGGCAGGGGTTGTCCAGGTTGTGGTGGGTGTCATGGCTTGAATTTGTTCTCCTTCCATCAGCTAAACCCTTTGGAGGGGCCGTGGCAGTGTTCTCTGTGTGTTACCCATGGCTGCTCCTCGGGCGGAAGAGGTGGGAGCATCTCCATCCCAGGGCTCAGGCAGGAGGATGCAGCGCTTGCAGCCGACCCTGCCGCGGGGACCCCGGTGTGGCCCGGGGCTGTGGTCCCTCCGTCCGTCTGCCCGGCGTGGTGGGTGGCTCCGTGGGGACAGAGCCCTCCGAGAGCATCTCGGGGTGCGTGGTACCCGCGCACGTGCCCTCTGCGTCTGGCAGCTCTGCCTTGCTCTTCTCCCACCTACCGTCGTCCCCACCGCCCGTCCGAAGCCGGGGTCTGTCCCTGCCCCCTCAAACCTCCCAGCTCTGTTGGGGAGCCCCTCGGGGCCGGCTGCGGCGAGCCAGGAGCCCCGGCCCCCCCTCCCCGCGACGGCACGGAGACAGGGCGATTATGAAGACGTCAGTCGGAGCGGAGGCAGGCGAGAGGGGAGCCGCGCTCCAGCTGAGGTCCTGGGGGAGCCGAGGAGGGTCATTCATGTACGACCATGTGTATGTGTCTGACAGACTGTGAAATGGTGCGTTGTTGCGCGGCTGCGCTGCACCTGGGCCCTTCATCTGTGATTGATTGGTTTGGTCATGTGTAATGGTCCCATCTGCTCCGTGTTGTTTTTCTTTTTTTACTTATAAACACCGTTCCCAGCGGCTGCGAGAGGATGAGCTCGGTTTTGTCATCTTCGCTTACACTTTAGCTCACACAAAAAAAAAACCAAAGAAGCGGTCAAGGAGGTGAGCTGGGAGGGCTGCCCGGGGAGCGCGGCGCGGCGAGAGCCCCGCGCTGGGTGCCTCGGCCGCGGTCTCCTCTGGTGCGGGGTCCGGCCCCGGCTGGGTCGCGCGCCGGCGGAGCCCCCAGCCCGGGAGCGGGGCGACTCGCACGACTCTGCGGATAGCGACTCTTACTGCGGCGAGGAGTTTTTCTGTACCCGAGCCAATACTTAATTAAAACCGCTGACATCATGGTGTTATAATTAAGCGTGGCATTAATTAAGCTGGAATAACGATTTTTTTTTTTTTTTTTATTAAGAGCTGCTCCAATTGTATAAGCGCACGATCGGCAAAAACAAAATAATTTTTTATTAAAGGAGGAGAAATCCGTCCCCGCGCTGGGGCTCGCCGGGAGTGAGCCGGTGGCAGGAGGAGCGTCGGCAGCGCAAACTTCGGGGGGCTGCGGCGGGAGCGGGGAGTGCGAGAGGTCGAAGGGAAATTTGGGGTTGGGTTTTTTTTTCTTTTTTTCTTTTTTTTTTTTCTTTTTTTTTTTCTCCCCCCCAAAAATGCTGATCGGCTCCTGGCATTCTGATGGCTAATTATGCATCGGAGAGCTTCGACAGCTGCATTCATCATCATAAAATGTAATAATTAATGACATTCCAACAAAGAAAAATATGCAAATGAGAACTCATTAGCATTTTCATATTCAGCTTTGATAATGCTTTTGCTGACAAGGTTGTAATTAATGAAAATTCATGTCGCAGTCAGGAGATTGGATCGGTTTCATTCCGCTCACAATTCCCAAATGCTTGCATTATGGAAAATCGGCGGCTCTGCCAACTTTTCAGGGAAGAAAAAAAACACACACACACACTAAAAGCACCAGATGCAAATTAATGGTAGGGAGCCTTTAACTCTTTAAAGTCCCAGCCCCCGAGCTCCCACCCCCCCCCCCCCAAAAAAAAAAAAGAATGAAAGAAAACCAGCAGCCGCGATGCAGAAACAGTTTGATGCAGGCGCGTCGGGCGCTTTCAGAAAGAACTCTTGGTTGCTTCTCAGAAGATGGAAATTTCTCTAAAACTTCCCCCCTCCGTTTTTCTTTTTTTTATTTATTATACCTATATCCTAATAAACTTGGAGAAAACAAGGCATCTGACGCGGTCTGTTCTCTCCTGGGCTTGTGTGATGGATGCCCGGGCGGTGGGGAAACCATCTCGGCCGTAGCGTTGCCCACACCTGGGGCCGGGGCACCCAAACCGCCGGGATGGAGACAGGCAAAGTTCAGGGTGCTGCTTCCAGAACCCGGCAGCTTCGTGGCGTGCACTTCCCTGGGCTGGGAATGCCTTTGTTTGAGCCCCGCGGCGCGCGTCCCTCGCCGCGACGGTGGGCGCTGGGCTGCTGAGCCCATCCGGGGCCGGCGCAGGGAGCCTGCTCCTGGTCTTAGCCCACCACCTCCACGAGCATCCGTTTTGCACAGATAGTTGGATTTTTTAGGAACTTTTCGTAGTGCTGCGTGACTTAATTCGTACTTCTGTATAAAATCATTGGTATTTTTTGCATATTTCTTTAAAATGCCTCAGGTTTGGCTTTTTGGTGTCGTTTCCTTTCGCGTGGGCAAACTGCCCAAGCAGATGGTGTAATGTCACCTGTAAGCAAGCTGAATAGATAGGTTCATTCTTACAGTCGAGAGAGCTTTTTATTTCCTTGCTGTACGGTACAGCTATTGCTGAGAGGCTGTGCAAGATGGTGTTTCTTTTTGTGTGGCCTCGTAGAGAGATTCCTGCTGTGATTGGTTCTTTTTTTCCCCCCAAAGTCTGTGTTTTTGGGCTCGGCGAAAAATCTGTGACTCGAGAAACTTTCCCGGTATTGTTGAAACGGCGTCGTGTGAAATCCTCGGCCGTTTTTAAAAAGCGTGAGTGAGGAAGCGAAGTAAATGGGTAGATCGAAGAAGTTAAAAACACATTTGATGGTTTAGATACATAACGATTTGAGTTCAAGGTTTGCTTTAAAAAAAAAAATAAAAGAAATAATCCCCCAGACCCCGTAGCTGTAAAGAGAGCGTCTGTTGGTGAGCGCCGCTGGTGGGAAGAGCTGTGCTTGCTGGGGGTGCCGGGCGGGCATCCCCGACGCTGCCGCTCGCTCTGCCCGCGGGAGAGGGGCCGGGCAGGGGGACACGGGCGTCGCGGCCCTGCCGCGGGCGGTGGGAGATGCTGGGCTGCGGCGGCGAGGTTTGTGGTGGTTTCTCCTGTGAAGAAGCGGGGTGAGGCCGCCCGCCTGCTTATCCTGGGATTAGAGAGCTGTCGGGAGGCGGATTTGGGCTGCACACACACCCCGTGGCTGAGAAGACAGAGCAGGAAAGCACGGAAGCTTCCACCTGGGTAGTTTTTTTCCACAGTTGGCTCTTAAAGCAAGGGGCCATTTGTACTTTGTCTTCCCAGTCCCGGCTGGGACCTCGATATACTGGTTTTAGCAAACTGAACTGGTGGTGTTAGAGATGAGCTTCACGCTGGTGCTGGTGAGGGGTTGGAGGTTGGCTGGTTCAGGGCCAGATACCCCTTGTCTCGTGTTGCCACCGGTCCCCTTGACTGCGGTGGAGCAGCTGGCGGGAGTAAGGGGAGAAGTATTTGTGTTTGGGAAGCTACAAAGGGACTGTGAATACCTTAGCAAGCTTACCTACATCTCTACTATACAAACTCCTTAAAAAAAATAATCATAGAGCCCTTAGCTGTATATTTTTCCTCGGGGAGGAGCTGAATAAAAGATTATTATTTTATTTTTTTAATTTATGTTTAATAGAAAGCGATGGGATCTTGAATGGACCAAGATGGTTTTGTTCTTGGTGCGAAGGGAGAGAAGCGTCAGTATAGAAGCACATCATATATTTTAGATGGGTTTATTTGATCATATAAAGTCACCGGGCACTTGGGGTAAAGTGTTCGGAGCCGGCTGCTGGTTGCAGCGTGCGCTGCGTGACGCCCTGGGTCTTCAGGAAACCGGAGTGCTCCCATAAACTTTCTGTTGAGTTCGGAATACTTCATTCTTCTGAAAATCAGGCCTTGCGGTGACGCAGCTGAAATTAGCGCCTCTTCCCAAGGGGGAAAAAAGGAATTGACTGGATTAGAAGAAAGAAACAGCAGTGTTAGGGGGAGAAGAAGAAAAAAAGGGGATCATTTTCTTGTCACCGCAATATTTTGTAGCGAGAAGCTCATTGCCACAGGCTGCGGGAGCACGGCGATAACGAAGCGCTCGTGGCTGCGCGGTGACTTTGCAGGGGAGGAGGAGAAATTCTCCCAGGCTTTTCCAAACCGAGGGACAGGGTAAACCCCAAGAAGAGCAGGTTGTCGTCTTAGCCTTCTCGTTTGGGATTTTTTGAAAAAATACCTCGTTACAGACCCAGTTTGGTATACTTTATAGCAAATAAGCGTCAGGACACTTTATGCTTTAATTCCAGACACCTGTACAGTATTTTTTCTCTTTCCTGGGCAGTAATATCATTCCCTGTGAAAGATGGCTTTGGTTTTCCCATCCCCAGCGTGTCCTGCTTTGCTTGGCCCTTCTGGTTCACCGTTAAAAAAAAAAAGGCTTGTGCTTTCTGTGCGAGGACTCGGAACGCGTGCGGAGCTGCTTCCCGGCGCTGCCCCGGCTGGAACCGTCACCTTCCCAGAGCGTTACCGTTCCAGGAACAACTCGCCTGGGAAGGAAAAGCGAGCTGGCTAACGATTCCTTGCCAGCAGGCGAAATGCTCGCTGCGGTTGCGAGGCGGACAGCGGGCAGTCTGGGGTGAGCCAGCCCCGGAGCCGTTGCTGTAACGAGAAATCCCAGCGCTGCGCGGAAGGGCTTTGGAGATGGCCGAGAGAATTTGGAATTTCTCTGGCCTGGCAGTTTGGCAGGTGACTGGCACTCAGCTGCTCTGCGTTGAGTCCACCAGCACCTTTGTGAGAAAATCTGCTGTTAAGGTTATTTTTTCATTAGAATTCATGGGAGGAATAATTCAGAATTACTCATCGGTTTCTGAAAATCAAAGCATATTGATCTCATGCATGTATCTATCAGTGTGCTTACAAAATTGCAATTAATAAGTTGCTATTTCTCAGGCCAAAAAAAAAAAGATAATGACCTTGTCGGAGTATTTCTGGGTTCTTGCAGCTCGAATGTCCGCTTTGGTCAGCTGGGAGCTTCCTCTTTTCAAGCAGAAATGGGGAGCGTTGGACCTCTCCCTGCACAAGCCTGAGAAAACGTGCTTTGTGCGCGTAGCTGAGCATCTCTGCGTGGTCAGCTCACCTGCTCGACGGCAGAATTTCAGGCGGGCAGCGTGTGCAGAGCTCTTCCCGCAGCCGGCAGGCGTTGCTGAGCCCGGCCCTGGAGAGATGCTGTGACCGACCGCCTTGTCCTGCTGCCCCGTTTGGTGTAGGCAGCAGGACCGGCGAGAGGGGAATGGCCGGCGGTGCGTGCCCGGAGTAGCAGATACGGCGTGGTTTTCCTGCCTGGATCCCGAACCCGTGAAACCTGCGCCCGGGCGCGGGCTCGTGTCCGAGCGAGGTGGCTGCGGTGCAGCCCGGGCACTGGGAATTCGGGAACGCTTTCCCCTGGCAGGCTTTCTGTGCTGGCTATCCATACTTGCTGCATGAAACTGGGTGGATTTGGGACATGAACAACATCCTAGGCTTGTACCTGGGCTGGTTTTTAGCTGCATTAAAATTCCTATGTGGTGTGTTTAATTTTTGGATAAGACGACAATAGTTACAGTCGTTTGGTTTTTTTAACTTTGCTTTTCCATTCTTTTTAAACGTGTTTTCTTTAAAACTCTGATGTAAGGAAAGTAAATGCTTTGCCAAAGTTTCTATTCTCTTTCATTAATGGCTCGGAAAACAGTGTGCATCTGAAAATAAATCCAAGCCAAAATTTCAGGTTTGCTAACAATGTGCAGGCGTTCAACGCTGGCAGTTGCTGTACTTAAAAGCTCCTTGGATCAGGTGTTGCTTTACCATATGGGCATTTTAATTAGTCATAAAAAAGTTGATCAGGATTTAATAGTGGAATCTACAAAGCACAAATACCTGCCATGTTCTGCTTTGTTTTACTGGTGTGGATTTAGCTGTATTTCCGTCTCCCTTCTCCGCTTCGTTGATGTGCACGAGCCTACGGCTGGCGATAGCCGGGCAGGGAGCTGCGCTGGTCAGGGTGTCGGGAAGCAGCGAGTTTATTCCCTGAGCCTGTAGAGCCCTGTTACAGAAAACATCAATTTTCAGCCGCTTGTCTTCTCGGTGGTGCTAGCCCAGTGGCTCTCCGATGCCAGGAGTCTTTTAAAGAGCCATTATCTATTTGGTAGGAGCCCAATTAAACAAGAAATAGTTCAGAATGGCACATGCGCTTTCTGTGAGGGTGCCTGGGAATTTTTTCCGTGAAAAAGGCCAAATCCCATGCCAGATAAACTGCCCTTAGATGTGCAGGCTGCCGGGGAGCCGAGGAAGGCTGCGGCCGGAGAAGTGGGGTGGTTTCCTTCCTCCCTCCGCACCCAGCTCCCGTCGGCACCCCGAGCAGCTTTTCCCACGCCGCGTCCCTCGTGGCAGAGCCGCGGGTGACCACAATTCCTGCTTTTCCCTGGGATTCCTGGGGGTGAATCCCCTGCCGGGGTGCCCGGCTGTGGCTCGGATGCGCTCAGCGACAGCCCCCAGCGAACCGACCCCGAATCCCTGCTCCGTCATCTCCGGCAGTAACGTTCCGTTGTGAAAACGCGGGTGGGAAGATGCGTGACTTTTGAAGGAGTTGATGTCCTTTTAATACGCAGAATTTTTTTTTTGGGGGGGAGAAAAAAGTACCCTTTTTAAAATTAAAGCACGTGCCGCAAAAGCACGCATTTATAATCATAGGGGTCTTTGTTCCAGTGCCTGCCATACGAAATGCTAAATCGATAATAAATTGGAGATCGGTGCAGCGCTGGAGGAGTGGATCCGACTCTTTTTCAGCGCTGGTTTCGTAATGGGCTTTGTTCTGCCGGCGCGCCGGGACTCCTGCCTGCCGTTCACCTTGCCGTTCTGCCGGGGGTGGTCCCGAGCTGGCCGCTTCAAAACAGCAACTTCTGCATTTACATCAAGATTTCCAAATTTTTTGAAGCGTTTTGTCGTTTTTTTCTGCTTTAGTGTTTGTTCGTGATAGCAGGAACAATAGTGGTTTCACAAAAATATAGAAATAACAATAATATGCTTAAAGTTATCTAAAACCATTATATTAGAAGGAATAACAAAACATATAAATATATTTTTGAAAATTCACATTCTTTTTCCCACTAAAATTAATGTTTTAGAAGTGCATGAATGACTGCTTCAACAAAGTGACCCCTATTCCTATTAATGATTTTATTTTTTAATCCTGATTTCCTGAAATCTTGAAATAGGGGTGCATTTCAGCTGAAATGTGCACCCCATGACAGCAGCAGCCCTGTATCGCCGGGGTCCTCCGTCAGGCCATGCCTGACGCTCCGCAGCGGAGCCCGCAGCCTCCCCGCTCGCCTGCCGCGGGGCGGCCGGTGGGCGTCGGGGCGGGGGACCCTGGCACAGCCCTCCCTGGGAGGCAAATGAAAGGCGTTTGGAAAATTACTGTGTTTGAGCCTTAAAAGTGGGGGGAAATATTAATTCTGAAGAAGAACACTCTAGTAATAGAAAATAATAATACTCTGTTCCAAGCCTAGGGAATAATTAAGCAGCAGCAAGGTACTATTTTGGGCTTAGGCAGGCAGGGGTTGGCCGTGGGCGTAGCGAGCTCGGTGCCCCTGGGCTTCGGTGAAGGCGTTTCCCTGCTCCCGTGCCGTCCCTCTGGAAATCGCTGGGAAACGGCCGTTGATCCCAGCACCGGGCAGAATGGGCCCTTACTGGTAGCAACATCGGCTCGGCGTTTCCGAAGTTGAAATCGAGAAAAGGGGGAGGGGAAGGGGATTATGAAAGTCAGTGCTTAAAAGGAGCTTCCCAATTCCAGACCCCGGGAAGCGGTTTGTTCCGGTGAGTTGTGCACCGGCAGCTTCTGCTGCCACCAGCGACACTGGCTTGGCTTTGCGGTACTCCTGCCTGCAGGACTTCGTTTAAATGCCTAAATAAGGATGTAGCTTCGCTTACCTACTTTATTTTTGCATCCTGACCCCAGGGCAGTGCCCAAAAAATGGTTACGGAGTTATTTCTGCAGATTTTATTTCAGAACGGTAGCGGACCTGCGTGATGCTGGACCAGGAGAACAAGGTTCTGGAAGTCCTTCTGCTCCTGGCACAGGCACGATGCTCTGCAAGGAGGTCTGGAAATACCAGTTAGCGTTTTCAGCGCTGCGTTTCCAAATTATTGAGGAACTTCACGCAGCGAATTTGCATGGCGGTTCCTCTAATTGGTCCATTTGTGTTTTTTTATGTCAGTCAGGATCAATGTCCCTAGGTGTGGCAAAGCCAGTGTTCCCAGTTCATGCGGTTTCCCACCCCGCTGCGGCAGCAGCTGGGTACAAGGGTTGCTTGGTAAGAGCCCACGACGCTGGCTTTTCAGAAGAGAGTGGTTATGGGTGGTGGGTGCCTTATGGAAAGGGTTAATTTACTGCTCGAGTCTTTGGTGAATTCAGTAGTGTGACTTGGTGGTGAGAACGGAATAGAAAAGGGCCTCGGCGGCTGCGGACTCGTACCTGGAGCCGGCTCGGAGGTGGGTCCGGTCGTGGTGGAATGAGGGTACGCGTACCGTTGAGCGGTGCGCTGGCTCGGGGCCGCGTGCGGCTCTGCCGCTGGCACCACGGCTCGGGAAGGCGTGCACCTCGGAGGGGGAAGGAGCTGTTGGACCCTGGGAGCTGCTGTCCTGCTGATGTAGGGGTTCTCCTGGCCTGGGTGCGGGTAGGGACTACGTGGTGGGTACCTGGTGGGGTTCGGCAGGGTGATGATGCCTCCTGCCAGCCCTCCGTCTCAGGGCTCCCCACGCCAGGGTGACGTTCCCACCAGGAATTATCGCTAGGCCTTCGGGGACAGGGATTTTAGGCTGTTTTCTTCTTTTTGTCAGCTTTGCTTTTTCTTTGGTCTTTAGCAAACTGCTAATGGCGTTTACGCTGGTTAACAGTGGGAGCGCCCCGCGCTTGGCGAGTTTACCAGGTAGAAAAATGGCTTGATCAGGAGCGCTCTTTAACTGAGACCGTAAGACTTTGGAGAAAATAATTTTAGCGAACCACCCGTTCTTGTGTAGGTAGCTTGGTAGATCGGGCAGAGGCTTTGGAAGGGCCGTATGAAAATTGAAAGGCTACACTATCCAAAATTTAATACAAAATAAAGTAAATCAAAGTAAAGTCTATAGTCAAACTCCTTAATTGTGATGCATTTGCTGAGTTTCCCTCTTCCATCGTCGGCCCTGCTCCGATGCCATATGGTCTACCATGGAACATTTAACTTGTCAGATATAATGGATTGTCCTGGAAGCAGATTTTTGCTTTGAGCGTTCGGCTCCTTTCTTGCATTTCACTCTCGGCTCCGGGCTGCGGGATGAAGGATTGTGGTGGAAATGCAAAGAAGAGACACGCAGTTGATTCCCCCGAAGAGAGTGACCTATATGCCACAAAATTTTCCCCACGTAAAGAGGCATTATCCCTGTCACTGACCCTAGCAGGCTGCATGTCAGAACCGTTTAAATTTGTCTGGACTTAACAGATTGTGCAAATGTTTCCGAATCAAGTGCTTAGGAATAATAAAGGCTTGTCATTTCAACTTAGGCGGCGGCGCAGCTCGCGCCGGCCGAGGGATGAGTGTTATTTATTGTGACCTACATGTAACCTAAGCTGCCTGCCTGGTAGACCTGGTAAATGAAGTTCGTCTCCCAGGGCTACTGAAACTTAAAAAAAAATACATATTGTCTGATAAGGGACCCAAAGGGCCGTTACTCTGTGCTGCGAGGTAGAGGTGAAGGCTGGGAGCGACCGTTGCCGTGGGTGGGCCGGGAGCAGCTAATGGCCGGTGTCCGTTGGGTGGTGGCGAGAGGCGAGGGAGGGTTGCGCCGGGTGGGCTCGCTGGTGGCTCGGGGAGCTGCTGCCGCCGGAGGGCTCGAAAGCACCAGCAGACGTTGGCAAGTTTATGGTAATACAAAGTAAAGCAAGTGATTTCTGAAACAAACGTGACAAATGACAGGTTCTTCCCTGGATCAGTTTTCTTTAAGATTTCACCTCCCTTAAGTGTGATAAAACCCAATAAAATATTAACTAGGAACCATAGGTAATATTGCTGTCCCGTTCAATGAAATAATTAAAGAATCTAAAATAGAAATCTGGCCCTGCTAAAGAGACTCAGCCTTATTTAATATTAGTGCAGCCAGTATTTCACCTTTACAGAATCAAATATTTCTGAATCGATCAGAATTTTGCCCTTCAATGGACTGTTCACTTCAGGCGTGCCGTTTGTGTTGAGGAATGGCCATTTTTTTGTTTCCCCTGAAGGTTATTGTCTCTGCGTTCGGCAGCAAAAAGAGAATTGTCAGCTGGTAGAGGTGGGAAATCCCTCTCTCGGGGACTTTTTTTTTTTCCCAACATTCTTGGGTGCCTTTCCGTGAGCGAGCTTTATCGTTCCTGCCCCGAGAGCGCCGGGGAGCGCGCGTACTGATGCTATGAGTTTGCCCGCAGTCTCAGCCCGGGCTGTTGGCTCCCGAGGTGCGTGGGAAGCGGAAGGGTCTGCTCGGGGTCGGCGTGCCCTCTGCTGGAAACTGCCGACTGGAGAGCCCTGGGTACGCTGGAACGCTCCCGCGTGGGTGCCGCGTCCTTCCCCACGCCTTCCCGTGCGCTGAGGAGCTGGCGGGTTGTTCTGGCTGCTTAGCTAATCCAAATCGTTTTTAAAACGTTGAAATTATAAGAAAGATAAATGCTAACTTATTTCTTATACTGTTCAGTACAGAAAAGTAATACAAATAAATAACCCTTTTGTAGAAATGCATAATTCGGTATTTGATCTCGGTGTACGAGACTCGGGCAGCTCTGTGGAGAGCATCGAAAGAGAGGGGAGGAACGGGAGGTGATCCGCTACGTAGGCGTTGACGCTTCCATCCTAAAACCTGAAAATTATGATCACCACTGGGTTGGTGGCCCGGGACCGAGCCACCTCTGTCGCTGTGCGGCAGAACGCGGCCGTGTGACGAGCCTGGCTGGTGCCAGCCGGGCTGAGGTGGGGGTTCGGTCCCCGATCTGAACCACCAGGCTTTTGATCTCGCTGTCCTCGCTGGGGTCCAGCACGGTTTGGTTTAGCAGCCTTTTAATCAGCGCTGCTCGATAGGGGTGGTTCACAGACCAAGGCATTTAGAGCTGGGGCTGTAGGGAGGTTGATTTTCCTCTTTCAGTTCTGTGTCTTTCGTAGCCTTAGAGCTTGATCTAACTTAGAGTGATCCTGTTTTCATGCTAGAGTGAAACCCCAGGTTTCCCAATACACGATAAAGATCTCCTGGACTGGTCCCTGAACAAATGATGAGGGATCATCCTGCAGCGTATTTCAATTTAAAATAGCCCCGTGAGGCTTACTTAGGATAAAACAATACCCAGTGCTTTACATTCAATTCTTATATATTACTTTCAGGTCTGGAGTATTACTACGACGTGTTTTTGTCTCATATCTTTTATGAAAAAGTTGCCCCTTTTAAATACTCCAATTCTCTAGTATTAGATTGTGCTTCTGATTGTGGTGGTGTTGTTCTCCGATGCCTGTCTTCATCCCCTGCCCGTCTTCTGACGGTTGTGCGTTCCAAGAACGAGAGGGTGAAATACGGTGAATGGGTTTCCTTAGAGTTTTCGTTCCTCTCCAAAATAAATTTGCCCATTTCCAGAGTGATACAGGTGTTCACGCTTAGGGGATCGGAATTATTTCCTCTAGACTGAAATTCCATGCACACAGGAGAAGGGAAGGAGGCTAAAGATGCTTATGAAGCCAGACGCGTCTTGGCTCTAAATGAAGAATTGTCTCGCCCAAGCGCTCTCCCCTCGGCAGCGTTTGAGCGTAGGTGCCCGCTCGCCCTGCGCGCTCTGACCGCGGGCAAAGCGAGGGGGCTGCGAGGGGTCTTCAACTCGGTAAACGTCATTTCTGCAGACGGCATCGAAACAAACAGTCGTTTTGTTGAAATACCTAATTGAATTATGAAAGTTTATTATTCTGCTCTCAATTAGTGCGTGTACTTGGTATTAAGCTCATTAATGTTCCTTGTCCGCGGAAGGCGGTGTTATTTATTGGCTGCGCGGTCGCGGTGGTGCCTACGAAATGGCAGTACCCACGTATCCTCTGATGAACCTTAGGGTGCTGGAAACCTGTTGCAAAGGGTGCCGCGAGCTGCTTCTGACCGGGTTGGGCGCAGTCGGTCCTGTAACCAGCCATTAGCGTCAGGCCTGTCCTTAACGGGGCCGGGTGGTGACCCTGACGGGCTGACTGGTGTCGGGGGGGGGCACTGGGCAGAGCTGGTGGGGCAGCCGGCAGCGCGGCCGTCCCGCTCGGCGTGCCATGTACATCTGGGCGCAGGTACGCGGGGTGTACGGCGCGTGAGGGGGCATCGGGGGGTTAACCCTGCCCGGTCAAGCGTAAGGCGAGTCAGCGGGGAGGTACCGCGCCGGCTCTGAATTTCCTTGCTTTAGGTTGTTCGAGTCAGCTCTGTAGCTTGATTTTAGCGTGGGTTTGAGGATTTAGTTTCCTTTGCATTTTGATGGTACTGTTTAAAAAAAAAAAATGATCTCCCTTTGTAACGGGGCTTGCTCTGGCATCGTAACGTCTCCTTCAGAACCGTGACTGTGTGCTGCACGGCGGTGCAAGTGCAAAAATCCGCTGTCGTGTCAAAAAGAGCTCTTTCCCCCAGCTCTGTGCTGCGTTTTGGGCTGTGATGCCGCTCGGATCAGTGGCGTTGAGACCTTCCCTTACGGGGTATCTGCTCTGCGGACCTTGCCCGGCTCAGACGCCGCGTCATTTGTGCTCCGTTGCGAACGTTACCGCACAAACTTTGCTTCAGATCTCCTCGCTGTCTTTGCCTCTGCTGTACTTCACGTACAGCACCGAGCAGAAGCGGCTCATTAACATGATACTTCCATTACCGTCGGGTGAGACACTTTGTGATGTAAAATAACGCTGCTCGGAACCTCGCCGAGCTGAATGGGGTATTTTGACCGCGTATCCCATCCCGGTGAGCGCGCCGCTGCGGGAGAGGTATGGATATATAGCACAGGTCAAGCCCGAGTCGCCGACCCAGCCAAGCCGAGCGACTCTCCCTGCCCTTGGAGCGATGGAAGAGGAGCGACCGCAGCTGGATGCCCCGCGGCCGCTGCTCGCAGGAGCTCGTGCCCGGCGGTGGGGACACGCAGCCTGCCGAACCCGCATCCCAGCACAGGGCACCGGCTTCCCAGCCCGGGAGCCACTGCCGAACCCGCATCCCAGCACAGGGCACCGGCTTCCCAGCCCGGGAGCCACTGCCCAACCCGCATCCCAGCACAGGACACCGGCTTCCCAGCCCGGGAGCCACTGCCCAACCTGCATCCCAGCACAGGGCACCGGCTTCCCAGCCCGGGAGCCACTGCCCAACCCGCATCCCAGCACAGGGCACCGGCTTCCCAGCCCGGGAGCCGCCGCGGAGAGGAGCGAGCGCTGGCACAGAGGGGCCAAGCCTCCAGCCAGCCGTTAGCCCCGGGGATGGCGCGCGGGTCGGCATCCTGCGACTGGGAGCCTGGAAAAATTTCACTGAATGCTAAAAGCATTTGCCTTCTCATTTTTCCTTCCCCTTCTTTTGATTTTTCTGTATGTTTTTTTTTTCCCCTTTCTCTTTCAAAAAGCAGAATATTAAAAAGTTCTGCAAAAATAAAGTTCTGCAGAGGATAAAGCAGCTACGTGCTGGCTCCTTTGGTGAAAACGTGGGCAAGCTATTTTTCCTGCCCAGGGCAAGAGGCAGCAAGGCCTGGGCGGCTGTCCGAGGAGGGCGCGGGGTGGATGCGCTGCCCTGAGAGCGGGGTGCTGCTAGGCAGAGGATATACAGCGTACAACAGCTCGTTTCAACGAGGTTTTTCCTCACAGGGTTTATAACCCCATAGAAATTTTAGCTCGATTTCTCTGCTGCGACGAGTCAGGTTTTCAAATCTCCGAGACAAAAATAGCACCGATAACCGGGGGGCCGCTGTCAGAGGTTCCCGTGCAGAGCTGGTCTGCGGGTCCGGCGCTGGGAGACCTTCGCTCCCGTGGGCGAGCCCCGAGATGGGTCCGGCCCTCGCTTCCCGGAGCGCTCAAACCCTCCCTTTCTCGTGCAACCAAACTTAAGCAAGCATAAGAATATTTTGACTGTGAGAACTATAAATTAAGGCAGAAGTGAGCTGTTTCACGATCCTCCTAACAATGCAGAGAAGCCCTGCGGCTGGCAAGGACACGCGTGCGTCCGTTGTATGCCGACAAACGTGGGATGAGAAAGTTCAGCCCCTTCTTCAGCTGCTCGGAACTTTCTCCCAGGTACGCCCCGGCTCTGCGTTCCTCGTGCCTGGGCTGACTTCGACCCTGAATTCTCCCGGGATTTGTCGGTCTCGGTAGGGGAACCGGTCGGGCTCCCTTCGGGATGCGTTTGAGACATTGGACGTCGGAGACAACAACCACTAATTTTCAGAAATGCTAGAAATGCAATAATAAAATAAGAAGTAGGTTTAAGCAAGATTGCAGACCTGAACAGATCAAGATTTGCAGCCGTTATAATTCTAATCCCTAATACAGCTACCTTTTTTTTTTTTTCCCCCACCCAGGTTTCCCTTCTTCATTCTAACCAAGAACTAAACCCCAAATGTAGGGCAGTGGAAACCTGAATTAGAATATTCCGGTCGAACTCATCTCTCAAAAAAAAAAAAAGTCAGACACGAAATCAGTGTAAACATTGAATTGAAGTCAGTTATAGAAATAGCTTCACTTCCTTTTCTCTGCAGATGGGAAGAGTTGCCTCATGCCTCTGGTCCTGCCTACCCGACAAAAGCCAAGGTGCCCTGTCTCCCCGGGCAGGGGCGCGGGGAATCAGATGGCTTGCGTTTGTGCCTTGGAAGTTGCTTCAATTTTCTACTTAATTTGATTAATTTTTCAAAGTACGCCATGGAAAGGCAAGTGGCTTCTTTATTGATGGATTGGCAATCCTGTGCTGCTTTGATTTTTTGCAGTCAAAAACACAAACAAAATATTTAGGAAGCAATTGTAGCTTAGCGAAGATAAGCAGTGTTTTTTTTTCTGGAGGTATTTAGAGAGCAGAGACTGGAGATGCAGTGTTTGTCAGAAAACAGGAGCTGCGTGTAGTTCTCTCTTTGTCTCTCCTTTGATTGGCATGCATTGTGTCAATTAATTGAGAAAATATATATATATATTTGCACACAGGCGAAGTTACTGCCTCCGATGAGAACGGAGATGCTTTTTCTGCCTTACCTAAAGAACAAGTGCGTACCCGCGAGTTAAAGTTACTCCCCAGCCTTTGTAGGTCAACTTCTGCCATGGAGCTTTGTCTGGGCTGTCGGATCGGAAAGCCAGGGAAGGGTAGGGCTGGCGGTGCGCGTTCGGAGGGCTGCTAACAAATGGCACACTTTAGCATTTGGTCCTCTAGGTAGAAAAAATTAATCAGATGTCTGACAAGATCTGTTATTCGTCTCTATTTCAGGCTCCCTTTTTTTCTTCTCTTTTTTTTTTTTCTTCCTTCCTGGCTTACAACAAATATTACTAACGGGTACTTTTAGGTTTTAAAATATGGACAACAGTACTCCATGCAGTAAAAGACTTGAACGATTAATGCTACCCTTATGCCTCTTTTGAGTAGTTTTAGCCATGGGGCTTGGCACTGCCACCATTGTCTTTGTGCCAAAAAATATCCGCAGCGGCTGCCGCATTCTAGTACTAGAGGGTTGTCTCGAAAATTCCGCAGTGAATGCGTCGGGTGTCTACATCGCTGTAGACGCTCGCTCTTTTTTAAAACATTTAAAAAAAAAAAAAAAGAGGAGAGAGAATCTTTAGCTCTCGCAAACCTGGGAAAGCGCACGGTGCAGGCTGGGGTGCTCGAGCGACTGAAAACGATGAATAATGTACGGTAAACGCAGAAATTCAGGAGAAGCTTTTGTATTTGCGAGCACAAATAGTTGCTTAAAGAGCCGACTCTTGCATATTATCAGCACTCTTGCAAATTTTATTATCTGAAACAAATGTGCCAGTGAATTTTAAGCAGAAAATCAACATCAAGACTGTAGCTAATTTTAAATGGACAGTTTATACAAAAGATATTTCCCCCCCCCAAAATGAAGTGTCATTACAAAAAGTATGATAATTTCATAATTACTCTTGATAGTGAAAATCTCTGTATGTCTGTCTTTTTAACGGTTTCTTGAGTTTTTCATCAATTTTGGTTATTTGTTCTTAATTGAGGAGGCAGATTTCTAGCCGTACGTGGGAACGACGACAACAAATGTAATAAAGTTAAAGGCTTCCACCATCAGAATGAAACGCGTTCCCTCCTGATCTCCAAAGCTATCTGTTTGGTGGTAAAAGTGGATGCTATAGATGAAATCTTTACAAGGAGCATAATCCTAAAAAAAAAAAAAAAAAAAGAAAAAGTCAATCTCCTGCTGGCTGCTGTGCCGCTTTGGTACCTCACAGACTTCGACAGAGTCCTGGACGAGTGCCCATTGATGTCATGGAAACACTCAAATTACTGAGAATGATTCATGTCTATGCTGTTCTCTTATCCTCCCCCACACAAATAGAAGTAGATTTTAACCCTGACAACTTGTAATTTGCAGTGGGTTTATTTTTGTATCTGGATAAATATTTTTTAACAACTGAAATTAAGATGAGGCTGCCTGTGCCTGATACGATAGAAACGAAGATTGCCGAGACCCCGGCAGCGCCTTCAAAGAACCTCGTGTCGCTGCCGGTGCTTGGTTCCCCCGACCCTGTTTTTCTGGTTGGAATATTTTCCCCCCCCTCCCCGTCCTCACCGCTCGTTATTTGCGGCGACTTTCTGGCCCTCTTGGGGTGGTGGGAAGTAGCACACGCGACTCACGGTTAAAATTTCGGTGTCGATTCGTTCTCGAATGATTTCTGCCAAGGCTTCCAGTGCGCTGAACCCGAGGGGGGCTGTGGGGCGGGCGAGCCGTCGCGTTTTGTGTAACCAGAGCGGAGTTGTTACGTGTGCAAATGTCCTATGAATTGCAAATAAATTTTGGAGGTTCCCGTGTAGAAGTAACCGCCTTGCGTGGAAAACAACCACAAGGAATCGAGAAACAAAAGCAAGCGCTAGGGTCTTCAATTAGGGTGAGGCGAAAGGTGATTTATTTTTTTGAATATTCCAAACCACCGGCAATAGTCAAACTTTGTCAGTAACGTCTGGAACGGGCGATCAGACCTGGTAGCCGTGTCCCAGAGGAAAGGCTTCTGGGCTCAGAACGTGGCCCCCGCCGTTTTGGGAGTGATTAAAATGAGCTCCGCCATCCTTTGTCTAACGAGCGGGTTCTGCGTGAGGTCTGGATGGCGCTGGGGGAGCCGAGCCCTGCGTCCCTCGGGCCGTGGCCGTGCCGGCAGGCGGCTGACGTTGGGGGATGCTGTCGTTACTCCGCTCTGGTATCGCCACGTGCAGTCACGGGGCGTTTTTGAACGGCTTCGGTGGGTGCACGGGCACGGCGCGTCGCTGGCCGGCGAGCCTTGCGCCCAGGCGCGGAGGTGTCCCCGGCAGAACTGGGGTGCGCGCAGGGAGACGCGGAGCATCTGCTCCCAACGCACTGGTACTGTCTGGTGCGCCTTTTGTGCCCCAGCCTATAATAAAAACTTTAATTTTAGGAGTGATTTGTACTGTGTTCTGTTAGGTAACACCTCCCCCCTCCCGTGATTATCCTCACCGTAAGGGTGGTCTTTTAGTGTCAATATGTTTCGTATCAGCCCTCTTGACTGCTCTTTGTCTCCGGAGCACGTGGTGCGGTGCTGCTCAGCCATGACTTAATGCTTTGCAGAAACCACCTCTTCCCTTCTTGATTCCGCTCGAGCCCGGCCATTCAAACCTGAAAGAACCTTTCTTTTCCTTTGTAAATATGGCATAACCGTAACCGGTGCTGCACGTCAGGCTGCTGGATCCGAGTGTTAAAGGCTTCCAGGGGGAAAAAAAAAAAGAGGAGTGAAAAAAAAAGGGTACTTAGGGCTGGCAGAAAGGCTTGGCGGGCGCTGGGCCGCCGTCAGGTCCCAGTATTGCTGGCGAACGGCGGATGCCCGGGCGCTGTCCCTTTCCCAGGTGTGAATTCCCCCATCGCCTCGATCGTGGGGGGATTCGCTCCGGGGAAAGGGAGCGGGGAGCCGCATCCCCAGCAGCTCCGGGGCGAAGGTGGCCCTACGCAGAGCTGCCGAGGGCTGGCCGTGTCCCCGGCGCGGCGCTGGGACAGGGAGGGTGCTTGGGACGCGGTGAGGAGCTCTGCTCGCCTTCAGCCGGCCGGTGGGAGCCCGTTAGATCCCAGCTCCGGGAAGCGCGTGGAGCATCCTCACCATCCTCAGCGTGAAGAAGCGTTAATCCCTTTCTGTTGCCTACGTGCAGTCGGCAGTGCCTATTTTACATACGTAAACAGCGTTAGGAAAATGTGGTGAACATCATCCAAAACGCTCAGAGAAGCCGTATGTATCTGTTTAAATCTGTTAAACATCTTTTTCTCTTTGTTTTTTAATTAACAGGTAAAACGGAAAGGGGCTCCTACTCATCGTATGGAAGAGACTCGAATTTGCAGGGTTGCCACCAGGTAAGCGACAGCCTGCTCGGCAGAGGGGTTGCGATAAATACTCCCGAGAAATGAGGTTTGCCGCTCGGGAGCGGGCGTTATTTGCCACCGCGGCCCTCCAAGCTCCCACCTGAGCTCTGCTAGCCGGGATGCGGCCGCCGGAGACCCTCGGTGCTGGGGCTGAGCGGGGGGCCGCGGGGGGCTGGGGGTTCTTGTCGCGGCGTTGGGTGTTGGGGGGGGGTCCCGGCTGGCAGCGCGACTTCGGAAACGCCGCAGAGCTGGTGTCGGCCCCCGGCTTGGGATGGCTGCTGCCGTAAATTTGAGTTTTCGTAGAATCTGTACGACGTTGTGTGAAAACAAGGTTGTATTGAGGGATAAAAATGTCTGTGGAAATATGATTTGTTGTCCCTTTTTGTTTCGGAATTGTTTTTGGCTGGAAGTCAAGGCCAGCAGGCTAACGGCAAAGCCGTCTCAAGGGAAGCGTGCGTGAGCTAGGAAAAGAAGAGTAGTTTAATTAAATAATAAAATGCCAGTGTAACACAAAGGTGTAGCATGTGTGTGTGCGCCTCTCTGCACTCTGCATTTGCATACTTTTAAGTCTCCAGAGAAAGTCTGAGTCTAAAAATACTATCAATGGCCAAAAGTCTGTGCTTTGTTTCAAGACAATTGATTTTTTTTTAAAAGACACTTTCTCTTTAATTTCAGTAGCAATATTCATCGTCTGTTTAAATTCGTTTTGTTCTTGAAGAGTGCTAGGCTTCCTTTCCTTTTGCTAAGTGCAGTAGCTTCATACTTTGGAAAACTATTGAAAGAATTTAATAGCCTTCTTAATATTCAAAGCTTTATACTGTGCAGATCTGCCAGGAGAAAAAAAAAACCCACAACAAAAAAACAGCCAAAATGCACATTATTTCCCTCTAGGAAAGGGAAATACTTGACCCCTTCTTTCCTCGCTTGTGTCCATGTTCTTTAATAACGTGGGGAAACGGTCTGCTCTCACGTTGTTGCTTTTTTAAAGAAAACCCCACAAATTCAGCGTACAAAAATGGAACCATTTGAGCACTTCGACAGACGTTTCTGCTGGCGGTGCGCACGCGTGTGCCCTCAGTAGTGTCAGGGAGCTGGGGCTGCTGTCGCGGCCGGGCTCCCGCAGACGGAGGGACGGACTCCCGTTGGGCTCCGTGGATGGACGGACAGACAGACAGGCCCTGGTGCCCTCCCGGGTTCGGAGTTGGCGGCAGCTCCCCGCTGCGGGGGAAGCACGGTGTTGCCCGTGGGTGATTCGGGGCGGAACAAACTGAAAGGGCACGGAGCTGGTCGCTGGTGAAGGTTTGCAGACCGAGCCTTGAAAGTAGACTTTGTCTCTTTTGGAGAGAGTCCAGAGGAGGGCTACGAGGATGGTGAGGGGACTGGAACATCTCCCCTACGAGGAGAGGTTGAGGGAACTGGGCTTGTTCAGCCTGAAGAAGAGAAGGCTGCGAGGGGACCTTAGAAATCCTACAAATATCTGCAGGGTGGGTGTCAGGAGGATGGGGCCATGTTCTTTTCAGTGGTACCCAGGGACAGGACAAGGGGCAATGGGCACAAACTGAGGCACAGGAAGTTCCGTCTGAACGTGAGGAAGAACTTCTTCCCTCTGAGGGTGACGGAGCACTGGCCCAGGCTGCCCAGGGAGGTTGTGGAGTCTCCTTCTCTGGAGATATTCCAGACCCACCTGGACAAGGTCCTGTGCAGCCTGCTCTGGGTGACCCTGCTTCGGCAGGAGGGTTGGACTAGATGACCCACAGAGGTCCCTTCCAACCCCTACTATTCTGTGATTCTGTGATTCTGTGATGTATGGAGCTCTTCAGTGGGGCAATAAATGGCTGACCGGGTTCCCGTGCAGTAACCAGCGCCAATGGGTGCAGAAGATCACACCTAGAACTGCCTGCACCCGATGCAAAACAGCTGCAGCGGCTCTTCGTTGTGCTTAGGAGCCATTTCCAGCTAGTCCTCTTGGCTTTAAAATCCTCGTACGCTTTGGCTTTCTGTTGTGAGGAGGTGGCAGGATGCTTGCGCGGCGTTGGGACGTGGTCCCCAGGGCGCAGGAGCACCCGTCCCAGGTGAGACCCGTCCCCGCTGCAGCTCCAGCCTCCTGGAGATCCCACTCTGCGGCTCGCTGGGGGCTGCTGCGGTCTCACGTTTCGCCCAAAAGCTTGGCTTTTCTTTGGTGCACTCGGTTTGTACCTTTTCTTTCGGTCTTACTGTGTCTGATGAGCTCATGGTATTTCTGAGTAAGTTAGAAATTGTAGCAGTTGTAGTAATTAAGTAAATAGAAATTATTTCCGAGTAGGAAATGGCGTTACACCTAAAGGCGTGACCTGGTCTGTGTGTGCTTTGTGCCTGGCGTCTGAATGCGACTCCCGCAGCGGCCTCCGCGTGCACACCCGTGTCTGTGGATATCTGCAGGGCACAGATCTGTGTTTTTGTTAATTTGGGAGTAAAACGTTAATCTCAGAAACGAAGGGCAGAGGTGCAGCTGTAGGGTTGAGAAGATATTTTGCCCTAAACAGATAATTTTTTCTTAAGCATCCTCAGCATTCAGTCCCAGCCAGAGCGCAGCGGCATTTTGCGTCGGCTCTCGGTGGCCGTGGAGAGTGACCTGGTTCCAGACACCCGCAGTGTCCAGCGATGCGGAAATGCCTTGGTGTGGGGTCACCACAGCCCCCGTGGTGCTGGGAGCGTGGAGGGCTTGGGGCAGCTCGGATCGATCCCGCGGGAAGGGCTGGTGGGAGCTGTGGGACCCCCAGCCCGGCTCGTGCCGTGCCACAGCTAGACCCCTCGCTGGGAACCGTCGGGTGGTTGCCGTAACAGAATCCCAGCATGGCAGGGGTTGGCAGGGCCCTCTGTGGGTCACCCAGCCCAACCCCCTGCCCAAGCAGGGTCACCCACAGCAGGCTGCACAGCACCGCGTCCAGGCGGGGCTGGAATATCTCCAGAGAAGGAGACTCCACAGCCTCCCTGGGCAGCCTGGGCCAGGGCTCCGTCACCCTCAGAGGGAAGAAGTTCTTCCTCATCTTCAGCTGGAGCTTCCTCTGCTTCAGTTTGTGCCCGTTGCCCCTTGTCCTGTCGCTGGGCACCACTGGAAAGAGTCTGGCCCCATCCTCCTGACCCCCACCCTGCAGATATTTGTAGGCATTTCTAAGGTCCCCTCTCAGCCTTCTCTTCTCCAGGCTGACCAAGCCCAGCTCCCTCAGCCTCTACTTGTAGGAGAGATGCTCCAGTCCCCTTCTCATCCTCGTAGCCCTCCGCTGGACTCTCTCCAGCAGCTCCTCATCTTTCTTGAACTGAGGAGCCCAGAACTGCACACAGGACTCCAGATGAGACCTCACCAGGGCAGTGTAGAGGGGAAGGAGAACCTCCCTCGACCTGCTGGCCACACTCCTCTTGATGCACCCCAGGATGCCATTGGCCTTCTTGGCAGCCAGGGCACACTGCTGGCTCATGGTCACCCTGTTGTCCCCCAGCACACCCAGGTCCCTCTCCACAGAGGGCGGTTGCTGGCAGAAACAGGCAGCGCGGTCTCCACGTCATCTTTCCACGCAGCACTGACCTGCGGTTGAAGTCCACATGCCACTTCTCACCAGCCTGCTCTTCAGGTCCAGACCGCAGGAGAGGACAACCCTGGAAGTGCCGACGAGCTCCCAGAAGAGAGGGTGAGCCCCGCCGGGCAGCGCGAAGCGGGGAGACGCCGAGCAGCCCAGCGCCGCTGCCTGCCCGCTGTGCCGGGGCGCGCGGTCTGTCGGGTTAGCGGGGAAAATCCAGCAGTTACCCCAGTGAACGAGCCAACGGCCGGGCTCGCAGTGGGAGAGTTGATGCATTTTTTTTCTCTGAATAGTTGTTTTGTACACTTTGCTGGACCAGTTCTGGAGTTTCCTCAGAACTCAGTTGGTACCGACGTGGTCAGCTCTCCGGAGGGAGCCTGGATCGTACCTGCGTGGCAGTGCCCTGCGGCTGCGTAGGGTCAGTGAAGAACTGATGGAGAAAACCCTGGCTACGCGCTCTCCTTTGCCGTGGTTTCATTCATGAACGTCTGAGGAATATTAGGAAGAGATTACAATAAAAGTGCAAATCGTAAAAATTCCGCTCCATGGCCTAAGGTCTGGCTTTCTACCGTATGCATCTACTTTCTTGAAGCGTAACAGACAAGTGGATGAAGCAGATGACCGGCGCCCAGACAGGAAGGAGAAAACAATATTTCTAAGATCAGAATCTCTCAAATTCCTGAAAGGTACAGAAGGAATAATGCTTAATGCCGAGCCTGGACCATCTGTTGTCTGTTTTCCAGGCTGCAGAACTATCGAGATCCACCAAATTATTAACAAGTATGAACCTGCAGGCTTAAAAGAAAAATAAAAGCTACGAGCCTACTGCAAGATTTCTAGGATGTGCTCTCACACGTATTGAGAAAGATTAGCTTATCTAGACAGAAGATATTGAAGCAAACTTGGTGAATTCCAGAGGAAATCCTGGTGAGGCTGAGGATCCCCTGAAGCCGTGGGTGATGCGGGCAGTGGCTGCCTGAGCTCCTTTTCCCAAACCCGGGAGGAGCGTGCGGATTTTGTTGATTTCTGAAAGGTAAATTGCTACCTCCAGACGTGATGCATTGCTCTCTGTAGATGAGTTCCTGGAACAATTAAGGAAAACTAAATACCTAACGATATTGAACTCGCTACCTATTAATCTTCTGCTAGGAAAAAACCCAACAAGCTCCCTTCACACAAATAGCAGCAACCGATCGGAGGTTCCGTTCCCGCCAATGAGAGAAGAGGTCGGATGCACGGCAACCCATTTGCTTCGAGATGAGTTTGATTTCCGAGCCTAGGGCCCAATTGGGCTCTCGCTGAAAACCACGGCAAATACAACACTGATTACAGTGGGAACAGGAGAAGGCTCGTCCTGGGAGCTATTTAATTCCATTAGAGAGAAGTCATCGAAGAAACACATCCCGAAGTTGTTGTCGAGACCCTTTTGAAACACTGCCTTCATTGAAGTTAATGGCAAAAATCTCATTTCATTCACTGAAGTCAGGATTTCGCGTGTTGTCTTAATTCTGTGCTGCTTACCAGTTCCCCAAAGCTCAATTTTTTTTTTTTAATATACTGCTGGTTTGGCGGGGGCATTAGCAAGGCAGTAGTAGTAAAAAAAGGCGTACCTGGATTTCTCTAACGGGATTCTGGTGTCGCCCGAGGAGGGGCGAGCTGGGGGCTCCGCGGGGTAAATCGCCCGGCTTCGCTTTCCGAGGGGCCGCGTTAATTCGGCAGTGTTTGTAGAGCTCTGATATTCCTTAGGGCAGGAGGATCTGGATACGCAAAATACTATTGCTAGGCTCGTGGGAACGTGTGCTCTTACAGTAGCGTGGCTCCACTAGTCGGTTAATAGTCGGTGAGACCGACTGTGAGTAAGCCAGAGCTTTTCCGAGCGATAGTTAATTCAAAAAAGCAATGAAGAAAGAGAACTGTAAAATGAGCCGGATGGCCAGAAAACGTACGCCGCCGATTTCCAAGGCAACGCACGGGCTTGTATGTGGGAATAAATTAGACAGGCCTTTGAAAATTTGGATTATGCCTTTTTGGCAAATGCGTAGTAGCGGATACTTAGCTTTGAAGGTGTTTTAACTTAAGGCAAAATCCCCAGGTCCTAAGGTGACTTGTTTTTACTACTAAGTCTTTTAGAAAGTGAGGCTGAATGTTGGTTTTGGATGTATCGATTGACTTGATGTTCAAGAAATACTCTCGGAGGCCAGCTGGGACCATCCCCCTCTTAAAAGGTGACTCCGGAACGAAGCGTTCAGGTAAAAGCTAGTGGAGTTGTAGCAGCTCAGCCAGCTTTTTTTTTTTTCCTTTTTTAATAAAACACAACTGCTACCAAAGTATAACAAACTTTTTCCAGATTGAGATCGTATCTGCTAGCCCTCAGCCTGATTTGGGATACCACGGTGTAGCAAAAGGCCAGCGGCTGGGACGATGCAGGCTTTGGTTTTAAAACTTTGGTTTTAATGAGGCTTCGACTCGAACAAGCAGCGTTAGAGGCTACAACAAAATGGCTCCTTCACGCAGTTACCGAGGGCAGCCCGCCCAAACCTGCAGCAGCTCCGCCGCTTGCCGGGGTCTCCTGAGGGACCGCGTCGGCAGCCATTCGTTCGGGGAATCCGGGGAGTGAGCTCTGAGATGCCGAGACGTCGGAGGGATGCGCCGTGACGCCGCCTTGGTCGCTGAGCTTGCCTCTGCTCCTCGGTCCTCCCTTCTCTCCTGCTCCTCTCCTGGTCCGTGCTTGCCCGCGCTCCCTCCTCGCTGCCAAACCGCCGCCCGGCCGGGGCGAGGGAGCCGGCCGCTTCTGCCTGAGGTTTCTAGAAACTCGTGTGAAGACGTTCACGCAGACCAAGCCGGAGCTCGCCCTCCCCGGAGCTGCTAGGGGTGTCCTGGATCCTCTCCCAGCGGATCCGACTCCAGATACCTGTTGGGCGTCGCAGTCTCTTCGCAGACGCTGCTCGCTCTTCCCAGACGTCCCTCGTCCTGCGTGGCCGTGGATCCTCTCGTTACTGCCCGCCTCTTCTCGGTCCCCTGTCCCTCTGTGATGGGCGAGAGGAGCCTTTGGCGCACGGTGGGCTTTGTGCTCCCCTCTCCGTTGGTTTCCTCGTGGGATGCGTGTGGCGGTTTATCTTACTGTGCCGTAGCTCGCTCCGTGGGGAGAACCCGTGGGCTTTTTGTCCTTGAGCCCGTGGCCGGGCGGCCGACACGCTCCCCGCGTCCCTCCTGTCCCGTCCGTCCGTCTGTCTGCCGCCTACAGCGGCAGTGTGAGCGTTTCCCGTGCAGCAAGGCAAGGTGGGTTTGAATTCCTGAATTCCTGAAAGCCGCGAATTCCTGGCTCGGTGAGCGCAGGGGAGGGAGGGAGTGACATACCTGTGACAGAAATCTCATTTTACAGTTTTCCAGCAAGTTCTGTGGAAATGCTGGGGAAGACCCGGGCGGCCTCTGCCGCAAGTGCTGGTGGATGAGCGCAGCCCAGCTGCCCGATCCCACCTGTCCGTGGGTCCGGCAAGGCCGTGAGTCCTTGCGTAACGCCGCCTTTCTCGTGCCGAGGAGGGCACGGACAGAAATAGCTCCTGCCCCGTTTCTTTTTTTCTGCCAGAAGCGCTGGGACTTCCTTTTTCTGCTGTGAATTATTGAATTGTTGCAACATCTCTAATTACGTGGAGTCCAGCAAAGACGGAAGGGGAAGGAAAAAGCGGGAGGGATTATCTTTTTATCTGATGGGTACTTCTGAAAGGGCCTTCTCCAGTGCTTCGTTCAGCAGGAGATTGAGCCTAATGGATATTCTGAAATCAGGCTGCGGATTTAAGCCGCTGAAGAAGAATTATTACAAAAAAATAACTCCGGCAGCATCGCTCGGCAGCGTCCCGCGTCTCAGAGGCCGCACCAGTGACCGCCCGCGTGCTGCCCCGGGCGCTTCGGTGCTCGTGGTTGGCTTGAGTTTGGCCAACGACGCGCTCTGCGATATCTCACGGAGCGTTTCAGGAGTTTGCTTGCTTTTTTCCTTTTTTATGACCCGCCCACCTTTTCATAGTAATCGATAAAAAAGAGGGTGTCGTGCCTGCAGACAGGGAAGGTGTGAGATGGGGGGGGGGGGGGTGTCTGCACTCCAAACTGCTTCTAAGTCGTACGTTGTTCATGAATGTCAGGGCAAGGAATCTTTCCGTTTTATTGGCCTTGTATACAATAAGTTATTAAATTTCATCTCTGTCATACACCTGCAGTAAAATAACAAAACATTACTGCACTTAAGGAACATGTGTGTGTGGTGCAGCGTTCCACCCCTCCCTGGCAGACAGCTGCTTGCGGATCGCAGGATCCGTTGTGCGTATTCCCTGGAGCCCCCCGCTAATAATCGAGCCACATCTGCCGCCGCAGCATTATAGGCATATGTAGTTTTATTGAAAGCTATACCTGTATATAAAAAAAAATTAAATAACTCCTACCTCAATTAAATTGGCAAGCTACCTTTTCTGAAGATCAGATTGCAGACCTCTGGAGACGCGGCGCGTTCGTTTTATTCTTCTGTTACAAATTACTTGGTGTTTTTTTGCTTAGTCAAATAACGAGGTTTCCTCACATTTTGATGGCGAGATTCCTTTACCTGTGATAATGTCTCCTTCATTCTCTCTCTCTATAAAAGCCACAGGAAAGCTGTATTAAAGTGATAAAAGAGATGCGATCACAGGATGGTCGGGGTTGGCAGGGACCTCTGTGGGTCACCCAGTCCAACCCCCTGCCCAAGCAGGGTCACCCAGAGCAGGCTGCACAGCACCGCGTCCAGGCGGGGCTGGAATATCTCCAGAGAAGGAGACTCCACAACCTCCCTCGGCAGCCTGGGCCAGGGCTCCGTCACCCTCAGAGGGAAGAAGTTCTTCCTCGGGTTCAGCTGGAACTTCCTCTGCTTCAGTTTGTGCCCGTTGCCCCTTGTCCTGTCACTGGGCACCACTGGAAAGAGTCTGGCCCCATCCTCCTGACCCCCACCCTGCAGATATTTATCGGCATTTCTAAGGTCCCCTCGCAGCCTTCTCCAGGCTGAACAAGCCCAGCTCCGTCAGCCTCTCCTCATAGGAGAGATGCTCCAGTCCCCTCCTCATCCTCGTAGCCCTCCGCTGGACACTCTCCAGTAGCTCCTCATCTTTCTTGAACTGGGGAACCCAGCACTGGACAGGAGGAAACTCAGTACAAAAGAGACTCACGCTGTGTTTAGCCTTGGCTAAAGTAAAGGCAAAGAGAAAGAGCTCCTTGCCTGCAGAGTCTGAAATCGCTCCTCGGCGCTGACAGCCGTGCCGGCTCTGGCGTAGGGATAGCCTTGCCTGCGGGCGAGGAGATGGAGCAGGGCAGCTCTGAAGCGGGCATGCCCCGACTTCCCCAGCAGGCGTTCCTGCCCCGGGGACACATGATCGATGCGAACGGGTGAAATTCTGGCTCCCGTAAGGTCGGTGGCAGAAGTGACGTGGAGCTCGGTGGGACCGGGGAGGAGAATTTCACCTGGCGACTTCTGGGGTGAGTTATGGTGGGAGAAGATTCGCCGTTTCTGCTCGAGCATCTCGCTTTGGGAGGTGGAATCATTGCTCCTGCTCCAGAAATTAGTTCTAACGCCTATAAACTATCCTCCTGTGATCGTGGGCACGTTGTGAACTAATGTTTTTGATGTTACAGCACTAAAATAATGACATAAGAGATAAAATTTCCATGTTAATCAAATGTATGAAAGGACCAGACTTAAGTTCAGATGTCTGAATGGCTCATTTAGCAGAATTCCTCATGCATCCAGAAAGACACGGTTTCATTGTCCATATCATAATTGAAGAAATGCTAAAACCCAACACTGCAATTTGGTGGTAAAAGGAGTGCTTTTCTCTTAGCCCTTTGGATCAAATGTTAAGCTGAGGGCTATTTTGTTGGAAGTGAGCATTCCAAGGGCACCTTTCTGGAGCTTATAACCTGGCAACAGAAGAACGCCGCGATTTGTAATGTGCAATAATGGGTTTATGTTGTGGTTGAGTGCTAATGGGAGCTGGGTTTGCCTTCGCAGCCGCTGCACTCTGACTTTCTGCGCCGTCGTGAATGCGATAGAGGGGAGCGCCGCTCGCCTGCGCTTGTGCCGTGGCGGGTCGCGGGCTCGCTGTGCCGCGCGGTACTGGTTCAGGGCTGGTCAGCGTTTGATGGAAGACCTCCAGCAAAAAGGCAGGCTGAGCTTTGACTAATTCCGGCAATTTTCAGGGCTCAGAATTGACTATTGAGTCAAGGGTGATAGCTGGGGACGCTCCCCTTGGCATATAAAGTATGGGTTGGCGGATTTTGCTGATAGAAACGCATAAACCCTCAAAAGCAAAAAATTGGTCCAGTGGAGTAATAGCTGAAAGGATTTTCATTGCGAGCAGTGGCATTTATCAACCATTCGTTGCTTTCTCCAAAGGTGATCGTCTCCTGTGTGGTCGTGCATTCGTGTCTCGGTGGTCAACTACCTGTTCCTTTCCATGGCTCCATCAACAAGCCGGGTTCTTCCTGAATCCCGAGCGTAACGAACCTTCAGGGCCCGTTAGATGATCCAGCTCAGCTGTAAGGTAGTGACAGTTCAAGCAAGTTCTGAAGCAAAATAACCCTTTTTGGGCTGTCAAATTCTGTCAGTGGGGTGATCGTGAGGACGAGGATACGGCCTCACTACAGACACTTCAGCTGTAGAGCTGTACCCCTAGGTTCATTGAGGTTGACCCCTATGGACATCACCTCGTCCAGGCAGGAGCAGCTAAAGCAGGCTGTCCAGGACCATGTCCACGTGGGCCTTGGGTATCTCCAAGGAGGGAGACTCCACAAATTCTGCCAGTGTTTGAGCACTCTCAGGTAGTTAAGTGTTCTCTTGTGTGTAAGTGATGATGAGGGGACTGGAACATCTCCCCTACGAGGAGAGGTTGAGGGAGCTGGGCTTGTTCAGCCTGAAGAAGAGAAGGCTGCGAGGGGACCTTATGAATGCTTACAAGTATCTGCAGGGTGGGTGTCAGGAGGATGGGGCCAAGCTCTTTTCAGTGGTGCCCAGTGACAGGACAAGGGGCAATGGGCACAAACTGAGGCACAGGAAGTTCCGTCTGAAGATGAGGAAGAACTTCTTCCCTCTGAGGGTGACGGAGCCCTGGCCCAGGCTGCCCAGGGAGGCTGTGGAGTCTCCTTCTCTGGAGATATTCCAGACCTGCCTGGACAAGGTCCTGTGCAGCTTGCTGTGGGTGACCCTGCTTGGGCAGGAGGGTTGGACTAGATGACCCACAGAGGTCCCTTCCAACCCCTACTATTCTGTGATTCTGTGATTCTGTAAGTGGAATTTCCATGTTGCAGGCCATGCCTGTTGCCTCGGTTGGCAAGTGGCTTGGGTCACTGACTTCCAGAGGGCTCAGGATAGCTCCAGCTTTCGCTGGCCAACATGGAGAGAGGAGGAGGAGGAGGAGGAGCTCACGTGCATGCTTACACAGCACGTACTCACACGTTTAGATGTTACAAAGGATTGTGGTAGACATAAGGTAGCTAGAAGAAGTGGATGTCTGGGGGAAGCTTCAGCATCCTGGTGTTGACCGAATTTCTGACACCTCTCGGACAAAATAGCCTTGTTGTCTTCTGGGAGCAGCTGTCTTCTGAGAGCCGTCTTCGGTTCCTCGCCGCTGTGCCTCCCACCGTTTCAGCAGTGGAGTCACCCTTTCCCAGGAGGCATCTCCTGCCGTAGCCGCTGGCCCCTTCGGACTCCTCTCGGGCGCACTCGGTTGGTTTGTTACCCTGGGCTGCTTTTCTCGGTGCTTCCGAAGAGACCTTGTCTCAGCCCATCCTGGGGTCTCGGCATCACCCTGAGATCCCACAGAAATAAAGAGGTTATTTTAAATGCTGGTTTCTTCAGGTGCCCATCGTGTTTCTGAACACGGTGATCTCCCACAGTCGCCGCAGGCCGGCGCGGCCGCTGCTGTCGCATCGCTCATTGCCAACAGACCATTGCCAATCGCCTTTTCACTGCCCAGAAGTTACTCCCTTCTCCCGCCACCCCCTCCCGCCACGCGGTTACCTGCTGCTTTGCGGGGGAATGAATAGCATCTTTAATCACCCTTAATTACCGTGCGGCTGCAGGCAGGAACTTCACACACCGAGCAGCTCAAGATGGAGAAACGAGAGCCGTGACAAGCACAGGTAGATGCGGAACGCTAATTGTTAAAATAATCACTATTTTCAAAACACACATTGCACACGAAATTTAGTCTGGATCTGTGCTTTCTAAGACAGCCGTGAGTTCGTTTCTAGAAGTCGTATAATTTCTCTTATTTTCAAACCTTTATGGTGTTTCTAGTTGCAATTTAAGCAATCTGCAAGTTGTCCGGATCTCTCTGGGTTTCAAAATCCAGTGAGTCTCTTTTGTTCGCATTTTGTCCGGGCTAATATTTATGTTTTAGGTCACTCAAATACAGAAATAAATAGCTGAGCGTACGGATACACTGAGAAGCCAGTGTTTTAACGAGCAAGTCGGCAGCAGGTCGTTCTTGCTGCGCTGGCTGTGGAATTTCTCTGCCTGAAGGTCCAGATAAACACGAGCCTGTGATCCGTGTATTTTTAAGAGCTTTCGCATTCCAGTAAACTCTCGCCACCTGATTTCCACAGAAAACTCTGTCGCTGGCCCTGGTGGTGGCTTTTCTTTGGGAGAGGACGCTCCAGCCGTGCCGCTGCTGTTGCGTGATTAATTCCTCCGCTGCTTGGCTTGGAAGAGGAGCGATTACTTTTGACAAGCAGAGATTGCGGGGAATGTATGAGGATATGAATCCTACCGGCTATTTATGTATGGAATCATTAAAAACCATGACTAAGTTCTGCGATCAGCCTGCCTAAAAAAAGAAAACCCTCGATACCTCAAACACGCGAGCAGCACCAAATGGCTGTGGAGTTGTCACGGAGCGATCCCTGCCTCTTTTCTAACTCTCTGCCTTCGCCCAGCTGAAGACACTTCTCCAGCTTGTTTTAATTCAGCATTAAAATACTTCTGTGGCGTGTTCCGGGTGCGTCGAGGCGCGGGTCCGTGTCCCGCCTGCGCTGCCCGTGGCCGTTGGGTGCCTCCCCAGTGATCCGAAGGGCTCCCGGGGGGTTGCGTGGCCGTTCCTGGAGACACGGGGTGGAGGAAGGGTCAGGGGCCGAGCTGGCTTAGCTGAACAGCCCCCCCGAATCCCCCCCTCGGGAGCAGAAGCCCACGCTGTCCTGCGTTAGCACTCTGCGTCTGTAGGCTGGGGGCCAGCGACCAACGACTTTGTGGTGCGTGGCGGTGCGTCTGTCTCGCTTCCCCTTTCCTGTTTTGCGTGGTTTTCACCGTTCCCCTTTCATGGCTTTGTTTTTTTTCCCCCGTAACTGACTGGTGGTTTGCTGCAGTCTGCGGCTGGTGCCGGGGTCACTCTGGGCGCAGGGCGAGGAGCAGGGCTCGAGCCCTTCCGTGCGGCGGGCTGCCTTGGGTCGCAGCCGGCCGGTCCCCTGCGCAGCCCTCCCACCCTGCCTGCGCTCGCAGCCTGGCTCGGCCTGGGAGCAGCCCTTCGAAATCAGGAGGAGTGTGGGCAGCAGGGCGAGGGAGGTTCTCCTCCCCCTCTACACTGCCCTGGTGAGGCCCCATCTGGAGTCCTGTGTCCAGTGCTGGGCTCCCCAGTTCAAGAAAGATGAGGAGCTACTGGAGAGAGTCCAGCGGAGGGCTACGAGGATGAGGAGGGGACTGGAGCATCTCTCCTATGAGGAGAGACTGAGGGAGCTGGGCTTGTTCAGCCTGAAGAAGAGAAGGCTGAGAGGGGACCTTAAGAATTCTTACAAATATCTGCAGGGTGGGGGTCAGGAGGACGGGGCCAGACTCTTTCCAGTGGTGCCCAGCGACAGGACAAGGGGCAAAGGGCACAAACTGAAGCAGAGGAAGCTCCAGCTGAAGATGAGGAAGAACTTCTTCCCTCTGAGGGTGATGGAGCCCTGGCCCAGGCTGCCCAGGGAGGCTGTGGAGTCTCCTTCTCTGGAGATACTCAAGCCCCACCTGGACAAGGTCCTGTGCAGCCTGCTCTGGGTGACCCTGCTTGGGCAGGGGGTTGGGCTGGGTGACCCACAGAGGTCCCTGGGAGCCCCAACCAGTCTGTGATTCTGTGAAAGCTTTTCTTCCCCCACCTGCTGGCTTTGACAAGTGCCAACCACGTCGTCGGTGCCTAACTGATAGCGGAGAGGAACGACACGGGAGCCGGGCGTTTCTTCCTGCCTTTGCAGCCGCCGAGGTGCACGGCTGCCAGGCGTTCAGTGCTCGCCGCAGTGTGTTTAGCGACAACGGAGAAGTTAATAATTTTATTTCATTTTGAAGTTAATGACAGAATATAGCCATCTGTCTGCCTGTTTATAGGGCTGTCTTTTGGGTTTTGAAACTATTTTCTTTCTTTGAAAATGGATCCTGCTTGACTGTCAGGAGAAAGCATTTAAATAGTAAAGATACAGGCTGCACTACAGGTAGAATTGTGGGTATTTCCCACATCCTGGTCTTTCAAAAGTGTCTGGGGAAAAATGCATATGAAGCCTAATAAAAACCAACTGTATCACGGAAATATAGCTCCCTTGGGTATTTCTCTCTCTCTTTTTTTACATACACTGCAACAGGCGGTGTTACCTTTCCACTGGATAACAAGGTGCTGTGACAAACCCGCTTTTCGGAGAGGGCGATGCTTTCAGGTAATGCAAACAGTGGCACCAACTGCCCAGCGTGTTATAGTCACCTGCAGAGAAAATTAGCAAGAAGCTGCCCGTTCCTGGGTGGCACCTTGCTGCCGTGCCTTCCCCGTGCCGTGGAAGGAGCTGCAGTTTTCTGACAGAGTCTGAGATGCGTCTGTCGTGAGCAAGAAGACGTGGAATGTGTCGTTTCCACGGTTTGAAAATCCCGCTTGCCACCTTGCTTCTGAAATATAAAATTGGAAGAACCTCAGAAAAAGGCTTCATGAGGCCATCTTGCGTCAAGAAGAGTCACCCATGTCTTACCCTCTGCCTACGTCTCGCTGGGAACCCAGCTCCTCTGCCTTTTCCCAGTGCCCTCGCGGTGACTGTTGGCCCAAACACTGCTCAGTGGTTGCATCCCCTTTCTAGGGGATATATATATATAGGGGACCTAATATATACTTACAAATATCTGCAGGGTGGGTGTCGGGAGGACGGGACCAGACTCTTTCCAATGGTGCCCAGCAACAGGACAAGGGGCAACGGGCACAAACTGAAGGAGAGGAAGCTCCAGCTGAACATGAGGAAGAACTTCTTCCCTCTGAGGGTGATGGAGCCCTGGCCCAGGCTGCCTAGGGAAGCTGTGGAGTCTCCTTCTCTGGAGATATTCCAGACCCACCTGGACAAGGTCCTCTACAGCCTGCTGTAGGTGACCCTTCTTCGGCAGGGGGTTGGACTGGGTGACCTACAGAGGTTCCTTCCAACCCCGACCATTCTGTGATTCTTTAAACCTTGGGCGTGGAAGTGATGATTTCCCATGAATCCTTGCTATTTTCTTTTTAATACTTATTTGCAGTTTAAATCAGTAATTTTTAAAAGTTTTATTCTGTGATGACCAGTCCTGGACAGGCTTTGCAAAATGATGGATTCCTAGCCCAGCTTTGGAAGACCCATGAGAAGCTGCATTAGCAGTCAGTGCAGGTCACCCCTCGGCGCTGCTGGCACCATCAGTGGTTCTGTACTAGCCATGGCCTCCTTTGTCCTGTGCAGCCTGCTCTGGGTGACCCTGCTTGGGCAGGGGGTTGGACTGGGTGACCCACAGAGGTCACTGCCAACCCCGACCATCCTGTGATTCCTCCATCCCCGGGCACGAGTGGCTGGAGTCACGTAGGGGAATTTCTGCTGCTTGTCGTGTTTTATGGGCACGTGGCACATCCTGATATCATAACGATCGATTTGACGCGATCGTACATGCGTAGAGGAGCACAGACGGTTTGGGAATTGCAAATGTACAATAGGAAGACAGCTTTTGCTGCATGGTTTTGAGTAGCCCAGCGAGGATGAAGGAGGCTTCTTCCTCAGGTGCTCTTGCTGCTGCGTCTGGATAGGAGAGCAACGATGCTGTGCCAGTATAATTCAGTTTTTGAATTACTAGAATCTTACTCTGAATTTGTCTGGTTTTGCAAATTTTGCCATGTAACTTCTGGCTCTGCTTTTCCTTCTACTTCGTTCCTTTATCAGTTCAGGTGCTCTAAGGTATCTGGTACGTATTTCCGTAGGGCGTTGAGTAAAGTCAAGCGCAAAGCACTATCTCTGAGACTTTGCTCTCCTCTGTGCCTCTCTTCAGCCTGGTATTTCTCTCCTGTAGAGTAATTCAGCGTAGTGGCTTCGATTTTTTTTTTTTTTAAGTAATTTCTTTCAGCTAAACTAACTATGCATTTTGTGACAAGTGTTGTCCCTAGCGTTAGTCTGATGTGGTGGTACCATCCCTGCGGAGCTCTGCTCCACGTCAGCGCTCTTCTGAATCTTTTAAGCATAGAAGCCTAGAATGGTTTGGGTTGGAAGGAACCTGAAAGATCAGCTGGTTCCAACCCCCCTGCCATCAGCAGGGACATCTCCCACCAGCCCAGGGTGCTCAGAGCTCCATCCAACCTGGCCTTGGACCCTGCCAGGGAGGGGGCAGCCACAGCTTCTCTGGGCAGCCTGGGCCAGGGTTTCACCACCCTCATGGGGAAGAATTTCATCCTAATATCTACTCTAAATCTGCCCTCTTTTAGTTTAGAGCCATTCCCCCTTGTCCTATCCCTACCCACCCTTGTGCAAAGCCCCTCTCCATCCTTCCTGTTGGCCCCTCCAGGCCCTGGCAGCTGCTCTGAGGTCACCCCGGAGCCTTCTCTTCTCCAGGCTGAGCAGCCCCAGCTCCCTCAGCCTCTCACAGAATGGTAGGGGTTTTGACTAGGAAAGCGGTATTATAGCTTGTGTTGGTGCCGTGAGTGCGAGCTGGAGTAAAGGACTGCGTAAAGGAGACGGAAGAGAAGACCCGGAGGGAGACGTGTCCCCGCGCGGTCCCTTAGTGGCGCGTTTAAACCAGCGCCGACCCGCACGGGCACTTGCGTTGGCTGGACGGCTCGGGCTGGTTTCCCTGCAGCCGGCAGCGTTGCCGAGCGGGACCACCGCTTCTCCCTGCGGTCGTGAAGATCCCGCTCGCCTTTGCCGTGCGAGAAGGAGGGAGCAGAGGCGGCGCTGGGCTGGCGAGCGGGGTGCGTGGAGGCTCTGCTCTCCCCAGCAGCGCAAAGATGCCGTGAGAGCCCGCTCCTCCTGCCCGACCCAGTCGAGCACCTCGCCGTTCGAGTTAAGCGAGCATCTCTGGTTGCAGACGCGCTGCTCCTCCGTGGAGTGGGGCAGGTCGCTGGGTACCTCTGCTTCCGTTCGTGTCGTAGAGGGGACGCGAGCGGATGAAAGCGGGCTGGAAGGGCGAAGCGTCGCTGTGTTTCTACATGGAGGAGAATACTGGAGTTAGACCCTTGCAAACCATCTACCTGTAGTAAGAAATCCCGCGTGCGCTCCTGGTGAGCGCAGCAACGCGCCCGTCGGATGGGTGCTGCCTACGGGGAGACGATCCGGCAGCGTGGCGGTGCTGAGCGGGGGCGAAGCACCCCCGGGGATCCCCGTGCCCGGAGACCGCAGCCCCCGGCCCCTGCGCACCCGCCTGGCTGGGACGCACCGGGGAGGCGGCCGGCTCGTCAGTGGGGACGCGGCCGCAGAGCTTTGTGCTTCGGCTGCTCATCGGACGCGCGCTGTCTTCATTTTTGCCTGAAAAACGTGAGTTTTCCCCCCGCGGCGCTGACCTGAGGCGGTTTGCAGCGCAGCGAGCCGGGGCCGCGCGCTCCGCTCTCACTCCCTGAAATACCAGCTTGTTATTTTTTTTTTTTTTCTCCTTGTGTCAGCGTAAAAAAGTGCTTTTTTTTCCCCCTTCCAATTTCTCATAGCAGCTGAATTTGCCGATTTGGTTGGTTTTGTAGGGTGGCTCTCATTTTTTTTGTCCTGTCTTAAGCGCAAGGTGACCTGAAGTTTGCAGACTCGCTAGAAATGAAAGTGCCTTTGGGCTTTGTTCAGCCCCGGCGACGTGCTGCGTTAGAAGCCGTCGGTGTCCGTTGAGGAGCCTGTACTTCAGCGACGTGGAAAAAGATCGTGGGTAGCAGAGGGAAAATTAAAATAGAGGCAAAAAGAAATTTTAAACACCACGGGTGTCATTAGTCGGGTTGAGGCGTATTTGCATAACGTGGTTCTGTAAAAAATAAATTTGACTTTATAACACAGAAAAACAGAAGGCTCCCGTAACATAAAACCCGGCTCTGATACTCAAACTGCTCGAGTTGAGATTTCTGATAGTCCTTTCCCCAGCAAGCGATGGCAGCGTACAGCAGCGGCGGCTCTTTGCGTCGTTCCCGTCCCTTCCTTTACTGAGGTCCTGCCCGGCCGCGCACGAGCTTTGACTAACGAAGCGTCCTTTCCGGAGCGGCGTGACGCGGCCCCGCGTCAGCCGGCGGTCTGCTGCCGTGCTGGAGCGTTTGAGGACACGCAAATGGCTTTTTGGCTGAGGAAAATGAATTTTTTTTTACCCCCCTTATAAAATTTTCCTTCCCCATCAAAAAGGGGGAGGCCGTTGTTTACCTTCCGGGCTGAGGAATAATAAGAAATTGAAGAAAAAAATCCTCTTTCGGTGTTTAGCGTGGGGTTTGTGATTTTTTTTCGACGGGAAGTTTCTTTGGCCTCTCGGATGTTTTTACGGCGGCTTTCCTTTGGTTAAAAATATTACTGACATAATTTCAGAAAAATGCCGTTTCCCCTGCGTTTGAACTTCTGTAAGCCTTCCCTGTGTTCTCGTACTCAAAGGGAAAAACAATAATTACATCATTAAAAACGGGAATTCAGCCACCAAACACCTTTTTAAGACTGAGGCGTGTCAGGCTGGTTTACCCTCTCCGAGACAACCCGAGCCAGGATTCTTGTTGTAAGCTGTTTGTAGCCGCCCGCTTACGCCGGGAAGAGCGACGATAATTGACTTGTTAGGTTACTAGGGCTTTAGTTAGGGTTTGGACTCCTTTGCCAGGGAGGAGCGTTTTGAAGCGAGCGGTGGTAGGACGTCCGTACTGAATCACGTCGAGGTGCTTACTCGAGCTGAAAGAAAGCAGAGCCCGGCGAAGCAGCTCGTGCCAGCGAGTCTTTGGTAATTTTTCTCGGGGAAAAACAGTGCAAAAACGCCGTTCCCTGCGCAGCGTTGGCTTCCGCGTGCCGTTAATCCTCGCTGTCTCCCACCCATTCTCTGATTCCGTCTCCCCCCCCTCCAGAAGCGACCGCCGTGCCGGTACCTACCAGATGGCGTAGGGTTGGAGATGTCGGAAACGGCGGGCGCTTAGGGGCGTTCGGAACTTCAGCGCTGCGGAGGAACAGAGATATTTGTGTACTGGGAGGTACTGGGAAAAACAGGGATGCGGGGACCCACGTTTCGTGATTTAGTGAGCGGTTCCGATGTGCCTGCTGCCAATTATTCTGCTCATTATTCAGCCCTATGTAAGTGATGCTTTTTACGGTGCCCCTTTTTACCATAAATCAATATTCCGATAATGTGCGCTTTTCCGTACCTGAAGCCTCTTACCCCGTGTATTTAGTTTGCATTTCTGAGTGGAATGGCCAGAATTTTTTTATAAATTCGGAAGGTGACGCAGATCGGCAGCGCTCGCTGATGACGTGGCAAGGCTGTTTCCGAGCAGCGCTGGCGCTCCGCGAAAACACCGCAGGCAACGCTTCGCTGCATTCAGCGGTCCCCGAAAACCCAGCTGCTGTCCCTGGGCCAAACGCTCCCCTCATTGACACCCCCGAGGCCCCCGCTGACTTCAGAGGGTTTATCCTGGGCTGAGCTGAGGGCTGCTTAATTCCGTACCGGATCTGCTGTCCTGGAAAGCGACTGCCGACGTGCTCCGGGCGATATTCCCGTTCGGGCAGACCGGCCGCGTGGTTTTGTACCGAGTGACTGCGGTTGCTCTGAGCTCGCTGCGTTCTCTTGGTCGCGTAAACGTTACAGCAGCGCATCCCGGCGTGCAAAGACGCGGGCGTCGAGGTGCGAGGCGCTGGATTTTCGCGGCGTTCAACTCTCTGCAGGTCGTCCTGGGGTGAATTTTCCCAGCGATGGGTTCTTACGCAGCGGTTCCTCCCTGGCGCAGACCAGGGGGTCCCCAGTGACGGCGGGTCCTTTCCCCTTCCCGGGGGGGCTGTAGGTGCTGGAGCTGAGCGCCGACCGCCCCGGTCAATACTGGGAGTGGGGATGGCCCTTGCTGGGAGCCGCGCCTCGGCTGTCGGCGGTACCGGGGCTGGGCTGTGGCCGAAGCCCCTGCCGTCGCGCGGTCCCATCCTCCCTGCCGCCCTCACCAAATGCCAGCCCTGGGCAGCGAGAAAGGCAGCCGCTTGCTTCATTTTTACGGGGTTTTTGGAGACCCTTTGGCACGTGATGCCACGTTCCGCAGCCGCCGCGAGGACTTTCCCCTTTCCGTGTTTGTTCCTCAGCGGGACATATTTATATGAGTATTACCTGTATTTAAGCGCGTGTTTTTAAACACTATAATCATCTGGCTCAATTTCAGCATGTAAATGAAAGCCGCGTGCTGGAAGATTAATAACAAAGCAGGGAGAACGTCCCTACGGCCGCCTGCGAGCGCGCGCGGCGGAGCCGGGGAGGGAGCGGGGAGAGGCGGCGGCGGCACGACAGCGGCACCGGCGCAGCTCTGCGGCTCTCCGGAGCAGCCGGGACGTTGTACGGGACACCCGGTTTCGTATAGGTGTGTTTGGGGTGTGCGCACCCCTACGTACACACTACACATCAAATACAAGCGCACGTAACTCCACGTTTGGCCGATCCTTGCGGCAGTGCCCGCGCTGGGTTTTTGACTTGGGCTGCGCCAAAGGAGGCATCGCCAGCTCCGAGGAGGCAAGCGTAAACTGCGCAGCAGAAAATCCTAACTGGAGGAAAGTCTGTGTTTTACAGAACTCCTCCGCGGAGGAGAAAGTCCCTTCTTGGAGGAGAAAGTCCCTTCTTCTGTGGAAGGGTTTGTGTCTCACGCGTGTTCCGCCGAGGCACTCTTTACCCGCTTTTCCCGTACGCTAGGAAATATTTTCGTTCTCCTAACGCTGTAGAAAAGCAGCAAAGGCTGTGCGGTCGATGGTAAAATCGTTCCCTGTAAAGGTGAAAGATGGGGCTCGTTACCGCAAACGAGTAACTGACCTTTAGCGATAATCAAGCAGTGGTGTAATAATCTGAGCCGTCGTGCCTAATGGTGAATGAAGGGATGGGAAGAGGCAAGGAAACGCCAAGAAAGGTGGGAAAAATTAGGGAAGAAGTTACAAATGATTTTTTTTCTGCTGCTCACCTGATCCAGGTGAGGGAAACCCACGCAGGAACTGATCTGCAGTCCTTGCCGGCCGAAGGTGGTTGGACCTCAGCCGCGTTTCGGAGCGCGCCGTGTCGGCGCGGCGCTGCCGAAGCCCGGCAGTGAGCGTTGCGAGTGACGGCCGCTGTGCTGATGCTGAATTCAGCGCTCGGAAAGCACAGCTGGGAAAAATTACTCCGGAAAGGTTTAAACTTAAAGAGCAATTTTAAATTATGCAGAGGAGGAGATAGCGAAAAATGTAAAGAAACCTGGAGAACTAATACTGATGACATTAATGCGCGAGGGTTGGTTGAACATGAGAAATTATTTGATGATACCTGCAAGCGTTTTTTAATGGAAAAGGTCGAAGGCAGAACTGCTGAACACCGTGCGCAGCTGTCGGAAGGTGCGGCCCGAGAAGGCAGAAGAACTGAAACAGAAGGTTATTTGCCCATCAGATAGAGAAAATAAAATAAGCATGTTAAAATTGATTATTTATTTCATACACGTTAGTGTTCTTGAAAAAGAAAAATATAGGTGAAAAAAAGAAATCTCGGTGGAAAAAACAAATCTCTGTGGAAAAAAGAAATCTCTGTGGAAAAATGAAATCTCTGGGAAAAAATGAAATCTCGGTGAAAAAAAGAATCTCTGGGAAAAAAAGAAATCTCCGTGAAAAAATGAAATCTGTGAAAAAAAGAAATCTCTGAAAAAATGAAATCTCTGTGGAAAAGTGAAATCTGTGGAAAAAAGAAATCTCTGGAAAAATGAAATCTTGGTGAAAAAATGAAATCTCGGTGAAAAAAGAAATCTCTGGAAAAAAGAAATCTCTGTGGAAAAAATGAAATCTCGGGGAAAAAATGAAATCTCTGAAAAAAAGAAATCTCTGTGGAAAAATGAAATCTCTGTGGAAAAAGAAATCTCTGTGGAAAAATGAAATCTCTGGGAAAAAATGAAATCTCGTTGAAAAAAGAAATCTCTGTGAAAAAAAGAAATCTGTGAAATAATGAAATCTCGGTGGAAAAAATGAAATCTCTGTGAAAAAATGAAATCTCTGTGGAAAAATGAAATCTCTGTGGAAAAAAGAAATCTCGGTGAGAGAAGAGGCGGTGGAGAGGGGCACTGGACGTCGGTGGCACACGGAAGGCTCTGCGGAGAGCTGCCAGAGCTCCCCAGGTTTGTAGGAGCTGGGCAGATTCCGAACAGATGCCCTGCCAGTCACGTGAGGAGTGGAAATGTGGTTTCATAATTTGATTCGAAGCAGAGGGTTGGAATCACAGAAGGAAATAACCAAGCAGTGATTCAGATGTGTGTGCTCGGTTAACTGGACTTCAGTGAAAATTCAGAAGCTGCGGGTAGAGCACGTAAGAGCGGCTGAAATCTGGATGGCGAGGTCTGATCCTGTCCCCTGTGATTTCACCGAAGGAGAAAACAGGACAGTTGCACTTAGAAATTTGTTCTATTAAAAAAAGAAACTTAGAAATTTGTTGTATTAAAAAAAAAAAAAAAATCAGAAAAATAATTGCCTCTTATTCATCTTTTTTGGCATAAATTAGGTGCGATTTCAACAAATTTAGGGTGCTTCGCCTGCAGATTGGCGAAGGCGTCGATGTCGAGGAGTCGGCTGGCGAGGGTTGGAGAGGAAGAGGAGGAGAGCAGGTATCGGCAGGGCAGTGCCGGCGAGGGCCGGCGTCGCAGGCTGCGGCGCTGGCAGCCTGCATTCAGCCTTCGGCGTCGAGGGACGTTGCAGGACACCTCGCTTCCCACGCTTTTTTCTGGGGAAAAGCCGCCGTTCCGTTGGAGGGAAGCCCCGTGGCGGGCGGGTGCCCCGGCAGAGCGGGGGCCGCGGGACCACCGGGGCGTCGGTGCCCGAGCGGAGGGAGCGATGCAGCGACGTGGCGCTGGCGGGGGGTCCCGGGAAGGCCTGGACCGCCAACACGCTGCGATCTTCAAAAGCATAAAACCTTTGAACTGAAGAAAGGGTGCAACAGTGTGAAAATAGCGGGACGCTCGGGTTTCGGTGCGGGGATTCTCATCGCACACGTAAATAGATTGCTTTGGAAAAGGTCCCTTGGGGCTGTGCCCGGTGGGTGGGAGAGGTCCAGAAGCCAGCGTGGTGCTTCTGGGGGGCTGCCGGCGAGGGCGACGGTAGCGGGAAGATGTCAAAAAAATACATATATACATATATACAAAATACATATATAAAATATATAAAAAATACAAAATACATATATAAAATGTATAAAAAATACAAAATACATATATAAAATGTATAAAAATACAAAATACATATATAAAATAGATAAAAAATACAAAATACATATATAAAATATTAAAAAATACAAAATACATATATAAGATATATTAAAAATACAAAATACATATATAAAATATAAAAAATACATATATAAAATATAGGAAAATACGAAATACGTATATAAAATATATAGAAAAATAGAAAATACGTATATAAAATATATAGAAAAATAGAAAATACGTATATAAAATATATAAAAAATACAAAATACGTGTATAAAATATATAAAAAATACAAAATACGTGTATAAAATATTTTAAAAATACGAAATACATTTATAAAATATATAAAAAAATACAAAATACGTGTATAAAATATATAAAAAAATACATATAAAATACATATATAGATATATAGAGATATATATCTCTCCAGGTTGTCAGCAGAGAGAAAAAGGCCGTTTCTGAGGTGTTCCTCCCCGATGGGTGTTCCCGGCGGCTGGCGGGCCGCGGGCTGCAGGGCCGTTTAATCCGAATTAACGGTCTGTCGGTGGAACGCAGCGCTCTGCCGCGCTCCGCCCTCGCCTCTCTCTCTAAGAAAGGGAAAGGAACAGGGTGGTTTTGTAAATTTATTTCCTACCTTTTAGGTCTGAAACAAATATTTACGTGAAATACACAGGATTTTCAGGTGGAAAGCAAAAGTTGGCGGAAATAAAGTTGTTTTTTTCCCAGGAGGGGTAATACCAGGCGCATACGGGGATTACTTGGTCGTAGTAAGTGCGGGTTTTCTCCCTACCCAGCTTTAATTCTTTGCTTACTCGGATGTTGGAGGCAGGATTCGCGAGTCGGTGACTGGTTTTACGAATTGCTAGAAAGAAGCCGGGGTTGCGCGCAGCAGCGTGAAAAGCAAAAACGTCGCAGTTGGAGACGAGTTTGCCTGCGTCGCTTTGTTTCTTCTTCCATGACTGTTTTTAGCTCAAACTCTAATATTCAACCGGCAAATTCAATGCTTTATTAGCTTTGTTTGTTCTGAAATTAATAAACGGCGTGGCTGCGCGCGTGCGGTATACGCTGCCGCGCAAGAACGTGCCCGCGGGGTTGCTGCCTCCGGCCCGCGGCACCGGCGCGCACCGTACGCCCCGCGCCGAGGGGAGCCCGACCGATCTTACACCGGGCTTCTGAGCTCGCCGTTTCTGAGCGGGAAATATTAACCGGGACGCCTGATAGCTCGCCGCGCTTCCAAGATCCAATTTGGAGCGACCGCGGGCTCCGAGGGCTGCGGGATCGATGGTGGCGAGGTTCGTAACCGCTTTATCGCTCTCCGTCGCAGGCCGTTAGCAGGGTGACACGTAGGCTGCACAGTAATGAACACCCGGTGTTCCTTCTGCAAGCACCTCGGAAGAGCTGCGTACTTTTTTTATTCTTATTCTTATTCTTATTCTTATTCTTATTATTTTTTTATTTTTATTTTTTATTTTTTTAATTTTTTATTTTTTATTTTTTTATTCTTTTATTATTTTTATTTTTTATTTTTTTATTTTTTATTTTCTTATTTTTATTTTTTATTATTATTTTTGTTTTTTATTTTTTTATTTTTACTTTTCATTTTCTTATTTTTACTTTTCATTTTCTTTATTTTTATTTTTTATTTTTTTATTTCACACTCGGTGAGGTCCCCTTACCGCACGAATCCACCTCCGCTTTGCCGCGTCGGGGTCTCCGTCCCGCAGCGGACAAAGGAGGGGGCTCGGCTCAGGTCGGGGTCGCGCGTTCCTGGGGTTCCCCTCGGAGAGAGGGAAGCGGTGAGCCTGCGACGGCGGCACCGGGGACGTTGGAGATGGGGTTTGTAAAGAAAAAGGAGTCTTCATGGTGGAAAAAGCCGTTGGTGACATGGCGCTTGGACGTCATTTGTCGCCGGTGCGATGGGTGGCATTAGCGAGGAGCGCACGGCGCTGGGGACACCCACCCCAGGCAGGAGCCCGGCAGGCGCAGCGGGCCCTGGGGTGCCCGCGGCTGTCCCGGGTGGGTGACGGTGAAGGCAGTGGGCCAGGGGCAGTCCGAGGGATGGGCAACTGGTGGCACTGGGCGGCGGGCGCGGAACAAAGGCGGGCGGGCTGTGAGCCTGGCACACGCGCATCCCTCGGGCACAGCGCTGCTGGTCTGGGGGTTTTCCCCGTATCCCTCTGCGTCTTTATACAGAGAAAAACATTTGGATGAAAAAAACAACGTAGGGTCTGTGTGTGTGTGGTGCTTCCGAAGCGAATCTTGTTTACTCTAAACTAGTTTGCAAACGCTTGTCTTGGATGGGTTCTTTTTTTTAAAGTCGATGCAACCCAGTAGGCTGGGCACAGGAATTTGTACAGCGGATGGCTCGGACTCGTTCCGACTCCCCGACATATGGATGCGCCGCGCACAGATTTAGCAGGTCTGGCTTTATGGTAAAACGTATACGTGATAAAAATATATGACTGAAGAGAATTTCTGCCGTTAGCGCCGTTTCATTCCGAGAAGCTCCAAACCGTTCAATAAAATTTGGTTTCTTTTCGGAGGACGTTGCGTCGAGGACCCCTTTTTCCCGAGCGTGTTTGCGTCTCTGGCTCTGCCATGATGCAATCGGCTCGCCACCATTTTTTGCCGGTGCAGGTGTTGTTTATTAAAAGCTCGTAGTCGTCGCAGGTGTATATTAGGCGTTAGCTGAAGGTAAAGATATTAGTGGAAAGCGCCTTCCGACCGGCGTTCCGAGAGCCCTGCGGCTTGGGGAGCTCTGCGAGGGCTGCGCCCCAAGGAAGGGGCTCAGCCCCCAGCAGCCGGAGCCCGCGTGTCCGTCCCTCGCCGGCCGTTCTCGCTCTGGGAAAAAAGAGGAATATAGTTTTCGAGAATCAAAAGTTATCTGGAAATGTTTTTGGAAGTACAGTCAAGGAGTAAGGATGTTTGAATTTCTGATTTTCCAGCTCGCGGGTCATATTTGACCAACTGCTTTCAGCAGCAGGCATGCCACTTTGTTGAGCTATTTAGGAATCAAAAAGACTGCCTTAATTTAAAACAAGGAGCCTTTGTTTTAGTTGGTGACTGCCTTGTGAAATTTTTCAGTTCTCAGCGGGTTAACCAGGGAACAGGGGCAGAGTCATAATTGGCCTATTTAGAGTATTTTGCATGTGAATAGTGTGTTAGTGAAGCATTACTAAGTCTGTTGTGAGTGACATGGTGATTAGAATTTAGATTAGGGAAAACACATTCTGTACTTTATCAAGTACAGTAATTAGTTCAGTCAGTAAAAGTTGATTACAAGTAACGATAAAGTTAGATTTTTGGTGCTTAATTTTAAAATTTCTTTATTAAATGGTAAATTTGTTCTTAATATAAATGGTGGCATCTACACCTGTTTTATTGCGCATCAGAATAATTAAAAGAACAATGCGTTCAGTGCAGAGTATAATCAGGGGATTTATATATTATGGGTAAGTTTCAACGTAGTTTATAGCAAATAGAACATTACTCGGGAAATTGTTCTGCCGTCGTCGCCGCTTACAGATTCATCATTTTTCTTACAGCCTGGGTCAGATAACGTCTCGTGGTCCTTGCACAGCTGAGAAAACGTTGCGTTGACCGGGATGCGCCTCGTTAGTTAATGGTACGGGCAGAAAATGGAGATAGCGAAAGTCCTTTGCTGCTGCTCCGGCCGCTGCCGTACAATAGCGTTAATTGGTTTTGGTTTTCGGAGGTGCTTTGATTTGCTGGTAGCGCGGCAAAAAATATTAAGAACGTCCAATTTTAGTTGCACGTTTTAATCCCATGCTGTGTAGAGCCTGCCGTGCGGATTTTGAGGGTGCAGAGCCCGGTATATTTAATTCACGGGTCTGAATTTTTCCTTTTACCGGGACAGACAATGAAGCCGCTTCGTGCACGCTGAACCAACCGCTCTGTCAACAGCAGGGCTGGGGGCTTTTTTTAAGTTTTATTGTTGTTAAATCCGTGCACATAACTATCCTGTTTGCAGTGAAGGAACGAAATCACCTTCAAATCTATTAACAGAGCTCCAAAAGTTTTTCCAACACTGATTGCGTTTGAATAAGTAGGCAGAGAGTCTCCGTTCAATGTAAATAATCGTAGTTTAATCGAGTTGCTTTGTGTTTCCCCAGTAAAGGAGAAGATGCTCAACTGGAAATTTTTTGTGATGTCTCCTTTAAAATGTTGGCAGGCTCTGGTTTCCGCGCCGCAGTTGCTGGAGAAGGTTTCTTTATGGTGTTATTTTTAGGAACGCCAAACAGCTAATGATGAGGAAAGTCGGGTTTAACGTGCACGCGCACACACGTATGTATTTTTAATCTTCTAGCAAAGTCTCCTCGGAGGTGACATGGATATTGGCAACCCGGGAGCGCTCTCCCCCACCAAGCCTGGCTCCCAGTACTATCAGTATTCTAGCAATAACCCCCGGCGGAGGCCTCTCCACAGCACCTCTATGGGTGAGTGACTTTGCCTTCAACCTTTTTTTTTTTTTCCTTTCTTTTTCTCCGTTTCAACAAATAATCGGAGTTTCGTCCTGTTTAGCCGTACTTGGAAATAAATACAGCGAGTGGCGGAGCGTGCGGGCACGCCGCCGGGGCTCGCGGAGGGGTCTGCGTAACGGCAGCCGCTCGCTCCTCGCCGGCCCCTTTGTCCAGCACGCACGGAGCCTTAAAAATCCGCTTTTCCAAAGGCGAAAACAAAGGCCCCCAGCGCTCGAGATAAAAATATGAGCGGTTTTCCAGCGTTTTGCTGTCGGGCGGCAGAGCGGCGATGTCCACTCGGCGGTACCCACACTGCTGCGGGGCGGGCGCGAGGCGGCGGGCAGGGGCCGGAGGCAGTCCCGGTGCGGGGAGTTCAGGGGGTGGGTGGGTTGGGGGGGGGGAAGCCTGTCTTACGACGACACCGTTTTGTCTTTTTTCAGAAGTACAAACAAAGAAAGTTCGAAAAGTTCCTCCAGGTTTGCCGTCTTCAGTAAGTACCACTCGGCCGCTCTCCGGCTTGGGACGGGGGTGGCTTTGTTGGGGCGCGGGCGGGTGGAGAGGAGCCCGCGGCCGGGCGGGCAGCGCGCTGGGCGCCGAAGGCTGGGCACCAGGTAAGGAGAGCTGAAAAATCTCGGCGCCTGTCCCGCTGGGGAGCGATGAATTGCGGGGTGGGGACGAGCGCGCGGTGGCGGGCGCGGGAGAGCTGCCGTGGGCACCCGGTGAGCGTCTCGGTCGGGGTGCCGGCGCTGCGGGATCGGCGTGTTGGGCGGGACGCTGCCGTGGGGTCTCAGCCCGGGGTGCGGGGCGGACAGCCCCCTTTTCGCGGGAGGTCCCAGAGCTGCGGTGCCCGCGGCGGACGCCGGGTGCCAACCGCTGGCATCCAGCTGCTGCCAGAGGCATTGTGGGTCGCCCAGGGGTAGCGACAGGGCTGCTTGTTACCCGGGGTTTTCCCCGATAGTTTAACGAGCGTCCCCGATTCCGGTTTGTACGGGGGGTACGGGTGCCATCCAGCTACGCTGGGCGCGGTTCGCAGCGTTTCTCGTGAATCCTGGCGCCGTGCAGTCAGAAGTTGGTGTCTCTCGTGGCTTCGGTGAAGCCCTTTGTTTCGTGACGGAAAGACTTATGCTTAGTTTCCATTTTTTCATCGTTGTGTAAAAAATCTTTGTGTTTTTTCCCTGAAAAAGCTGCAGCAAGGTGCGTTACGTCTTCTGAGAGCGCTTGCTTTTAAACCCATTAACATGGGTATGAAATAGCGGTTTTAAAAGAAATTATATGACATTTCAGTAAATACAGCAGAAGGAGCGGGATGGTGGAAGAGTGCATTTTATTCTGCTGGTTTTATTCTAATTGTTTCTCTGCCGTTACTTGATAAGCACACCGTACATATTTCCATATCGATACCTAGAAACAGAAAACAAGCCGCTCGAGAGGGGGGAGCTCCCCTTTCGCACCTGGTGACGCTGGCTGGTTTATCTCCAGATCTGGGTGTCGGGGGGAGCTGAGTGGCAGTCAGTCTGGTGGAATATATGACAAATCGGCGTGTTAATCGCGGAGGGGTTTTAGGTTTTTGCCATAAATCCAAGTAAAACTGCAGTTTGCAACTAGCGTTGTTTGAGAGCTTCAGTTATTCGGGTGACTGTGCTGAGCAGTAGTTTCGTTGCTGGTCACTCTATAAATAATAAAGTTGTCATCTAAAAGAGAAGAGCACATATGAACGTCCTAATTTAATCGCAGGGATTATTATAATCTTCCTAACGTTAAACAAACGCAAACATACATCTTTTTTGTAAGCTGTTGAAATGGGGAAATTCTCGAACGCGAGTTTCCAGTAAAGTAGCGAGACTATTTTTTTTTAATTAAAAGTAAGTTCCCGCACGTGTATTTTAAATTTCTTTCACGGTGTGTTTTTTGGTTTGGCTTTTTATTGGACTCTTTTACAGCAATAGCTAATATCCTCCCCAAAGGTTTTTACGAGCGCTATTCCGCTCGAAGTCCGAGGTGGATTGAATTCAGATGAAACTTTCGCTTTTCCTCGTTTTTTCGGACAGCCTGGCGGGCCGTATCGCCGTTGCCGTGGGCGGCCGGGCTGTACGTCGTGGAGCCGCGGCACCGGCTCTCCCTGCTCCGGCACCATGGGCTTTTTGTTTCATCCCTGGCAGGGGGGACAGCTCACCCCAAGCCTGCTTTTGTTACCATTTCTCTGTCGCTCTGTAGGCAGGTGACCATCGCCGGGGGTGTCTTTGCGCCCGCGTGGGGTGGCGGGGCAGCTGCGGGCTCGAAGAGTGGCAGCGCCGCGGCTGGGAGGGGCGGCGGGCGGGGATGGGGGGCGGCTGCGGAAGTTTTCTGCGGGTTGCTGCTCGCGGAGTGAAAGGCAATTTGTTGCAGATCAGTCTCAAACGTCCGCTCCCTTTAATTTTTCGTGTATGCGGTTGTCGCGCGGCAGTACTGCTACAGCTCAATCCTCGCAGCTATTTTTATTTTTAAGCCAAATTATCTCCCAAGTAGAATATGCCCTTTCAATGCTTCAGATTATTTTAATGTGCTGTGCAATTTATTAGAAAATAAAAAGGTATTCCTGAAGAGTTTAATCATCCGTAACTCCATCTTCCAAGAAGAAGGAAATGAAAATCCAAGTCCGGTAGTGGAATAGTGCGGCTCTGAGGGAAATACAGCCTTGTTTAAGCGAACGGACAAACGGGTATTTGGGTGGTGTTGTCTTCATATCTCGTGAATCATCCGTTTCATGGAAACGCTGCTGGAGAAGAGGCACCTGCGTGCCTCCCGCAGAACAAATACCTTGGAAAAGGGCAGATTGTGTTTAGGCTGTGGGCTGTGTCACGCTGAACTGCCAGGATTTAGGATGCTGAATGAAGCGTGCGCATTTATAAATTGACTAACTAGACTATAATATACTTAGTTGATAGGGTGGAAACATTGCTGTATTTCTCTTAAAATATGTATATTAGCTTGCTCTCAGTGTGATTTATGCAGTGGATATGGAGATTAATGCAGCAGCGTTTGTGAAAGCAGTTATTGTTGATTAATTCATAAGTAGGCTTATAAAGATTTCAATGATAAATGGTAATAGATATGTTGTATCAGCTCCCCTTTATTATAAGAAATGGCTACGAGTTTGGAAAACAAAGCAAATTAAACTATGGAAGCAATCAGAGTTTAAAAAGCGCTGAAGGCTGGAAGTGAGTCGGGCTGAGCAGGAACCGAAGCATTGGACTCCCAAAGCCTGCTCTGAGCCAGGGCTGGGTCGGGCTGGCTGTGTCCCCCCAGAGCCCCCTGCCCTGCCTGCCCGGCTGCCTGTCCCGCCGCCACGGGACTCGGCGTGCTCGTCCCTGCTGCGGCTTCGCCCGACGGGCCGTGCGGAGCTTCTCCCGTCGCTGAGGCTTCAGGAGATCCCCCGAGCCTCCGGTTTGGTCACCCGACCGTGTCCACACACCCTGGTGTGATCTGCCTTTGCAGGCGGTGGGGCTGGGACCTCTTGGGCGTGCGCGGCCTCTCCTCGTCCAGGGCTCCTGCCCGTGAAACCACGCAACCCGGCGTACTGCCTTGGACCTCACAGGCTCTGTGTGGTCTCTTTGGGGCAAGGGGTTTTACCCGGACCATTTCGTACCAGAGCTTTCCGCCTTAAGCTCTGCTTTGACTCTCCCAGGGGTCAGTACTTGGCCCACTCTTGTTCAACTTCTTCATCAATGACCTGGATGAAGAGTTAGAGTGTACCCTCAGCAAGTTTGCTGGTGACACCAAACTGGGAGGAGTGGTGGATACACTGGCAGGCTGTGCTGCCATTCAGCGTGACCTGGACAGGCTGGAGAGTTGAGCAGAGAGGAACCTGATGAGGTTCAACAAGGGCAAGGGCAGGGTCCTGCACCTGGGGAGGAACAACCCCAGGCACCAGTACAGGCTGGGGCTGACCTGCTGGAGAGCAGTTCTGTGGAGAGGGACCTGGGTGTCCTGGTGGATGACAGGTTGACCATGAGCCAGCAGTGTGCCCTGGGTGCCAAGAAGGCCAATGGGATCCTGGGGTGCATTAGGAGGAGTGTGGGCAGCAGGGCGAGGGAGGTTCTCCTTCCCCTCTACACTGCCCTGGTGAGGCCCCATCTGCAGTGCTGTGTCCTGTTCTGGGCTCCCCAGTTCAAGAAAGATGAGGAGCTACTGGAGAGAGTCCAGCGGAGGGCTAAGAGGATGGTGAGGGGACTGGAGCATCTCTCCTAGGAGGAGAGGCTGAGGGAGCTGGGCTTGTTCAGCCTGAAGAAGAGAAGGCTGAGAGGGGACCTTAGAAATGCCTCTAAATATCTGCAGGGTGGGTGTCAGGAGGACGGGGCCAGACTCTTTCCAGTGGTGCCCAGCGACAGGACAAGAGGCAATGGGCACAAACTGAAGCAGAGGAAGCTCCAGCTGAACCCGAGGAAGAACTTCTTCCCTCTGAGGATGACGGAGCCCTGGCCCAGGCTGCCCAGGGAGGCTGTGGAGTCTCCTTCTCTGGAGATATTCCAGCCCCGCCTGGACGCGGTGCTGTGCAGCCTGCTGTGGGTGACCCTGCTTGGGCAGGGGGTTGGGCTGGGTGACCCACAGAGGTCCCTTCCAACCCCGACCATGCTGGGATTCTGTGAAATTGCTCAGCTCATGCGTTTCCTCCATCGCCAGCGCTTTCTCTTCTGGTATGATTACCATCTAGTAGAAGTGCTATCAAGTGCGGTCGTTACGGTACAAATATTCATCTTCCATTTTCCTTCTCCTTGGACGCTCTTTCCTTTATGACCGCACCAGGCCTGCTACTCCCTTAGCTCCATGGGAAGAGCAGATGATCGCAGCTGTTTGATCCCCGCCGATGGCAGCCCAGGGAGCTGGAACCCAGGCTGAAGTCCCACGTCCTGCTCTGCCCCAGGAGGCAGGCACGCAGGCTCTCACCCGGTGCCGATAAAAGCAGCTCTCAGCCCGTCCTAGATCTCCGACCACGCGCCTCTCCTCGCAGTCTTCTCCCCGGGAGGGCCGGTGCGGCTCAGTGCGGGGTCCAAGCCGCTGGTGCGAGCAGCTGGCTTGTCCCCATGTCCTAGGGCCGGACAGCGTTGGGCTGCAGCCCGTGTCCGCCGCAGGAACATCTCCAGGAGCTCAGCGAGGTGGCCGCATGCTCTGGAGTGGAGCCACGGCTGCAGACCGCAGGTTTTGGTGCCGTGGCTCCATCCAGAGCCAAGCCAGAGCGGGGTTAGGAGGCTCTGAGGGAGGGGGGGTCACGTCCCAGTCGTAGAGGTCCTGTCGATACCTAGCAGGACGGGAGGGCGGTGCAGGAGTTACTCCAGCTTGCAGCCTGCTGATAGTAAACGGAGAGGTGGAACGTCCCCAGGCATCTCCCATCCCCAGGACCTGCTACAGCGGAACGGAGAGAGCAGAAGCCATGCCCGTGACGCAGCCCTTCGGCACAGAGACCGTGGCTTCAGCCGGCCATCGCCTTCGCGTCTTTCTGGTTTCCGAGGTTAATTCGCTCTTCATAGAACCAACAGCTTCAAAGAAAAGGCTGGAAAATGGAGGCAAGAGGAGGAGGTGATGGCTCCTCAGCGTGAACCATTGCCTTGGAAGCTGCATCTGTAGGAGCCCTTGGGGAAGATGGGCGACCTCCTGCCTGGGAAGGAGTTTGGGGCTCAGCTCCCTCCTCCACCAGCGCCTTTATCGCTGCCCGTGGCACGCACCACGCTCTTCATCCCTCGGGTAGATGCCAGTGGGCTTGGGCTGAGGGAGCTGGGGCTGGCGACAGGAGCTGGGTGGCACCGCGGAGCGGGAGGGCAGTGCGGCCGGGCGGTTGCCCCACGTTATTTTCACCGTGGGTAATGAGAGAGTCCTTGTGGGAAGGTCTTTGCAGCCAGAATAAAGAGTGGGAGAAGTCAAATGTGATCTCGGCTGTGTTAAAAGAGAAGAACTGAAAAATGAATGGATTTTGTTGACAAATCAGCAGGTAAAATCTCCTGACCCTGAGTTTTAATGGCAAGAGCCTCTTGCTTTCGTCTTAATGGAAGGTGTCCCCTCTTAGACTGGAGACATCCATCTGCGCTGGCTGCCGTGCGTATTTACGAGCGCGCCAGCCCTGACCTTGCTGGCCAGACAGCCAGGGAAGTGTGTGACTCACGGGTACGTCCTCAGGAAGCACCTGCTTGGTTCCGAAAATCAAGAAAAGAGAAACACTACTGGGATGCCACCTGGAGTCTTTCCACAGCTTCCTTCAGATTTCCGCGGGAGAAGCCGCGATGGTTTTGCTGGGAGGTGAGGAAGCACCGCTTGTGCTTTTTGTGCAGGCTTTGCAGACTTCCTACCTCAAGTGAAAAAACACGACCGTATGAATTTCCCTGCAAGCACCCAACTTAAATGGGAGTTTTCCCAACCAAATACAATGTCCCTGCCCTTCCCCGTGCCACCTGCCAGCTCGGGAGATCGGCCAGGGATGGCTGCGTCGCCGCTGCTGCCAGCATCTTCAGGGACGTTGCTCCCCACTGGACCTGTTGGGAGCTTTGGAGCTTGCCGGGGTTCGCGGTGGGTTGTCCCCCACCAGAGACGTGCCGGAGCACTCCAGCTGCGGAACGGCACTGGGGCAGCGGTGCGGTGACCGCCTGGGTAGGGGGGTCCCGGTCTGGGGGTCTTGGAGAACCAGTGCCACGGGATGAAGCCTCCGTGGGGCAGAACCGACCTCCCTGGGGACAGGCGTCCAGGGACAGCGGGGTGGAACGGGGGGAAAGCTTGGAGGCAGCTCACTGGGAGATGACTAACGGCTTCGGTCAAGTGAGAGGGAGCCCGGTCGGAGCTGGGCTACGGCCCCGGGGAACCAGCCGGGCTGGCATCCCGCCTCGCCCTCCGGCCAGCCCCGTAGAGCGCGCTGCGTTACGGGCTGGCGTTTAGATTACAACCTTGAGTAAACTCCACGCGGCTTTTCCTCAGTTATAGCAAAGTTCTGCTTTTTTTGCTTTAAATAAATAGGTTTGGCCGTGCGGCTTTAGCACAGAGCAAATGAAGTCAAAGCAAGGGGGTGACCGGGTCTGCCCTGCCCCGGTGAGGCGAGGGGCTGATGACCGTCTGGTGCAGGCTGCGCTGGCCGGCTCCGAAGGACGAAGAAGTCATTTTGCAGACGAAATGCTGTGGTCCAGCGGAGGGCTACGAGGATGAGGAGGGCACTGGAGCATCTCTCCTGCGAGGAGAGGCTGAGGGAGCTGGGCTTGTTCAGCCTGGAGAAGAGAAGGCTGAGAAGGGACCTTAGAAATGCCTACAAATATCTGCAGGGTGGGTGTCAGGAGGATGGGGCCAGACTCTTTTCAGTGGTGCCCAGCGACAGGACAAGGGGCAACGGGCACAAACTGAAGCAGAGGAAGTTCCAGCTGAACATGAAGAAGAACTTCTTCCCTCTGAGGGTGCCGGAGCCCTGGCCCAGGCTGCCCAGGGAGGCTGTGGAGTCTCCTTCTCTGGAGATATTCCAGCCCCGCCTGGACGCGGTGCTGTGCAGCCTGCTGTGGGTGACCCTGCTTGGGCAGGGGGTTGGGCTGGGTGACCCACAGAGATCCCTTCCAACCCCTGCCATTCTGTGATTCTGTAGAGAAAGTGCAGATTAAAGTGGCTTTGATTTTAGTTTTTAATGAATTGCACGGTATTCTCTCCAACGTGAACAAGCGATTGGGAGGGGATGGTTCGATCCGTGTGCTTTTCTTAGGCCTGACGTCAGATTTCAAGGTGAAACCTGCCCTGCGAAATTCGCATCCTGCCGTTTGCGTGTTTTGCACCCAGAGACGCCGGTAGCCCGGCTCTGCGTGGCCGTGACCCGGCCCGAGGAGCTGGGCAGGGGCTGCGGGAGCTGCGGGGGGCTGGCTTAGCTTGAGCAGAGCCGCCCTCTGCAGGGCGCTTCCGGTACTGCAGGAGGCACCCAGCCCTGGGTCCGCAGCGTGCGGCCAGCGCGTCCCGATGGGTGCCAGGGGCTGCGAGGAGGGCAGAAGGCGAGGCAGCAGATACCCGGCAGCAGATACTCGGCCGTATATCTAAGGCAGCTTTTTTGCCATTGCTTTTTAGCAGAGCAGCGTTAACTCCGCTGCCGCGGGTAGGGTGATGCCGGCGGCCGAGGAGAAGACCCCGCTCGTGGGGAGTTGGGTTCGCATCTGCATCCCCGAGCCCGATGCCTTTGCTCCCCTCCGACCTCGGCACGCGTTTTTCATTTCAGCTTCCCCCCAGTCTCTCTCGTCGCGTATCCCGAGCGTTGGTGCCGGCAGGTTCCCGGTGGAACAGCCAGCGCAGGACGCGCGCTGGTGCGGCCGTGAGCGCGCAGCGGCAGCGCTGGCCGGGGAGCCGGCCGTGCCTTGGCTGCCCCTCCGCTCCCTTCCGCAAGGATCCCTCGGAAAACCCGCGTTACTCAGCGAATAAATGCAGAAATACGTGGCGATTGGCGCAGTTCGGCGCTGGAGATGGAAGCGCTCGAATCCGATCATGTGGCAGGGCTTTCCAGCCTGGGTTCAGCAAGGACAGCTTCTGGGGCTGGGGATTTATTGATTTTCTCTCATTTACTGTGAGTTTTTATTCTGTCTCAGAACGGATTGGACGTGGGGTCGGGGTGGGGAGAGCGATGCAGAGGGGAGAGCGGGGCGTTGATGAAGGAGTTGGCTGTGGAAGTTCAAGCTACTCTGTCAAGATAGAGCCACTCGCACTCGAGCTGGAGTGCGTTTGTTAACAGGCTCTCTGTGTTTTATCAAAGGAACATGAATTTTTGCGCTGAAGTATTTTTTTTGCCTTTGTGCTGAGGCGGTTAAATGGGCAAAAAAAAATAAATCAGCGTAGTGAAAATATAGGGGAAAAAATTGCATAAAGAGCTGCAATAACTATGAACGTTGTCAAATGCGTAGCAAAGCTCCCCTGACAGCTTCTTGGCGCAGAAGCGGGGCGGCCTACAATGGCTGGTTGTTTTTTTATTGTTATTTTATTTTCGGTGGCAAGCGGCGCCTCGCGACAGGCCAAACAAGCGGGTAAAGCCAGCGCCCGGGCGCGGGGCAGACCGCCGCGGCCCCGGCACGGTTTCGGCCCCGTGAACGCAAGTTGCGTTTGGTTTCGCAAAGTCTCAGCCCCGTGGGCACCTCCAGGACGGGACGGGCTGTGCCGCCCGGCTTCCTCGCTGCAGGGCTCTGCTCGCCCACGCCGCTGCTGGAAAGCCCTCTGGAATCCCCTTTTCTCAAGCCCTCGGAGGGCTCCTTCCAGCCGTGCTGATGCTCCGAGGCGTTACGAGCTGACGTTAAGCTGCGAAGATCACTTCGTCCCACCTCCTCTTCACCCCCTCCCCCTTTTGTGGAACAGACACTTCTTGGCTTTAATTTTTCATCTGTATTTATCCCTCATTGTGAAGCTGGTGTGTTGGAGGAGATGGCCTCAGGTTGCATCAGGGGAGGTTTAAATTGGATATTAGGAAAAATTTCTTTACTGAAAGAGCGGTCGGGCATTGGACCAGGCTGCCCAGGGAAGTGGTGGAGTCCCCATCCCTGGAGGTCTTCAAAAAACGTGTGTATATGGCACTTGGGGACATGGTTTAGCAGGCGTGGGGGTGTTGGGTGGATGGTTGGACTTGATGATCTTAGAGGTCTTTTCCAACCTTAATGATTCTGTGATTGAGGACATTTGCCGGCGCGGCGTATTTAACGCGCACGGGTGTCACACGTAGGAGTTTTATCCCTGGCTCCGCACCGGCGGGTGCAGGTCCTCGGGGTCCGACGCTGGCCGTGGGACCGGAGCCCACCCGCGGTGTCGCGGGGCATCGGGATGCTCGCCGACGCCGTCCACGCTGCGCCGTAAAGAAGACAAAGCTTAAAGGCTCCCGTGTCTGCCGCTCTTCTAGCGAAGAAGAGCGAACTGGGCTTATTCAGCCTGAAGAAGAGAAGGCTGTGAGGGGACCTTAGAAATGCTTACAAATACCTGCAGGGTGGGTGTCAGGAGGATGGGGCCAAGCTCTTTCCAGTGGTGCCCAGCGACAGGACAAGGGGCAACGGGCACAAACTGAAGCAGAGGAAGCTCCAGCTGAACAGGAGGAAGAACTTCTTCCCTCTGAGGGTGCCGGAGCCCTGGCCCAGGCTGCCCAGGGAGGCTGTGGAGTCTCCTTCTCTGGAGATATTCCAGCCCCGCCTGGACGCGGTGCTGTGCAGCCTGCTGTGGGTGACCCTGCTTGGGCAGGGGGTTGGGCTGGGTGACCCACAGAGGTCCCTGCCAACCCCTACAATTCTGTGATTCTGTGAATAACCGAGCCTGGAGTATTTCGGGTGCCTCAAAGACCCGTTCCGTTGGTGGGCTGCGTGCGTCGCCGCAGCGAGACCCCCGGGCGGGGCAGCCCGTGTCCCCGCTCCGGGGCGAGAGGGGCGTCAGTGACCTGGGTATTTGAAGCTCGGTTTGCGTATTTACAGACGATTTGAGCGCGTTTCCAGATGAGAACATCTTTTCCTCGCCAAGCGCCGGCGACGAGGCGACGTCAAACGGCTTGGTGAGGGGCCAGTTGGGCGCTTGCCGGGGTGGTGGGCGCGGGGCCGGGGCAGGTAGGGGGCTGGCCACCCCCCTTGTCACCCATTGCCACCTGGGGGAGCGCGGAGGAGGGTGGCTCGCAGCAAAACCCGCGTTTTATTTTGGCTCTTTGATTGCAGCCACGCTTTGGCACCGGTGCGCCGGAGTCCTTACCCAAAAAGATCCTCTCGTTTGCTCTGCAACACCTCATTTCTCCGCTCACAGTTCATTTATGATTCTGATGAGAGTGTTTTTTCAGGAAACACACATTTCACTTTTTGACCTAGGAGCATCTGTTAGGATTTTTTTTTAATACTACTTTGGCATTCTGGAAGTGTTAATGTCTTTCATATCTGTTTAATGCTATTTAGGGATATTTATGATCACCTCTTGGTTACTTGGGGTAAAGTGTGTTGCGATTTTTTTCAAACAGACAGGAAAGCGTTCATATGAGGAAACAGATTGCTTTAAACATGTGCTTCCTGTGACAGTAAAAAGAACAAATTAGATTTAACACTGTGTAATGAATGCAGAAATGTGTACGTCGAAGCTTTTAAAAGCCTTACGTTTGGCTCTGGCCTGAACCAAAATCAAGAGTCACCGATCGGGGCGCAGCAAAGTCGATTGGAGTGCGTCCAGCCGAGCCTGCTCATACTTCCAGAGCGATTTTGCTGCGGTTTTCCATTCCAGTCCAGCTTTTTTCCCCCTCAAATGGGGTAAATTTGATCTCCGGATGCTCTTTCCTGATCCTAAAAGCGCCGTGCGTCGGCGAATCGCCGAAGATGGAAGCGCTCGTGCAATGGTATTGATTAAAATCACGGAGGACTCCGTCGTTTCTGTAAGGAGAAGTGTCCCAAGGGCTCGTGCCGGACCCCGGGGATGCCGAGCTCCGGGGACCACGGGGCTCCGGGCACGCTGCTGCCGGCTCCGCGGCCAAAGCGGGCGGTGGGAGAGGAGCAGCCACTGCCGACACCCTCGCTGGCACTGGCCTGCGGCCCAGCTGATGGCTTATAATTTTTTGAGGTGGGGGAAAAAAAAAAAAAAGGGAAATGGTGAAAGTTCCCTGGCCGGGCAGCAGCCTGGAAGTGCTTGGTGTGCTTCGCGCCGTGCCCGACCCGTGCCTCGGTGCTTGGCCGCGCTGGCCGCGCCAGCTTGGTCTCAGAGCTCGGGTTATAACCAAACTGTCCCCGGGAACACGACTGGCGGGGAATTCTGGTGCGCTGAACGTGTTGCCTTAACGGGGACCTTCCGAGTGCAAACAGTGGGATCACAGAGTCACAGAATCACAGAATGGTCGGGGTTGGAAGGGACCTCTGTGGGTCACCCAGCCCAACCCCCTGCCCAAGCAGGGTCACCCACAGCAGGCTGCACAGCACCGCGTCCAGGCGGGGCTGGAATATCTCCAGAGAAGGAGACTCCACAGCCTCCCTGGGCAGCCTGGGCCAGGGCTCCGTCACCCTCAGAGGGAAGAAGTTCTTCCTCGGGTTCAGCTGGAGCTTCCTCTGCTTCAGTTTGTGCCCGTTGCCCCTTGTCCTGTCGCTGGGCACCACTGGAAAGAGCCTGGCCCTGTCCTCCTGACACCCACCCTGCAGATATTTATAAGCTTTTCTAAGGTCCCCTCTCAGCCTTCTCTTCTCCAGGCTGAACAAGCCCAGCTCCCTCAGCCTCTCCTCCTAGGAGAGATGCTCCAGTCCCTTCCTCATCCTCGTAGCCCTGCGCTGGACTCTCTCCAGTAGCTCCTCATCTCTCTTGAACTGGGGAGCCCAGAACTGGACACAGTACCCCAGATGGGGCCTCACTAGGGCAGAGTAGAGGGGCAGGAGAACCTCCCTCGACCTGATAACCTGATAACGTATCCTGAATTATTGTCCTTTGCTCACCTGCGAGGGGGTAGGACCTACTGTGAATCCCAGCCGTAGCGATTCTCCAGGCGACGCTCGAAATGCCTGCTGCGCGTCTGCATCCTCGCCTGGCTTTGAGGATGCATCTGGAAAAGAAGGAGAGGCAGTTTCTGCCCGCCTGCACCCGACGAGTTCCCTCGCACCTCTTATTTGCAATCTTTCCAGAGGGTTTCTCAAACATAAAACCTACCCAGGTGCAAGCAGAGCGTGGGTTTTTGTGTGGCTTCCCCGCGCGGGCAGGGGGAGCGGCGGGTGCCGAAACGGCCTCGGCGTCAGCGCGCGCCCGCGGCAAAATGCCGGGCGGATGCCCGGGCTGTGCCGAGCCTGGGCTTTTTTGCAGGCTGCAGGAGTTGGGTCTGGAACACAGTTTGTTTGGTAATTAGCGCACATCTCGGAAGACTTTCAGAGATCCGTGTTTAACCTTTCTGCCGCCGCGCTCTGCCAGAAAATGAGCGCACCTTTTATCGTTCTCCGCTATTAAAGTAAATATTTTTGAACCATCGCCGTGCAACAGGTTTCCAAAGATTTAAAGCGTGCCGCAGGTTTCCAAAAAACTTCATTTTTTCTTATATTTTAAATGCTCTGTTTGTGCAAAATTTTGAGAATCACCATAAGGGCTTCTTTGCATTTTTAATTTAGTAACTAACATATGAATAAATTTGCATATTAATTAGTTGCAGATTAAATCATGCATACATAATTGCCTCCTTACTGTGTTTAATGTTTGTCAAAATCTCCAGCCTGGTTTGATGGATGTCGTATGAAAGATTACAATTTGATGTACCCTTGGAAGTATTTACACCAATAACGCCGGGTTCTTAATAGCAGAATTCTCTAGTTATATACAGTTTCTAATAAACATGTAAGGTAGGTGCGTGTCCCTTTTGACTAGGTTTTTTTCCTTGCACCAAGTCATTTACTATTCATAATCATTAATGCATCTCCTAATTATACAGCATATGTCTGTTAACCCCCGCGCTGCCGGGCTGGCGGCTGCGGCGCCTGGATTTTTAGCACAACTCGCGTTATTTTGGAGGCTGTTCCCGGGCTGTCTTGCCTCTGAGCCGAGCCGCCACTGCCAATTTTTGGGATTTGGAGGAAGGGTTGAAAAGCCAGGGTCCGTTTTCCCATTTATTGTTGAGGTGGGAGAAGCGAGCTGCGCTCGGTTCGTGGCGGAAGGCTCCTCTACCGCAGTCAATAACCAAGGACGTTCCAAGTGCAAAACCAATGCCGACCCAAACCAGCACGAACGCAGCGCCGAGCTCGTGCCGGGCCCCGGATTTCCCGGGGATGGATGTGCCCGAAAGCACCGGGGCGCGGCGGCCAGCCAGAAACCGGGACTCGGTGCCCGGAGCTGCCAGTTCGCCAAACGCAGCCGACCTTTGGGAACGTGTAAATGCGGGGGGTTCGCGTTCGCCGCTCGGTGTTCTCTGAGCTTGTAGCCATGCGATGCTCGCGCTTCCAGGTTTTGTCCGCAGCCTGAGGGCCCGAGGCTGCCATTTTTAACCAAACCTCGTTTTTAATGTCATCACTGGATTTTTGGAGCGGAGGCTTCACAAAAAAGTAGAACCCAGAGAGAAGCGGAAATACCGCAAGCCTCCGGAGAAGCTCCCGAGCGTTGGTTTATCGGCAAGCTGTACCCTCAGCAAGTTTGCTGATGACACCAAACTGGGAGGTGTGGTGGATGCACCGGAAGGCTGTGCTGCCATTCAGCATGACCTGGATAGGCTGGAGAGCTGGGCAGAGAGGAACCTGATGAGGTTCAACAAGGGCAAGTGCAGGGTCCTGCACCTGGGGAGGAACAACCTCATGCACCAGTACAGGCTTGGGGTGGACCTGCTGGAGAGCAGCTCTGCGGAGAGGGACCTGGGTGTCCTGGTGGACGACAGGTTGGCCATGAGCCAGCAGTGTGCCCTGGCTGCCAAGAAAGCCAATGGGATCCTGGGGTGCATCAAGAAGAGTGTGGGCAGCAGGTCGAGGGAGGTTCTCCTTCCCCTCTACACTGCCCTAGTGAGGCCCCATCTGGAGTCCTGTGTCCAGTGCTGGGCTCCCCAGTTCAAGAAAGATGAGGAGCTACTGGAGAGAGTCCAGCGGAGGGCTGCGAGGATAATGAGGGGACTGGAACATCTCCCCTACGAGGAGAGGCTGAGGGAGCTGGGCTTGTTCAGCCTGGAGAAGAGAAGGCTGAGAGGGGACCTTAGAAATGCTTATAAATATCTGCAGGGTGGGGGTCAGGAGGATGGGGCCAAGCTCTTTGCAGTGGTGCCCAGTGACAGGACAAGGGGCAACGGGCACAAACGGAAGCAGAGGAAGTTCCAGCTGAACAGGAGGAAGAACTTCTTCCCTCTGAGGGTGACGGAGCCCTGGCCCAGGCTGCCCAGGGAGGCTGTGGAGTCTCCTTCTCTGGAGATATTCCAGCCCCGCCTGGACGTGGTGCTGTGCAGCCTGCTGTGGGTGACCCTGCTTGGGCAGGGGGTTGGGCTGGGTGACCCACAGAGGTCCCTGCCAACCCCTACTATTCCGTGATTCTGTGATTTCCTGCTTACTCTGGCGACACGTTGACTCCTTCCCAAGCAGAAGCCGCGTTCGAGGACTCCCAGCTCCCCCTGCTTTGTTACAGAAGCTGGCGCTAATGCCTGTGAGGGGCTCGAGTGTGAACCTGAGCGGTCGCTGGGAGTACGGCGCGGCGTTGGGACGCGGCTCCGGGGAGGCTGGACCTTGGTCCCCTGCGAGGGGCTCTGCGGGCGGGCGGCTTCGCCCCGGGGGGCCGTGTTCGGCGGGGTGACATGGGTTTCAAGGGACGGCCGTGGTGGAAAAATATGTATTCGAATACAGCATCTGGATTCGTACGATTGAGAAATGTGCTTGTGGAGTATAGACTGGGAACGTGGGAAGGAGAAGTTGGCGGGGAAGCGTGAGCGTGTCGTTGCAGCGAGAGGTCTCTTCTGCCGTACGTGCGTCTTTACTGTTGGTTTGCCGTGTATTTTAACTTTTGTATACGACTTTTGTATAGAAATAAGAGGTGTGCGTGTTTGATAGAATATAAAATACACAGCGAAGCCACCGCAGAGCCCTAATTGCTCACAAACTCGCAGACTTCGTTGCGGAAGAGCCAGCAGCCTGACGTCTTTAGCCCCACCGGTCAGGTTCCAAGATACGGTTTAGGACGTTCTTCACTGCGTAAAGCCCAGCGAGCTCAAAGGTGCAAACACCCTTTGCTCCGGGAGGATTTTACACAGGGAAAATAAAACATGGTGGAACTCGTGCCCAAAGACCGCGCAGACTTCTTCTCTCATCACAGAAGAGCATAAACTGCTTGGTGCTTACCACTAATTATCCTCCCGCCCTATGCAATTGGGTATTAAGCCACAGAAGAACGTTCAGATGCCACGAAGGGAGGAATCTCCGAGAGGAAGACAGCGGGAAGGCCAGGAGGGAGGCAGTCAGCGCAGCCCGGACCCGGGGCAGGCACGAACCCGCCGTTTCGGGAGATGCCGGAGTCGTCGCCTGCGTCGACTCGCGCCCTGCCGTGGAGAGACGTCGATGTCGGCACATCTCACGTTGCCAGCTCATCCAGTTGTGCTGCCCAAAGGGTTAAAATTCACTCGGAAAGCTGAATCCTTCCTCTGTAATGGGAAAAATGACAAAAGTTGCACAGAACATCTTTTGTTTGAAGATCTCCGAGGAAAGATGGATACCCAACCGTTTCCCTCCTCCGGGCGATGTTCCTGGAGAACTAGACCCAAAACGAGTTTATGCAAAGAGAGGGGAAAAAAGACTTTAAGAAGCAAAAATGGTGACGTTGGTTACAACCCAGCCCAGCAGCAGGCAGAGAGCTGAGACTTGGGGAAGATCTGATGCTTTCATGCTGGTCCTTCAGTCACCTCCCTCGCAGCCCCAGTCCCTGGCTGGGTTGAGCTCCTCTCCCCGTGTCCCGGAACAAGGTTGAAGCAGTAAGTTCAGATCCCGATCTCTTGGAAAGCGAGCAGGACTTCTGAAGTTCTGCGGCGTGCCGAAGGGTTGAAGGCCAACTCGGTATCAGCAGCGAACGGGAGGAGAAATGGTGCGGTTGAGAAGAGGAGGAAAGGTACCTGTGAGGAAGGAGACACGAATAAAAGGGCTCTGGCAGAGTGTCAGCTGAAGCTTTCTGTGGTGGGACACAGGTTTTTGGCTCGGGAATAATCTCCCATATTTCTTAGCACAGCGATAAAACTGATAAAATACTGAGACACTCTTTGAGCAGCGTCCTCAAAGAAAGCCTTGCGCAGGGCCCTCTTTTCTTCTGAGCATCATCCCCGTTTCGTGGTCTCCACCATGGCCAAGACCTCTCGCCGTGCCGTGTCCCTCTCCCCTGCCCATCTCCCCCTCCGTGCAGGCTGCTCTCCCAGGGTGACAGCAGAATGGGGTTGAAATTCGCCTGCGTCCTCCCTAATCCTTGGAGGTCTTCGGGGCCGGCCACTTCGGCTTTCTGCTGCCACCCATCCTCGCACCCAGCAGCAAAACCAAAGCGTGTTGCCTGGTACGGAGGGTGATGTGCGTGGGTGGGCAGTGCAAAAGGGTTTTAACCCAATTTTCTGATTTTTTTTTTTCCAAAAATGCACCATCTCTACCCCTACTTTTGTCCGGCTGTCTGAGGTTGGGGGTTATTTTCCAGCACGGGTAATTCCCAGGCACAGAGCTCATCTCTGGAGCACGTCGCGCATGCCTAAGCGTGACCTCCTCATCCCCGAGCATCCCCGGGAGCTCGGAGCAGCCCAGCCTGCCCTGCTGCGGGCACGTACTCCTCCCAGGCACCTTGTGCATCACCACACAGCCGGGTCACCCGTGCCAGGACCAGGGTCACCCTTCTTCGTATTCCCCCTTGTCATCGGGGCAAGGGGCCCGTGCCCTTCCCCGTGCCGGAGGAGTGTCTGGGGCAGCCCCAGCCCCTAATCCCGTTGGCACCACTGACTCACAGAATCCCAGCATGGTCGGGGTTGGCAGGGACCTCTGTGGGTCACCCAGTCCAACCCCCTGCCCAAGCAGGGTCACCCACAGCAGGCTGCACAGCACCGCGTCCAGGCGGGGCTTGAATATCTCCAGAGAAGGAGACTCCACAGCCTCCCTGGGCAGCCTGGGCCAGGGCTCCGTCACCCTCAGAGGGAAGAAGTTCTTCCTCATCTTCAGCTGGAGCTTCCTCTGCTTCAGTTTGTGCCCGTTGCCCCTTGTCCTGTCGCTGGGCACCACTGGAAAGAGTCTGGCCCCGTCCTCCTGACCCCCACCCTGCAGATATTTGTAAGCATTTCTAAGGTCCCCTCTCAGCCTTCTCTTCTCCAGGCTGAACAAGCCCAGCTCCCTCAGCCTCTCCTCGTAGGAGAGATGTTCCAGTCCCCTCCTCATCCTCGTAGCCCTCTGCTGGACTCTCTCCAGTAGCTCCTCATCTTTCTTGAACTGGGGAGCCCAGAACTGGACACAGCACTGCAGATGGGGCCTCACCAGGGCAGAGTAGAGGGGGAGGAGAACCTCCCTCGACCTGCTGCCCACACTCCTCCTAATGCACCCCAGGATCCCATTGGCCTTCTTGGCAGCCAGGGCACACTGCTGGCTCATGGCCAACCTGTCACCCACCAGGACACCCAGGTCCCTCTCCACAGAGCTGCTCTCCAGCAGGTCCGCCCCAGCCTGTCCTGGTGCCTGGGGTTGTTCCTCCCCAGGTGCAGGACCCTGCCCTTGCCCTTGTTGAACCTCATCAGGTTCCTCTCTGCCCAACTCTCCAGCCTGGCCAGGTCTCGCTGAATGACTCGATGCAGCTGCAGTGCCGGCGCGGTGCCCCTGGCCTCTCTGAGCTTCAGCCGCTCGGTCTACATGAGGGGAAGCAGCGACAGAGTGATATTGAGCTGCTGGATAGAGGAACTGCGAGGCCAAGCTACGGAAGAGCTGAAGAGCCTTCCATATGGCGATGTGCAATAAATGAGGAGCAGCGTTCCTCTCCCGCTCCCTCCCCGGATTCCTGTGGCGGAGCGGGAACGAAGGCGAGCTTGCAGGATCCCACATCCATGCTGGGTCCTGCAGATGGTTTAGCAGAGAGGAGGGTGGTGAGGAAGGCTTCGGAGCGCTTTGATCAGCTCTGCTGACGGGTTGCTGCCTAGACGAGTCGCTGCGTGGCTGCAGGAACGGCCACGTGTTGGTTGTCGGCGTTAGCCATGTGTCTGTTTGCACGGTGTCCACTTTTTCTTGCCTTTTCCACGTTTTTTTTTCCCCTTTTTTCATGTATTGTTGTAAGAAATAACTGTGTAATGGCATAATGTGTATAAATTCTTCCTGAAGTTCTGGGGTGAGTAGGTCTTTCATCGTTTTGTAAAACACTGAACCCACTGGAGAGAATATATGTCGTTACTAACGAAAATCATTAGGTGATTTTTTTTCCTAGGGACCAAACACAAAATGAGGTCCTTGATTGCCTTAGGCTTCAGAAACATTTATTTTGTAATGGTGGCTAATGCTGATGGAGAACCATTGCCCAGGAGCTGGTGGAAACCTCTCTGCAAAGCCGCGCGAGCGATACCTGCAGCGCTGCTCGCTCCGGCTTGTCCTTCAGCGGCGAAAGCGGAGATGACCCCTCGGCACTGCGTGAAACGCTAAAAATCTCACTCGGTTCATGCATTTTACCACGTGCTTCTCCAGCGGACTCTGAGCTACGGTACAACGTCCGTGGTCTCCCACTGGGACCGATGACACCGAAGTTTCCCGACGTAGGAGCCTCCCATCGCTTAACCCTGTGTGCCTTGGGAACATAAACTGCCAGAAGTGAGCCCTAAACCCCCTTCCCTGTCCGTGTCCGTAGTGAATCCCGAACTGAAGCCCGGGGGATGTGCTGGCCCGCGGGATTCCCGGCTTTGGGCAGGAGACCCCGATGTCGCCCGGCAGGGCCTGTTTCTGTAGCCAGAGCGACGTGCAGAAGCCGTCGTAGCATGGCTGACCTCAGAGGTGCGAAGATCATGAGTCAGCCGCCCTCCCGTCCACATCCACAAAAGAAGAAATCATGACAGTTTAAAAATAGGAGAGATTGGGTCGGTTTTATTAGCCTTTGGGGTTTTCTGCCACAGAGTCCCCGTTTCCCAGCTCTCCTCCGCGCTGAGCGGAGTCAGAAGCTCAGTCTTCAAAATACGAAACGTGGGATCCTCCTGTGACGGGTGACTTTCCAGCAAAGACAGCCCACCAAACCCTCCGATACTCAAGATAAAATGGTAAAAATTAGCAGAGTGCCTTTGTGCGAGAGGAAATCCTGGCCCATGTGGTTTAAGTTTCTCTCGTGGCTTTTTGCAAGCAGTGTAGTCAAAAATAAACCTGGTGGCGAATGGATATTTTAGATAGGTGGTTCTGTTTAAAATAGATGAACAGTAAAGCATGTTTCTGTGCTGGTTTGGGGTTTTTTTGGTAAGTTTTTCTGGGAGGTGGTGGCTAACGCGGAGTGCCCGGTGCCTCCGTGCCCGGCCCCGGTGCCCTGCCCCGCGCCGGGGGTCCAGGCCGGCTCACGCTGCCACCGAGGGCATGCGTTAGAACTGGCTTATCTGGAAAGCAAGCACTGGGTGCTGCCTGGGTTCCCAGCTCCTAGTTGTGATCTAGGGTTTGATTATCTCACTGCTGGCTAGTAAATATGGTCTGTATAGCATCTGAGGTAAGGGGTATCGTTGATATTTTACAATAATAATAATAACCTGTAAAATATCTTTGATACTTCACAGCTTAAGCGTGGTGGGTGCTTGCAGAGATGCTCTGTGGTTTATTCTGGCTGCTTCAGAGTAACTCTTCTGCCATGGTGCTGGCTCCCAGCCCCGGTCACAGCACCCACTTCGGCCGGTCGCTTGGCGTTTGGCAGGGCGAGAGCAGGAGCGCGTGCAGCTACGTCGCCGCGTCGATCCCTGCAAAAAAAAAACCTGCAGAGGTGCTTTTATTGACATTTTTTTGAAATTTTGCAAGGTCCGGGTAGCAGCGTGATGGCCTGAGTGATGCGCAGAGCTGCAGTAACCGCCCGGCAGGGCCACCCCGCGGGCTGCACCCGGCTGAAGTGTCAGAGGGAGGGCTTGTCCCCAGAAGGAGAGGGAGAGGAGCTGGGGCAGTGCTGGGAAAAGGGCTTGTTTCCCCCGGCAGGCAAGCGTGGAAGCAAGGTGGAGGGTTACCGGGCTGAGGAGGATCGCCATCAGTAGGCAGTCTGTAATATTAAAGCAGATGTATCCACGTCTGGCTGGGTTAAAGTAGCTTTGTAGAGGCTGCGGCTTTTAGGAGCTGATTTATTCACATAGCATCGATATAATTAGGTATTTATACTGTATTCAGTCTATGGTGCACAAGTATCTGAATATGAACCTCTTCCTGGGGAGAGAGGAGAGAATATTAATGTACAAAAAGGTAGGGAGATCAGCGTTACCTTTAGTGGCAAGAGTTACCAAAGAGACCGTTATAAATTAACGTTATCCAGCGTTTGGCAAGTCCATCCCCCAAAACCCAGACTCGAAAATGGCCACGGCGCGTGCTGCCGACAGCGTGCCCCATCGCTGCGCCTGCGGAAGGCGAGCGGGGCGCAGCTCGCTCGTGCGTCTGGAGGAGCTTTCTGCGGGGCGGCTGGTGTCACCCCCTCGGGGCGGAGGGGCCAGGAGCCGCCCCTCAGCTCAGCTCTGGCATCTCCTAAAGTCGATGCGGGGCTGGGGTTTGCTTCGCTCCGTTCTGTTCTGCTGAAAGAGGAGGGAAGGTGGTCGGAAGATGCTGGTGGGGCGGGAGATGCGGCACATTTTGATGGGGCTGCTGAGCAGAGGTCCTGGTCACTCAGCTGGGGCAAAAGAGAATCACAGAATCACAGAATGGTCGGGGTTGGCAGGGCCCTCTGTGGGTCACCCAGCCCAACCCCCTGCCCAAGCAGGGTCACCCAGAGCAGGCTGCACAGCACCGCGTCCAGGCGGGGCTGGAATATCTCCAGAGAAGGAGACTCCACAGCCTCCCTGGGCAGCCTGGGCCAGGGCTCCGTCACCCTCAGAGGGAAGAAGTTCTTCCTCATCTTCAGCTGGAGCTTCCTCTGCTTCAGTTTGTGCCCGTTGCCCCGTGTCCTGTCGCTGGGCACCACTGGAAAGAGTCTGGCCCCATCCTCCTGACACCCACCCTGCAGATATTTGTAAGCATTTCTAAGGTCCCCTCTCAGCCTTCTCTTCTCCAGGCTGAACAAGCCCAGCTCCCTCAGCCTCTCCTCATAGGAGAGGTGCTCCAGTCCCCTCCTCATCCTCGTAGCCCTCCGCTGGACTCTCTCCAGTAGCTCCTCATCTTTCCTGAAGTGGGGAGCCCAGCACTGGACACAGCACTGCAGATGGGGCCTCACCAGGGCAGAGCAGAGGGGAAGGAGAACCTCCCTCGACCTGCTGGCCACACTCCTCCTAATGCACCCCAGGATCCCGTTGGCCTTCTTGGCAGCCAGGGCACACTGCTGGCTCACGGTCACCCTGTCGTCCCCCAGCACTCCCAGTCCCTCTCCGCAGAGCTGCTCTCCAGCAGGTCCGCCCCAGCCTGTACTGGTGCCTGGGGTTGTTCCTCCCCAGGTGCAGGACCCTGCCCTTGCCCTTGTTGAACCTCATCAGGTTCCTCTCTGCCCAGCTCCCCAGCCTGTCCAGGTCACGCTGAATGGCAGCACAGCCTGCCGGTGCATCCACCACTCCTCCCAGTTTGGTGTCATCAGCAAACTTGCTGAGGGTACACTCTAACTCTTCATCCAGGTCATTGACGAAGAAGTTAAAACACCACAGCTGGGTAAAATTCTTCCCGTCTGGGCATCCAGAGGCGCTTCCCCACCCACGGCAGGTACGTTTTAATAACTGCGCTCAAGGATTTGTTTAAGAAGGATGAGATTATCCGAGTGACCCAGGCTTGGAGAAACGCTGGCTATTTTAGTCATCCTACTTGATATTTGACCATTATCCCTTTCAATTTGGGGCTGCAAGCTCCTCGCCCAGCAGATAGCTTCCCTGTCTTCACTCCTCCGTGGAGGGCCTCAGGCGCAGCGGCATCAGGACCATGACTGCCGTCCCCTCCTTCCAGCATCCGCTTGCTGCGGCATTCCGGAAGGTCTCTTCCCAGACATGAAGCGGAGCCGCTCCGTCGGGATGCGGTCCATTGAAGCACCCCTGGCTGAGCGAGGAGGGTGCTCGGCATCTCACAGGATGAGGCCCGTTCCACATCCTCCGTCTTGAAAGTCGTGCTGGAGAAGCCGGGACCCGTTCCCTCCTGGACTGGGAGAGATGGCCTCCTGCGGGAGCCGCAGAACCCACCGCTGTCCTCCTGCTTCTGGGGTTTCTCCAGTGTTTCCTCACCCCCTTCCAGAACAGAAGACACAAAAGAAGCGAGGAGGGAACGGAAGCGAGCATAGGCACACCAAAGCGCTGCGGTGACAGCGCACAAGTCGCGGCGCTGACGGGTTGCTCTGCCCGTTCCCCAGCTGCGGCTGTACCTTGCCTTGGTGGCCGGTCTGGGGTGGCCAGCAGTGCTCAGGGAGGGCCGTCACAAATTATTAACTTCAATAATGCTGACCTTAGAAATGCTTATCAATATCTGCAGGGTGGGGGTCAGGAGGATGGGGCCAGACTCTTTCCAGTGGTGCCCAGCGACAGGACAAGGGGCCATGGGCACAAACTGAAGCAGAGGAAGTTCCAGCTGAAGATGAGGAAGAACTTCTTCCCTCTGAGGGTGATGGAGCCCTGGCCCAGTCTGCCCAGGGAGGCTGTGGAGTCTCCTTCTCTGGAGATATTCCAGCCCCACCTGGACGCGGTGCTGTGCCCCCTGCTCTGGGTGACCCTGCTTGGGCAGGGGGTTGGGCTGGGTGACCCACAGAGGGCCCTGCCAACCCCGACCATTCTGGGATTCTGTGAAGCAGCTGGTTTCTGGCAACATGACCGCGTACCGTGGCATCCTACGCTGGCCGTGTCGTGCCACGTAGGTGACACATTGACCTGAAGTTGTCCCTGCTTGTGCTGTGTGAGGGGAATAGATTCACCCCGTAAGCGCAGGGCTAAGTCACACCTGGTCAGCCTTGTTCTGTTACCAGGGACCGGGGAGATGCTGGCAGAATGACCCCTAGCACAGAACGCGCTGAAATCATCCGTTGCTGGAGCGTTTTATGCAGCTGTGAGGTGTGACGCGTTGTGAAGTCCCCTGCCCTTCGGTGGCATTCCTGGTTCGGCGAAAATCCCCAACGTGGCCGCGGCGCGGCCGGGTGCAGATTCGTAGCGCTGCGTTGGGAGCTGAGAACACCAGCAAAGGTGTAATTTTTGCAGAAGGCTGCGTCTCATCGGAGAACTCCCCTCAGCTTTTTGGCGGCTCGCTCTTCGAATCAGCGGGTCCCCCGTTTGCGGGGCCGCGCCGTGCGGCTGGAGACGCGTCCCCGGCCGTGCCAGCCCCGAAATGCCCGGGGGTCCCCGGGAGGGGTTGGCACTGCGAAGCCCTGCCCGCGGTCCGGGTCTCTCCGACAGCTTTCCTGCCTGTTGGTAATAACGTGGGGCTTACGGGAGGGATGCGTTTCTCCTCCTGAAAAAGGATAAAGGAAAAATATCCGGGACAATCACAGGTTCCCGGGCGAGGCTCCTCCCCTCTACACTGCCCTGGTGAGGCCCCATCTGCAGTGCTGTGTCCAGTTCTGGGCTCCCCAGTTCAAGAAAGATGAGGAGCTACTGGAGAGAGTCCAGCGGAGGGCTACGAGGATGAGGAGGGGACTGGAACATCTCCCCTACGAGGAGAGGCTGAGGGAGCTGGGCTTGTTCAGCCTGGAGAAGAGAAGGCTGAGAGGGGACCTTAGAAATGCCTCTAAATATCTGCAGGGTGGGGGTCAGGAGGACGGGGCCAGACTCTTTCCAGTGGTGCCCAGCGACAGGACAAGGGGCAACGGGCACAAACTGAAGCAGAGGAAGCTCCAGCTGAACCCAAGGAAGAACTTCTTCCCTCTGAGGGTGCTGGAGCCCTGGCCCAGGCTGCCCAGGGAGGCTGTGGAGTCTCCTTCTCTGGAGATATTCCAGCCCCGCCTGGACACGGTGCTGTGCAGCCTGCTCTGAGTGACCCTGCTTGGGCAGGGGGTTGGGCTGGGTGACCCACAGAGGTCCCTGCCAACCCCAACTATTCTGTGATTCTGTGATTCTGAGGCAGGGAAATATATTAAAGTTATCTCAACGTAGGTGTCGGATGCAAATATGATATGGTAAAGTAATCAATTTTTATTGTCGTGCGTTGAGGATTACACTGCAGTTGTGGGTTGCTCCCTGCGAACCCCGTTAACCTCTCCCCGAGCGGCGTGCGGCGTATTCCCACCAAAATCCTCCCGCTGAGGAGAAGGCAGGCGCTGACGTGGCCGCGTCCGGGCGACGCTGGACCGTTCCCCACCCCGAAGCTGCAGAACCCCGACTGGGACCGTCTGCAGCCGCTGTCCTGAGCCGGCGGTCACGGTGCAGGGGTTGCGTTTGGGGGTGGCGGGTCTCGCCCCATCGCCCGCATCGATGGACGGCGGCACGTGAGGTTTTTCGAACGATGGGGTGCGGGTCAGAAACAGCTCGTCCCGCTGGAGAGGGGTGCGCGGAGCCCTCCCGCTCCCTCCCTGGAGGGTGGTTTAAAGGTTACAAACGTGAGCTTGTCAGATTGACGCCTCGCTGTTCTAATGAGGGAAAAATCCTCAAAGCATGAAATTTGAATGAAATGTGTGATTATAATTCAAGTACTGTTTGCCCGGACCTCTGGGGACCTCCCGAATAGATGCCGAGCGAGCGAGTTAGACAAACCTCGGCTCACCCCTTCCTCCCGTTCCGACCCTATCGATACGGGCGGGAAGTATGGAAGAAAACTTTGCCGACGGCTGGGGATTGTGGTGGGCTGGGGATCTCTGTGGGCTGGGAGATCAGCCATGGGCTGGGGATTGCTGATGGCTGGGGATGACCTACGGCTGGGGATCACCATGGGCCATGGATCAGCCATGGGCTGGGGGTCGCTGATGGCTAGGGATCAGCCATGGGCTGGGGGTCGCTGATGGCTAGGGATCAGCCATGGGCTGGGGATCATGGTGGGCTGGGGATCACCATCAGCTGGGGATCAGCCGCGGGCTGGGGGTTGCTGACGGGTGGGGATCAGCCATGGCCTGGGGATCAGCCACGGGCTGGGGATCCTGGTGGGCTGGGGATCGCGGTGGGCTGGGGATCAGCCATGGGCTGGGGATCACTGATGGCTGGGGATCAACCGTGGGCTGGGGATCAGCCATGGGCTGGGGATCAACCGTGGGCTGGGGATCAACCGTGGGCTGGGGATTGCTGATGGCTGGGGATCAGCCATGGTCTGGGGATTGCTGATGGGTGGGGATCAGCCATGGGCTGGGGATCCTGGTGGGCTGGGGATCGCGGTGGGCTGGGGATCAGCCATGGGCTGGGGATCATGGTGGGCTGGGGATCAACCGTGGGCTGGGGATTGCTGATGGCTGGGGATCAGCCATGGTCTGGGGATCGTGGTGGGCTGGGGATCGTCTGGGATCGCCATTGGTTGGGGATCAGCCATGGGCTGGGGATCAGCTGTGGGCTGGGGATCAGCCATGGGCTGGGGATCAACCGTGGGCTGGGGATTGCTGATGGCTGGGGATCAGCCATGGTCTGGGGATCGTGGTGGGCTGGGGATCGTCTGGGATCGCCATTGGTTGGGGATCAGCCATGGGCTGGGGATCAGCTGTGGGCTGGGGATCAGCCATGGGCTGGGGATCGCTGATGGCTGGGGATCGCTATGGGCCAGGGATCAGCCCTGTGCTGGGGATCGCTGACAGCTGGGGATCAGCCGTGGGCTGGGGATCAGCCGTGCTCTGGGGATCGTGGTGGGCTGGGGATCGCTGATGGCTGGGGATCGGCCATGGGCTGGGGATCGCTGACAGCTGGGGATCAGCCGCGGGCTGGAGATCAGCCGTGCTCTGGGGATCATGGTGGGCTGGGGATCGCTGATGGCTGGGGATCACCTACGGCTGGGGATCACCATGGGCCCAGGGATCAGACATGGGCTGGCGATCAACCGTGGGCTGGGGATCGCTGATGGCTGGGGATCAGCCATGGGCTGGGGATCGCCATGGGCTGGGGATCAGCCGTGGGCTGGGGATCGCCATGGGCTGGGGATCAGCCGTGGGCTGGGGATCAGCCGTGGGCTGGGGATCACCATGGGTCAGGGATCACTCTGGGCTGGGAATCAGCCATGGGTCAGGTTTCAGCTGTGGGCTGGTGATCAGCCATGTGCTGGGGATCGCTGATGACTGGGGATCACCATGGGCCAGGGATCAGCCATGGGCTGGGGATCAGCCGTGGGCTGGGGATTGCTGATGGCTGGGCATCGTGGTGGGCCGGGGATCTCAGTGGGCCAGGGATCTCGGTGGGCCGGGGGTCATGGTGGGCCAGGGATCTCGGTGAGCCGGGGATTGTGGGGGCCAGGGATCGCCGTGGGCCGGGGATCGTGGGGGCCAGGGATCGCCGTGGGCCAGGATCTCAGTGGGCCAGGGATCTCGGTGGGCCAGGGATCGTGGGGGCCAGGGATCTCGGTGGGCCAGGGATCGCTGTGGGCCAGGGATCTCGGTGGGCCGGGGATCGCGGGGGCCAGGGATCGCGGCGGCCGTCCCGCAGCCGCGGCTCGGCGCCGTGCGCGGTGCGTTGCGGAGGCGTGCGGGAAGGGACGCTTGGGGCTGGCAGCGGCGCGGGGAGCCGGGCTGGCGATGGCTTCGCCGTGTGCCCAGGGCTCGGTTCGGGCTGGGCTCCCGGGGCCCTCCCTTCCCGCCACGCTGTGGGGGGGGTTGGGTGCTCCCCGGGTGCGCGGGGCTGCGCGGGGGCCGCGCGGGCGGGCGGGCGGCAGCTGCGCACAATGCTGGGCGCGCGCCAGCAGCCCGGACAGATGGCGGCGTGATGAGATGCGCGGCCGGCGGGGCCCTTCCTGCCGCTCGCTTTTTAATCAATTAAAACAAAAAAAAAAAAAAAAAAAGAAAGGAGGGAGCGGCGGGGGGGAGGAGGGCGATGAGGCGCATTTGTATTCCGCTCGGGGACGGGCCCGGCCGGCGGTGCGCGGGCGCGGGGCGGGGAGGGGTTGGGGGGGGGGGGGGGGGGGGGGGGGCGGGGGGGTGAGGCGCGCAGCCTCCGCCCCCGCGCGGCG